>NC_059338.1:113982683-114342683 GCF_018350155.1 Leopardus geoffroyi | reverse complement strand
TCATCCTCAAATGCCCACTTACCACCCTCATCAATGTGTCATGACCTCATACCTTTTTTTCCTTTTTTATTGTCTCACTCCCCATCTGTTTTCACTGTTCCTAGTCCACACACTCCCCACTGCTTGAATGCTCTAGAACCTTTGGGAAGCATCTACATTTTTCCTTCATTCTCTGGTTATGTGCTCGAGACGCCACAGAATTGGTGGACGGCCTCTTAAAAGCTGTTGGTAGCACTTTCAACAACAGCCAAACTATGGGAAGAGCCTAAATGTCCATCAACTAATGAATGGATAAGGAAGATGTGGTTTATATATACAATGGAATACTACTTGGCAATGAGAAAGAATGAAATCTTGCCATTTGCAGCTACGTGGCTGGAACTGGAGGGTATTATGCTGAGTGAAATAAACCAGGCGGAGAAAGGCAGATACTATATGTTTTCACTCATATGTGGATCTTGAGAAACTTAACAGAAGACCATGGGGGAGGGGAAGGGGAAAAAAAAGTTACAGAGAGAGGGAGGGAGGCAAACCACAAGAGACTCTTTAGGACTGAGAACAAACCAAGGGTAGATGGGGGGGTGTAGAGGAGAGGGAAAGTTGGTGATGGGCAGGGAGGAGGGCACTTGTTGGGATGAGAACTGGGGGTTGTATGGAAGCTAATTTGACAATAAATTATATTAAAAAAAAATAAGCTGTTGATAGTCTTGAAGAAGGGGAATAGCAGCATGAGACACGGTGTCTAAAGACGCTCAGAACACCAAAATGCCCTCTGTACACGAGACAGGTGTTCTTCCCTCGCAGAACCAGATCGGATGGGTGGGTTTCTGTTCAGAACACTGTGTTAGATGGCGACGGGCATGGGGCCTTCCTATTGACGTGGTACCAAGAGCACGTCCACTCCCTTCTCTATGCCTCAGTGTCTTCAACAATGAAATAATGCAATGCAATGCAATGCAATGCAATGCAATGAAGGTCTGGGTCTTCTGAAGCAGAAGGACAAGGTGCTAAAAAAAAAAAAAAAGGAAAAGGAACTAAGTGGGGACAATTAAATCTGCCTCAAGCAGGACATGCCCTATTATGAAGGAACCGTATGTGTGAGGAGTAACCATTTTTTGCTCTGGTTTGGGCAGACAATTTGCATCACATGTCCCCATACCTAGGTTAACTTTGTGTGTTTTACCTAATTTCTCTTTTCTAGTGAGCGGTTTACCAATGCCAGGGGCTTAAATCTCAGCCAATTTCAAAATGAGAGGATGATGATCGAGCAATGCTCTGGGAACTGGCTAATGTTCTGAAGTTGACTAAACAGGCAAAAAACTGTATTGCCTTCTTCAGCAACCCAGATGGAATGCAGAGGCTGACCACAGTGACTGGCCAACCACTAGGAAGGAGGAGAGAAAGGGAGGGGGAGGGGAAGCAGGGAGAAGAAGATCCAAGAAAGAGAAAACAAAATAAAGTACATTACCCTAAAAATGTTAAAATATCAAAGGAAACTATTTAGGAAGAAACACATGAAACAGCTCTCATGCATCAGCCACACAGTTGGTAGCATCTCTTACTTGGGGCTTAGCCAGTGGGTGTTACTGTGTGCAATTACTTTAGAATTCTCAGTATTGTTTAACATTGACCAATAGCTTCTGGGAAGGCTTAGAACACTTCAGGAATCTTCTAAGGAGGCCGCATTTAGGAATACGTTAATCCACCTGAAGGTAAAGAAAACCAACAGAGAATGAACTGAATTTTGGAGATTAGTAAATATACATTAAAATGAATATCAAGTGATAGCAGCATAGCTTCAAAGAAGATGCCGTTTTGAATTGAGAAAAAAGTTAACTTGATCAGTGTCTGGAAGGGCATGTTATCTAACTGTATATTATCATTTGGTTGAGTTTCACTGGCAAGCAGAGAAATTTCCCCCTTCCTCCTTGGGAAGTGCTGCTGTGGAGAGAAGAATTTTCAAGTCGGTCTTTAATAAGGATCATCAGTATGCAATTTACTACTCCCAATCAATGGTTTCTAGCAAGGTCGTAACAAAGGAATGTCTTCTGGGGGCGGGGGGGTGGGGGCAGCACATAGTATTCCTAACTGAAGGATCATCACACAGAGAAATTTCTTTCTCTGTGCTGGAGTGCAGAAATACACCAGTACTTGAATTTTCAGAGTGATTCAGAGAGGACAGGAACTTTTGAAATGAAAGCCAATCTATAGGATTAAAAAAAGCATTTTTCTTGGGGCGCCTGGGTGGTTCATTTGGTTAAGCATCCAACTTTGGCACAGGTCATGATCTCATGGTTCGTGGGTTTGAGCCCCGCGTCGGGCTCTGTGCTGATATCGCGGAGCCTGGAGCCTGCTTCGGATTGTGTCTCCCTCTCTCTCTGCCCCTTCCCCTGCTCGTTCTCTGTTTCTCTGTGTCTCAAAAATAAATAAACATAAAAAAAAATGAAAAGAAAATATTTTTCTTATCTTTAAAAAAGGCAACCCCAGGTGATTTGTGTCCATGTTGGGGCAGAATTTCACAGCTACAGATTAATGCCTTGGTTGGTTTTTCATTGACTTTTGTTTAGCCAAGTGGACCTCAAAATGTTCTTGATTGTGCACATCTTCAATGAGGTCAAAAGATTTGTAAGCCACGTTTATCATTTGTAGGCCACATCTATTACTCTCTCTCAAAAACACTTTTAAAAATACAAATATTTACATACACATACATATACTTAAACAAATCTATATACCGAAAAGTGAAATCATTTTGAAGAATAGTGTGCCTCAATGTATCCTCAATGGACTTATAAATATTATAGTAATGTGTCAAAAGTAGATTAGATAATTATCTCCTATGCTGTATATATAAACAGTGATATTG
Organism: Leopardus geoffroyi; assembly: GCF_018350155.1. Classification (NCBI taxonomy): domain Eukaryota; kingdom Metazoa; phylum Chordata; class Mammalia; order Carnivora; family Felidae; genus Leopardus; species Leopardus geoffroyi. The sequence continues at coordinate 114,339,817 of NC_059338.1, read as the reverse complement.
GATTATAATACATCCTGAATGGATTTACAGAAATCCTTGGTTTTGTGGCTAAGAGTCGTTCATTAGCCATACTTTGATTATAACCAATTTCACGGCTTAAAGTACGAATTCATTGCATTGAATGACATCATAATGCAACGAAAGCCCAGAATCTGGAGTTAGAAGCTCTAACTAGAAACACCAATAACTGGTTCTGCACACTCTTAATAGTTTTGAGCCTTAGGGTTTTTTTTATTATTATTAATAACTGGGGATACTCACTTTGTAGGTTAATTGTAAGATTAAATGAAGAAAAACGCATTAAAAGTATTTACATAACATGAACACACTGAGAAAATAACTATTTAAATTACTAGCAATAAGCAATTATTTTATTTAAGAATAGTAGTCCAAAGAATGTCTCTACCGCCCACCCTGTTGAAAAAATCCTTCGTATTGATGTCAAAATCTTTGCAAAGAGAATAAAGAATCTAAAGAAAATTTCAACTGTTACTTAATACATTTTTAAATTAGTTAAGATGGTAAAGTGTTTTAAATTTATTTTTCTCTCCAAAAAAAGAGAAAAGAACATATTTTTAAAAAGCATGTAAACACCTTTCCCTGAAAAGGACCATAAAATGGAAAGGAAGTAGCCTAATCACATACATTAATTATTATTTTGAAAGACAGTACAACCAAACATAGAGCTTCTCAAAGTTTCAAAACAGTCTTGGTCACTTTGATGTTCTGAGGCTTCCTGATCATAAGAGAATAGGAGTACCAAAGTGGAGTTACCAACTTTACAGTATATTTTAGCTATTTGTATTCAGCCAAGTAATACTTCAAAAAAATACCAACAACTTTGTGTACACATCCCAACAGCACCCCTTCCTGACCAAGAGGTACAGGGTAAATGATTCCCCCGCCCTCTTCCAGCCATCTCCCTACCCTGCAGTAACCCAGCATAAAGCACAGTATTTTCATGACCTAGCAGCCAGATTGGAGCATGGAATATGTATTGGGTAGTTGCAAATCTGCTCCTTGGAATGAATCGCTACCCATAGTCTTGTCCAGCAAGAATCATGTAGGGTCAGTGGAAAAATGCAGTGTCTGTGAGAAGCATCTTAGATGCACCTCTATTTTTACCAGCCTCTGCAAGGATGAATAAATTTGTTTCAAAGAAAGTGAGCACGGAGTCACTTCTCTCATATATATTTTAAAGGGAAGAATAAACTAAGCCAGCCTGAGCATTTCCTTCCATACACAGATGAAACGACTTCCACATGGCTTTTAATTACGTTCCTCCAAACTAATATTCTTTGAACAAGTAATGTTCTCTCTGTGGAGTTACTCCTGTAAGTTGGCACTGGAAGTGGGGGGGGGGGGGCGGGAAGGACTGTAAACAGTAATATTCACATCCATTCTGAACAACTACAATGCCAAGAAATGCTCTGAATATTTCCATGGACCTCCCACATTCTCGATAGGATGTTTTCTGTGCATGGTGATCCACAAATATTATCATTCCATGACAATGCAGTTTCATCAAGGTACGTCTCAATCCATGGGATACGAGTCCCACACAACAGACGGCGAATTTGGCGCAGCCCGGCGCACGCTGCGTGTGTTACTTACTGGTTATATTGCAGTGGTCACACTGAGTCCCGTATGGCGCCGTATTAACGAATGGCATGCAAGCACCTTCTGTTGAAACATCTGCGACAGGGAAATTTCAGGCATTTTTCCAGATAATTTTTGTGCTCTGGACCAAATTTTCATTAGGACTATAAAACCTGGCAAGCAGTATTGTTGTGTATGATTTTTTAATAAACTGGGACATGCCTTTGTTACAGGAGTGAGGAAAAGGGCTCTTCAGAGACTCTTTTCTATTATAAAAAGTTCAGAAAACATATGACAGCTCACAAAATAACATCTCCCAACTTTTTTTTTTTTTTTTAAGTGCAAGGTTCCAGGCTTTCGTAGACATATAAATAAAATTCACAGTTTTGGATGCAGAAAGCAAAAATGCAGATTTTCACAACTTGTAGTAAATTATTTCAACGGTGGCTTTCCTTAAACATGTGTTTGTTAGGAATGCACACAACCGACAGAGATGTTTCTTATGTATTTAATTTTTGATGCTTGCTGCCAAAACCAATCTGTGCAAGAGGTTTTACTTGTTTGAAGAGACACCGTGTTTCAGAATTAGAAAAAAAGTCAAGTGTTTGGGCACATGCCTTTTTGTACCCATAAACAATGCGAACTTAACAACTAGCATTGTTCTTTTTATTTTCACCAGTTCAAACATGGATGTTTCCATTTCTTTCTTCACTGCCAATAACCACCTTACTACTACAGTAATGGAGGCTAGAAAAACTCCCTTTTGTAATTCTTTAATTCCCCGTGCCCTGCTACAAACACTAATGCAAAACAAACATGCTTGGCAGTAAATATGTGCATTATCATTATGTAAATAGGCATGTTATCATTATCCTTTGATGATGCTGTTCTTTGTAAAGCCTTTTTTTTCTTTCTAAATATATTATCCAATTTAAGTTATAATGCATATTATACCACTGGGGCTATATAAACACTCTAGATCAAGGAGAATGAGTAGACGGTCTATAATACAACAAAATGTTTACCACCTATGCATATGGTGTGTGATGCAAACAAACAGACCAGTGTTGTTGCACATTACACAATCCTACCCCAGCCGCGCACGGAAACCTCTGAGATTAATATCTGTCTTGCTGTTCAAATTGAGTAGCACATTATGACATTTTATATTGACAACATTATAAGCTGAGATGATACATTTTAAACTTGATGAGATGAATGATCTAGTACCAGCAGAAAACACGCTGCATATCTGAACCTTATATGAACTAGGAGCGACTCATGTCACAGTCTGTTTGGAAATGTTACAATGTTTGCATAAATCCATTGCTTATGCATAAGCACCAGGGAACTGGGATCCTGAGGCAGGCAGTAAGCTGTAAAGTTCTCGTGGCGCTTGATAAGCATGCAAGATGCATCTCACATTCTCCTTGGTGAATTGCAAATGTTTGGGTAAGAAAGAGCAGATAGCTGCATATTGTAGGAAAAGATCAGGGCTGATTTCTTCAGTAGGGGTTGGAAGGGAGCTAGAGAGGCTGCGCATAGGGAAAGGAAGGACTGAGTACCCCTTCCAATTCACCTAGGCCCCTCAAAACATGCAAAACCCACCTGAGGGCGTAGATTTTTGGTCCTAATTGTCCTCACATTCTGTAGTTGTCAAAATTGTTGGGCATAAATATCAACTATTTGAATTCACTATAAAGACACAGGGATGCTGTTTAATTAAAGTGTGAATGATGGTGCTCCTCGGCTTCCATTATTTTCTCTTTTCTAGAGCAAGTAAGCTGTTAACTCTGGAGCAAGACAGTTACATTTATTCCTTGTTTAAAATGTGTTGTCAATATATTTTTTTTTCTTTGGAGTCTCCTAAAGGAGTTTGCTACTTGACACATAGTTAAACTGATAAGAGTTCAAACAGCTTAAAGACTCCATTTCCGTAAATTTAAAACTCATTAGCATTAGCATCTGATTTACAGGGCTTCAGAACACACAGATTAGGCCACGTGTTCTGTGTGCCCACCTCACCCCTCACTAAGCACTCGCTCTGGGTAAAGCCCTTTCCCTTTTTAAATCTGTTATCCAGTCTTAGGGCCCGTGCACTGTGCACCACTGGGGCTGCAGACAAACCTGAAACGCTTTGAGGGATTTCAGGTATTACACCACACACACCAAGCTTTCTTCTTCAACCCGGGAAAGGACCATGTCTATTCTAGCATAAGATTAGTGGTGGATAGATATAATTTGAGAGGTGGGGGCTGGGGGGGGGGGCAGATATTGCGTGTGAACTGACGCCTTGTGCTGGACGTAGTGTCTTGCTAAATCTTTCTGGGAGAACGAGTCTTTCCCTCCCCCGACCACCCCGACCCAAAACTCCCTCTCTCCCACTTTACCTGGGTTAATCTGCTAGGGCTATCATACCAAAATCCCATAGTCCAGGTGGCTTAAACAACAGATTTTTTTTTTTTTTTTTCTCACAGTCTGAAAGCTATAAATCCAAGGTCAGATACCATCGGGGTTGGTTTCTGGTGAAGCCTCTGCTCCTGGCTTGCAGATGACCTTTATGATGATGATGATGATTATTATTATTAATTATTATTTCAATTCAAGTTAGTTTACATACGGTGTAGTCTTGGCTTCAGGAGTCGAACCCAGTGATTCATCACTTACATATGACATCCAGTGCTCATCCCAACAAGTACCCTCCTTACCCAACCGTTTAGCCCATCTCCTCACCTTCTTCCCCTCCAGCAATCCTCAGTTTGTTCTCTGAATTTAAGAGTCTCTTAAGGTTTGCCTCCTTCTCTGTTTTTATCTTATATTTCTTTCCCTTCCCCTATGTTCACCTGTTGTGTTCCTTAAATTCCACGTATGAGTGAAATCATATAATATCAGATATCATTTGATATCACATGGCCTTCTTTGTGCTGTGTCCTCCACATATGGCCCTTTCTCTGTGCATGTGCAGGGACAAGGGAGATCTCTAGTGTGTTTCCTTTTCTTATAGGAACACTGGTCCTATCGGATTAGGGTCTACCCTATGACCACATTTAACCTGAATTACCTGTCTGATGACCCTGTGTCCACACAGTCATATTAGGGGTTAGCGCTTCAGTCTGAAGGCCACAATTTAGTCCTCAGCACTAGACATCAATCAGGTCACAGCTAAGATCTGCTTTCCTCCTGGGAGTGCCCCCAGCCCTAAAGTTTAGGTCAGGTGGCAGTTTCAAATTAAGCCAGAGGTTCAGTAACATCTTGCACATCACAGCAGCAAACCTGATATTCTTTCCACCCTGTGACCACGTGGCCTAGTTAAGAAACTGGAAAATGTGCCTGTGAGATTATCCCAGAGAAGGTGCTTCCTGAGTCAGACATGTGTGAATCGAGGCCCCAGGCCAATGTGATTGGGTGAGACTGCCCCCCTTTGAAAGTGCACCCATTTTTTACCTTTGTGAAAATATAAACCAAGAACTGGAAGACTTAAAATTAGGGAGTGAGAATCCGCAGAAAGTGGAGTTACACCAGTTGACAAAACACCAGCTCGGCACTGGGGGCTTACAGTCCTGACCGGGTTGGTGGAAAAGAGACATAGCGTCTGCCCGCTTAGGGGTCAACACAGCTCAGACCGGGAGCAGAGTCAGAGTCGTGTCTGGAAGCTGCCAGCCATTTACCTACACACTATTCAAGATCCACCAAGGCAGTCGCATCTCACTTCACTCCTTCCTTGGAAGGGTGGATGGGAGCCTGCCATCTGCCAGGGAGTTCATAAACTTGAATGTGTAACAGTGTACCCGCTGCCATTACTTTTATTTTTAGAAATTCGATCTGGCTTCTGACAAGCCTTTTGGGGAAGGTGGTAATCACTCACATACCTGGGCTTCTCCACAGGGCCTCTCTGACAAGTCCTTGCTGCCTCTTCCCCATCTCTTGGGATTGACCATGGTTGAGACTGTGTTCATATTGAACCAGCATTGGTGACCCGATAGAGCTTCGTCCAGATTCGTTAAATTACAAACAAGAAAATCTCTGTACAATGGCGACAGGTAGGGCAGTGGTTCTCTCCCCTAGGGGACATTTGGCAATGTGTGAGGGATTTTTTTTTTTTTTAACTTTGTGGTTGTTGTTGTTTTGTTTATTTATTTATTTTTGAGAGAGAAAGAGCTAGCACAAGTGAGGGAAGGGCAGAGAGACAGGGAGACACAGAATCTGAAGCAGGCTCCAGGCTCTGAGCTGTCAGCACAGAGCCTGATGCTGGGCTAGAACTCATGAACCGTGAGATCATGACCAGAGCTAAAACCCAGAACCAGATGTTTAACCAACTGAGCTACCCAGGTGCCCGAGGAAATTTTTGTTTGACCTGACCTTGGGTGCAGAGCAAGGATGGTGACACTTGCATGTAGTAGGTAGAGATTAGGGAGGCCACTAAACATCCTACCAAGCATGGGAGAGCCCCTCATGACAAAGGATTATCTGCCTCTCAAATGTCAATAGTACCAAGGTTAGAAACCCTGATAGAGAGGTTAAGAAAAAGGGGTTTGGATTAAAACCGTCACTTGGTTAATTCCCTTAACCTGCGACCAAGGTTAAGTTCACTCACCTGTCAAATGAGTATAAAATACTCATTTCTTAGTTCTAAGGATTAACAGATAATATATCAAAATATTATTGTTAGTTTAGCATAAACCAGGTGCCGAATAAATTCTGAAATGCTTCGTGCAGTGACATAGACTCAGAAATCATCCAATAAATGGCAGGAACTACTGTTAATAGATTTCTAAATAAATAACAAACTGTTGCAAATATATAGTATTCAGACTAGATTAGGGATCAGTATGTGTCAGAGGAGCCGAATGGGTGGGTATGATAGACTGGAAAATTATTTGTGATTGCCCCATTATTTCTGACAAATGAAACCATTCTATGATATGATGTGTGCAAAAAAAGGAACTCGAATCACCAGGCAAGAAAATTCCAGTGACATCTCTTGAGAGATCAGAGGGTTCTGGGGACAAGGGAGAAGCCTTAAAAGGACTGAGGAGGGCTCAGGGGACACAAAAAAGAGAGGGGAAGGGCTGAGAAGACAGGGGAGCTGGGTAGGAATGGACAGGGATTGAGAAGCCCTAACGAAAGGAGGAGTCCCAGAAAGCCTGTCAGGTAGAAATGCAAAGGTAAGGTAGACTGAAGGAGGCTGGGTTGGAATTCTCAATCCAGATTTTGCCTGTGGACCTGGCATAAGGATCCGGCCTTCCCAACTCAGAAAGAACTCACTTTCCTTTTACGAAAACACTTGGAACACAACAAGGATCCACTGTAGTTGCTCTAATCTGTCCAAAAGTTTTCCTTCGCGTCCGGAAACTCTCCTCGGCTGTTCACCTTTTCAACTACCTCCCTGAAGAAGGCAGCCCACCTCTGGGGCTGTTGAAAGAGCAAAAGTAATTGTTCCCAACAGAGGTCCTGGCTGAACACGAGCTGGATGTGGGGCACAGGTCTACTGATGTCTACAGGTCCCTGTGTGTTGAGTTGTATCCAACACGAATCAAATCCGAGAGGGAATTGTAATTGTTTTTAAAACACCAAACATGAGAACAGCTGAACTTCTTGGGGGGGAAAAAATCACTGGGTAATTGAGGTTAGTAGGGAGATTATTGAAAAGCTGGAAAGTTCTTGATGTTAATTTTCTAATCAGTAACAATCATAAAACGACTAGCTTTTTAAGAGACATCACGTATCCATTTACACCAATTTCACGTTAAGAAAGAAATTATCTTCTCAGAGGGTTATTTTCTTTTTTCTGAACTCAAAACAGAAAAAAGTTCAGCGCCCCCGCGCCCCGGAACGGAGGGGGCTCTCCCAGAACTGGGGGCCTTGAGAGGAAGCAGAGCTCAATTCCAAATCCACATCGGTCACGCGGCGCCTGCATTTCCCCCAATTCCTTTCAAGTTGAACACACTTTTCAAGAAAGGGGAAAAAAATACAAATGCTGGAGAAGCCTTTTATAAACAAGCCATTTAAACTTCAGAGACAATTAGCCCCCCTGCCCGTTTTTAACTTCTGGGTTTCGGAGCCTCGGCTTTCCTGATAATTTACTTTTGAAATTCTCAGGCCCGTGGGGCTGGCCAGGCTGAGCTCTGACTTCACATGTGCGGCCGCCGGGAGATGGCAAGTGGCCGTGGTCAGTTTGACGAAGTATACATAAGCTTTCGGCACCGCGTATCTGCAATATCATGGACGGTCAAGGAGGCGCCTGTTATAAAAATACACAGTGAAACACAACTGAAGGACTGTGCTTTTTCAAAGACGAGAGTAATGCATTCCTTCTGTTTAGGCTCATTTTCCAGCCTTTCACATTCTTTGTGAACAAGAGTTATAAAACAACCCTGATGCAGGCCAATTATTTTTACTTTGAAGGCCATTAATCAAGATTGACTAAGAAAATGAAGACAGCTAAGCAAAATTTCATATGTGAGTGGAGTGAGATTAAAATAAAACCAGATGGGATGGACAGAGACACTAAGCATTTTTTTTTTTTTTTAAATTTTTGGACTCATGTAATAAATGTCTTTTACAAATTACAGCACTCTTATTTTCTTACAGTAAATCAAATCAGGCCATAATGTACAAGTGGTCTCATTGCTGAAATGTCAAAAATAGAACCTGCCTTGTTCTTGTAGAGTAATTCCTCAAATCTAAACCAGCAGTGCGGGCTAACAGTCTATAAACCATTTACCTGTGTGCAATCAGAAATGTACCTGATGGATGGATTTCTCATGGCCGCAGAGCACACCATACAGTGAACTCACAGAAATCTCACCCCAAAATGATTCAAGCTTTTGGATCAGAATTATCAAGTAGGCCAGTACCTTGTAAGTTAAGAAAAGGGGAGTTCGAGACTTGTTCAATACGCAGATTCTCTGTCATAGAAATGACTGGGAAGGTCACAAGCTCCACCCATTTGGAGACTTAAAAATAAATTTTTTTCTAGATCTTCAGGATCTGAAACTGCCAGTAGGTTCATTAGTTTTTCACATGAATACATATTCTATAAGCAAAAGAGTAAAATGTGGATGTTAAAAAATAAAATGAGGGGCGCCTGGGTGGCTCAGTCGGTTAAGCGTCCGACTTCGGCTCAGGTCATGATCTCGCAGTTTGTGAGTTCGAGCCCCACGTTGGGCTCTGTGCTGACAGCTCAGAGCCTGGAGTCTGCTTCGGATTCTGTCTCCCTCTCTCTCTCTCACCCTCCCCTGCTCACACTCTTGTCTCTCTCTCTCTCAAAAACAGATAAACATTAAAAAAATGTTTTAAATAAAAGGAAATTTTTTTCTCTCTAATGTTGCATGGATAGCAAGGTTCTATCGGCCTACTTCATACAACAGCAGTATCTTCCTGCAGTGGGAACATGACTGAAAATAACCAGCTGTTACAGGATCTCTTTCAAAACACACACCATAATCCCGAAGAATTCTTCCCCATTTAGCACTGTCAGGTTAAAAAGTCTGCTTAGGAAATGAGACTAAACTTTCTTTTCATAACACTCAATGAACCATCTCCACCATGTATTTAGAGAGGACATACGCATTTCTTAAAGCAGATTCAAAATAATCTGCAAAGAAAATGAAGTAGATTTTCAACCATGGTAAATTTTCTTAACTCCTCTGATGCTTCCTTTTCAAGATGAAAAAGGCAATTTTGGGTTTTAAAAAGCATATTTTTTGCAAAATTCTTTTCTTGGGAAGACAACTCAACCCTGAGAATGAGAAGGACAACTGCCATTCATTTCTCCTCCACAAAGGTCTAAACAAATCAGGAAATATTGGTCCAAAATTCCTCACTAAACAACACAACTCCCTTCACACAGTTGTGTTTTATTTAACGTAATGGATGTGATCCTCAAAAGTTACATGAACTTTCCATTTCTGTAAGTGGGCTCAACCTTTAATTGCTTCCCATTTAAAGCCTGCTGGTGAATTCTGTAAATAAGGTTTCTTACTGATATATGGATGCTAACATAAAAGAATATTAGTGAAATAATTAAATTGGCACAAACTTCTGAAAGCTCAGAGCATTTTTAAAGTTCAGATTTTTATGTGGATTTCTTGATCAATGATCTGGCAACCAGACTGACTCTACACAATATGTTTCTTTGTAGAGCAGGAATACAGGACTTTCCACACAGTATATCTCTAACTCAGGTAAAATATTATGGTGAAAATTTCCTGTTTTGATCTCAGATTGTTGTCAAATATATCTACTTCTCCTCTCTTGATGTCCAGAGGTCTATCCATTGCAATCCCATCCTCCAAGCCTAAACCTTAAAATACCTTAAATTTTAACACCCTGCAGTCCTCTTTAATATCTCAAACACCCCTGCTTCTTGCCTTCACCTGTCTGCCAGCCACCATGAGCTACCTGTCAATGTCAGTCCATGAAGTCAAGACTTCCCCCAAATCTAATACAGAAGAGCTGACCATCTTGGTAGGGTGAAGGAGGGAGATATTTCAAGGGAATGGTGTTACTAAGTCATCAGCTTTCTATGCAAAGAGGAGAAAGTCAGGCTGGAACCTAATAGAGCAGAAGAGAGGAATTTAACATAGCCAAGAGAGGAAAAATTTGTTTGCCCCCAACTCAGTCTTAATGTTTTCCATTTACCTAATTTCAATGTTTATGCTGAAGTCAAAAATCTAAGACTTATTTGGGATTCTGCTCTTTCTTTATCCACACCCAACCCATCAGTAAAAACTACCAACTCTGACTTCAAAATACATGCCAATTCCCAACAGTTCTCTACTACTCTCTGTAAAACTTCTGGTCAAGTCTCCTCTGACAGTGACTTCTTGACTGAACTACAGCAATATACTCCCTATCTTTTCCCTGCCTCTCCTCTGGCCCTTGTGATCAATTTTCCAGAGAGCAGCAGAGTGATCTTTTAAATATGGAAATTAGCTCTTATCTTCCATTCCTCTTGAAAACTTTCCAATTGTTTTCCTTCCCAAGTAGAGTAACACCCTAACTCATTACAATGCCAACACCCTAACTTATTACAGTGGCCTACCCAGCCTTATCTCATCCTGTCTCCATTTACCTTTCAGACATCATCTCCTTCCACTTTCACTGTGCCTTACCACATTCAAGCCAACTGTCCCTTTGTTGCTTCTGGAACAAGCCAAGTTCATTTCTGTCTTGGGGCCATCGCACTGTGTCCTGTACACAGAGCACTAAAAAAATATTTTACCAATATTTTGTATGGCTGTCTGCTTCTTGTCATTCAAATCTCTGTTTAAATGTCACTTTCTCAGAAGGGCCACTTTAACATTCTGACTACATTTCCCCCAGCCATTGTCTGTCACATTACTTTATTTTAATTCTCTGCCTTTTTCCTTGTGGATGTGTTCATTTACTTGGTGACTATCAACGATAGAATGAGAGCTCCATCAAAGCTAAGGCCTTGCGTCTCTTGGTTATTACTGTTTTTCTAGCATTAGATGAATGCTTGTCCTTCAACAGGAATAAAGTAAGTCTGTTGAACAAGTCTAGGAATCAAAAATGGAGACAAAAATAGAGATAACTCAGAACGCAAAAGAAGGAGAAGTAGAGATTGAAAGGGGTGGAGATGAGGTATAAGGAGCTCCTTCAGAGTCCAACTTCACAAATGTGGAGCCTCCTGCTTGCTCTCCCCTTTTTTATGGGAAGGCCCATTTTTAAACAGACAGTTACACTGAGCAAAATCAGCTGTTCCTGGGATTGCCTTTCAAATCCTTCCCTTCCTCTTCTTCCCTTCTTTCCATCCACATCACTGTTTCTCTCAGTTCTCCATGCTTTTCTGGCTGAACCACCTTGTTCTGGTCTTACCTATTCCCAGGCCATCCAGGGGACTGGTACCAAATTAATCTTACTAAAAACAGTTTGCACGATGTCACCTTCCAGCTCAAAACACTCTTCAAGTGGTTCTCATTATCTAAGGGCAAAGGTCAAACGTTTTAGTTTAGTACACAAGACCGTCAAACTACACCCAGACGTCCTTTCCAACCTTATCTACCCTTGCTCCAACAAGAGTCCACTGCTTAGTTCAGCCAGACTCCTTCGCCCCTTGACTCATCTTGTCAGTCCTGATCTTGATTAAATCCTGATCCTGATCCTGATTAAAATCTTCTCTTTTTGTCTTCTACTCAGCTTTTAACCAGTGATCACAGTCTAGACAGAATCCCCAAGGATCTTTTTTAAATCTTAGAGTGCTTATTATTACTAATATCATTTACTATATCTTTGGCCATTAGCAACACATTACTTTCAAATGATCACTATTTTCTCATTTACACAAGTCTTGGTTTTCATGAAGGCTGGAAACATATTACTTTACTTTCTCCCTGCATTCAGCTCACCCTGCAGTGAGCATGTTATTGGAAATCTCAGAGACTGTATTCCTTTATCAGGGAAAGGAGGATAATAATAGTAGTTTTGTAGATTTGCTAGAAAAATTAAGTGATATAATGCATTTAATTAGCTTAGCACAGTGATATATAAGAAGTGTCATTATCTTAGTGCATTGCAAAGTGGCAGATTAACAAATTGATTGATTAATTGATCCAATTATCTTTAAAAAAAACCCATAAAACATGGATTTATTTATACTACAAGTACATTTCCCCCAAATATGCATATAGTAAACACCTATAAGTTAATCTTTTTAAAAAGTATATAACTTTTGATTTCCAAAACCACCACTATATTTAGTAACCTAACCCAGTGATTCTTAACCTTAACCTATTCTTAACTAAAACCATATTGAAAATCTGATTAAAGCTCTAACCTCTCTCGCTAGAAAACTGCACGTACATACAAAATTTGGCATATAATTTCAGAGAGTTTCATGGCCCCTTATAGACTGTGCATAAACTTCTGGGAGTCTACTGGATCCTTAGCAAGCCATGAAATCCAATGTCAAAACTGATCACTTTTCCCATTCCTGGCTCTCTGACAGCGATGCATCAAACACCAATCTGCAGTAGAACACGTGAACTCAATGTTGTTTCTGTTTTTTTTTTTGCTTTTTTTGTAATGACAAAATTAAATGAGATCAAAGGAAACCAAAATAATAAAGGAATAACGGATTTTTCTTTTAACACTTTCTGCAACAGAGTGCATTATGATACTTTTGTACTGGGTTTCAAAAACACAGACCATTCACTTGAGGCTCTTTCTTTCTTTCTTTCTTTCTTTCTTTCTTTCTTTCTTTCTTTCTTTCTTTCTTTCTTCCTTTCTTTTTTTTTCACATGTATGATAGAAAGCAATACTTACCTGGCAGGGGAAATACCACTATCATGAGATAGAAAGCTAAAAATTCAAAGGAAAGCCCAAGTTTAACTTCAGATTTGAGATTTTAGTTCACATGAACTTTCTTCCTTCCTTCTTTTGTTCCTTCTTTCCTTCCTTGAAGTAACGCAATGCTTATTCAATGCCATGCTGTTTGCTAAAAATTGGGCTTATTATTAAATACCTATGCGTATGAATATGTGCTTCAAATGTGTACCAAGAAAGACAATCAGTGGAAGTTACAAAAGTATACAACTGAAGGAGATGACCTACTCTAGGGATCAGAGAAAGTCTCTTGGACACATTTTAATTGTGATTTGGAGACTGAGAAGGCATTAGCTAGGTGAAGTGTGAGGGTGGGGGATTGGGTGGTATGATAGGAGTCACCAAGGCAGGGATGAACATTTTAGGAACTCAAAGAACACTGATATCACTGGAAGGTGGCAGAATTATGGTAGGCAATGTACGCCATGTATTTTTGTTAGGAACGCTTTTGATTTCAAATAATAGAAGATTCTACTAGCAGTTTTAACAATGTAAGTTCAATAACAAAGATTTTAGTGGTAGACAATTATTTACCTTCATTCAGCTGTCCACCGATGCCAATGGAGACCCGGGTTTATTCTGTTTTTCCTCTATCCATGGTTAGTGGGTTGCTTTTAATCCTCACACTTGTCATCTCATGGTCATAAAATGGCTGCTGAAACTCCTGACCTCATAGCCATATTCAAGGCAGGAAAAAGTGAAGGAAAGGGTAGCAGCATCAGCTACATCTGTCTGTTTCATATGAAAAAGCAAAAGTCCTCTTGGTCCTCAGCACATTTACAATTATACCCCAGGGTCAGAAATCTGTGACATGCCGTCTTTTAGCTGCAAATGCAAGAAAGGTTGGAGAAGTGATTACCAGCTTTCCTAGCTCTTGGGGTAAGGTGGGCAAGGGAGAAACAACATGGGTACTGATGTAGGGCTAGGTAAATAATAATGCCTGCTTCTCATGTCAAGGCTTTATTCTTTATCTTGAAAAACAGAATGAGTGCAACCAATAAGTATTCCAATTTAAAAAGGTATAATCACTCAAAAACATGTATCTCTGAGGCTATCACCAGGAAAATTGATTCGAAGGAGAAAGAGATGATGTGAGGTGACAGAAAGATATTGATCCAGGTGACAGATGGTTGGGATTTGAACTGAAGGGGTGGTGGTGAAGAGGGAGGAGGAACACAGCAGGTAGTTCAGGAGGTTTAGGGTGGCTCTGATTATTCATAGGATTTTTGTGTTTTGCAAATGCAGTCATGTGTGAATTTGCTTCAAAACTATAGTTTTATACCAAATTAGCTCATTCTAAAGTCGAAATCTGACTAGCTTGGTATAAAGATACGTGTTGTCCTTGAACTTAAAATTCTTCTCAGTGAAGCTCTTGGGAGGTATAAAAGCTGGGTGATTCATTTGGCAAGATAAAATTACTTTCTAACACTTTTTTCCTTACAAAAGTCAAAACTGCACTTCCATTTAGTGATGTAGAAAAGGTAGAAAAGTGATGTATTTGTACCTCCAGCTTAAAAAAATAATTGTGCTTTTGTGTTCATACCAAGGAAAACCCAAACGCAGTAGATTAAGGATATCCTTAAAGACATGAAGAAAAATTTCAGTTCCCTTAAGTAAGGCAAAACATTCTACAGGAAAAAAAAAAGGGGGGGAAGGGGGTTAAACCCACATCCTAACATAAATTTCACAGAAAAATATTAGAATTTCTCAGGGTTTTCTATAACTGCTATTAGAATTCATTCGTGAGCTGAGATTTTTTTATTTCAACTTTCACATTAACAGTCCAATAATAAACCCTTGATTAAAGAAAAAGAATTCCAGTGAAAGGGTTGAAATAAGCTTAATTGTAGAGTGTGATTAGTGCCACAGTGATAGACTCCCAGGTAATGATTTTTAAAATTTTATAGGAAATGTTTAACAAGATGATTGCCTGACTATAAAATGTCTCTGTATAAGAAAATAGTCTTTGAAAGCAGCATTGGGCCCTATTGCACTAATACATCCATGAATGGCAACATTTCTTTTGTAGTTTTGATGAATGCTAAAGTAGAAACTATATTATAATGATTTTGGACCCAAAACTGTGAAAATAGCTAGCAGAATATGAACGCTTTACCAGATCAATCAATTTTCATTTAAAATTCTGCTTATTGTGTATGGTATCAAACTATGAAAATGTAACATTTCAAACTAGTGATTTCTGTCCTACCAAAATTGCAGTACTTATTTGGGTTTTAAAGTAGATAGGATCAGCATTAGAGACAGCATGGTGTAACCAAAAAAGAAAAAAAAAAAATATATATATATATATATATATATATATAGAGAGAGAGAGAGAGAGAGAGAGAGAGATACCCATATTCTAGTATCTTATTCATTCAACTGCAAACATTTACACATGGCCTAAAAAGTGTAAGACACTGAAAATAGAAAGGCCCCAGATATTTCCAGGTATTCTTCTTAAGAAATGCTCAGGTTCCACATGACCCTGTGTTCAGTTGTAATGATGAACATACAGGTTTGTAGGAGCAAAGAAGAGAACTCATCTCAGGTGGGTGTGGATAGAGGAAGAGGTGATGTGTGAACTAAGACTCAGAGTCTTATAAACGGAATGGAGCCAGTTCAAGGAGGCAAAGAACATTAGGAAACAGTGACTGTTTAAGGGGCTCAAGCGATTGGATGCCACCAGAGTTCAAAAAGTGTCAAACAACGAGACAGAACAATACTGATCAACTCTGGCTAACTTGACTAGAGGAGAAGAATGCTGGAAAGGTATAGGATGGCTCACAAAGAGTCTATATTTCTCACTAAGAAACATGAATTTAATTCTGAAGACAATAAAGAATCTTCTGGAAAGTGCTGTAGTCATATTTAGATTTGAAATAATTCACTTGGGTGACTCTGTGAAGGACGGATTTACAGGAAGCCAGTAGGAGCCTTTAGGTGCTGAGCTTGGAGGAAGACATTGGAGAGGAGCCAAGAAATACTTGGGAAGTAAAATCTGCAAAAATAGAGAAGACTCAAGAATACAAAGTATAGGACCCATGGAGGCTGACCCAAGAACGGTGGAAGCAAAGCTTGTGTGGGGGAGAAGGTGATGAGTGTTCAGACACGTTGAGTTTGGGGTGCCTATGGGATATCTAGGCAGAGATGCCAGCAGAAAGCTGGATATAGGAGTCCACAACTCAGGGGAGGTTTCTGGGCAGAAGACAGTGATGAAGAAGTTGTCAGCATGCACCATACAAGGGGAAGAAATTTCAGTTGCTAATAATACCCCTCAGGAGGTCCTGCCTTATATTGTGGGATTCCCTGAAGATCAAATGACAGAATATATTGAAAAAAAGTACAGAAGAGAAGTATGGGATGGTCATTACTTGAACTTGGCCTCAAATGCTTAAGTGATGTACATTTTAAAAATTACAGAACTGTTACTGTAATAACATAAACATTCACTTACCAAAATACTTTCTGTGGTATGAAGTAGATATTCGACAGAGCAGAAAATACTACTAAGAAAAATGTATTATTCTATTGAAAATCTGTTTTGATGAAATAATCAGGGAAAAGCTCATGAAGGAAATAAAATCTTATATTTGAATAATAATTTCAATTTTTTAAAGTTGTCAGATTTCATTTTATCCTTGTGTTTTCCTATATGTGCCCTCAAGAACAAATCAAAATAATTAGAAAAACTCTCTTTGGGGTTAAAATTTCCAGGTCATTCTTCAGGTAGGATTAGTCCTTAACGATTCTAGAATGCTGTTGGATTCAAAGAAGTGGAAAGAAAAAGAATCTCACAATATTTTGTTAACTACGTCCAATGACTTTTGAAACTAGTCATTGGACTTGGCCCTAATTATATCGAAAGGAGAAGGTCATGATTTAAGATCATTTTCTTTGCTTATGCCCCTCAGTATTCAGTTTTCATTTCATCTCCTCTTTTCCAAAGTAAGTGCTGTAAAGTCATCTTTGCTACTTTCCCAGAAATAATTTTAAAGTTGGTATTTAGTACTGAAATTAGGATTTTCATATGTAGACTTCCTGTCCTTATTTACAACACATTGAAGGGTGATACGACACTCCCTTCGGTTCTGTGGGAGCCCATCAGAAGGGTTTTGTTAGTTTAGTATTATTTTATTTTATTTTATTTTTAAATGTTTTTACTTATTTTTTTGAGACAGAGAGAGAGAGAGCATGAACAAGGGAGGGTCAGAGAAAGAGGGAGACACAGGATCTGAAACAGGCTCCAGGCTCTGAGCTGTCAGCACAGAGCCCGACGCGGGGCTCGAACTCATGGACTCGAAGCCGGATGCTTAACCGACTGAGCCACCCAGGTGCCCCAGTTTAGTAGCATTTAAAAAATACATCAGGTTAGTTTTAAGTAGTTAGGGTCAGAGACCAGCAGAAGGACATGGTGCTTAGAATCAATTGTAAGTTCCTAAGGCAGACTAATTAACCACTTTTTTGAACCTTAACTATGAACTGCACACAATGACACCTACCTTCCAGTACTTTTAAGAGATCACTTAGATGATGTATATAATGGGCTTAAAATAACAGCTGGTTATTTTTTCTCAATAAATTAATAGATATTCCTAGTGTTAGTGATAATAAACAACTGTTTCATTATGAGATAATCTTTATAACTCAGTGACATTTACTTTGACTGCACAGCATGCATATACCTTTATAACTTGAGAGAGGTCCTAAAATAGGTGAGAGACTGGGCCAGGCTTCCCAAAATGAAAACTTTAAATTTTTTTTTTCAACGTTTATTTATTTTTTGGGGGACAGAGAGAGACAGAGCATGAATGGGGGAGGGGCAGAGAGAGGGAGACACAGAATCGGAACCAGGCTCCAGGCTCTGAGCCATCAGCCCACAGCCTGACGCGGGGCTCGAACTCACGGACCGCGAGATCGTGACCTGGATGAAGTCGGACGTTTAACCGACTGCGCCACCCAGGCGCCCCCAAAATGAAAACTTTAAAAAGCATATTGATACATTGTTTCCTTCTGACCAACTAGATGTTCCCACTGAGTACATAGAGAAATTTGGAAATCATAACATATGTCATGTTGCATGGATCCAAAGAGTATATTTAAAAATTTCTGTATCACTAGATATTTATATGTAGCATTGTATTGTATGTAGAATATTATATTGTATCATTCTCTTTTAGTACTTTTAAAGAATTGTTTTACTGAGGTAATCATTTGCTCAAAGCTATTTTTAATATTTTCTTACCAATTAACTAATTAATTAACTTTAATTTATGTTCATGTATGATACATAACATATTAATATTCAGATGCCATAAATACATTTTATTTAATGTATTAAATTTACTTTTTATTTATTCTTCCTATAGAGACAGAATGAGTGACCAATTAGCTGGTCACTGTGCTAAATACTTCATGATATAAGGAACAATGAAGAGGTGAGATAATAGAAAAAATTAAATCATATTAATAAACATGAGAAAATTAAATGCATCCTTGTTATGACTAATTAAAATTAACTGAAAATTTTATTCTAGTTGTATTGAATGTAGCTGGAAAATTACACTATATTTTATCAATTTTTACTACTGTTTGTGCCTTAAAAAATCATTAAATGCTTTGTTTTCCCCCATAAACTACATTTCTGAATTGAGGAGATCAGAGTTTACTGCAGTGCTTACTTTTTAGGACATTCACACACAGGCCAATGCTTTTTCCATCTTTTATTTAAAAGTTTATTTTCTGGGGCTCCTGGGTGGCTCAGTCGGTTAAGCATTGAACTTCAGGTCATGAACTCGCAGTCTGTGAGTTCGAGCCCTACGTCAGGCTCTGTGCTGACAGCTCAGCTCAGAGCCTGGAGCCTGCTTCAGATTCTGTCTCTCTCTCTCTCTCTGCTCCTCCCCTGCTTGCACTCAGTCTCTCTCTCTCTCTCTCTCTCTCTCCAAAATAAATAAACATTAAAAAAAATAATAAAATAATAAAAGTTTATTTTCTGCTGCATTTCATTCTCCTCATTGCCAAAAATTTTTAAATTTATGCTCAGGAAACACTCTGGACCACTATGAGATAACGACCCCAACTCCTTATTACATAGATCCTCTTTTGTTTACATTTTAGGGGTTTGGTTTCCAAATCCCCAAAATATTGCACCAATGAATGATCTTAGTCAGGAGTCCACTTCTAGGCACACAGCAGCCACTCAATAATTAAAGATTCATTGATTCTTTTAGCTCACACAGTAGCCTGACCACATCTAAAAAGCAAATCAATGTCTGGACTATAAGCAGGAGATAAGACACATTTCGAGTTTGGGAATCACTGAGCAGAATTACTAGAGGTGGCAGGTTGTTATTATCTCATTCCATTCACATAGAAACATGGAGCAAACTAAGTTTGCCATAGAGGCAAATCTAATCCCTCTCTCCCATAGGGCTTCCATCTACAAATGAGATTATAGTGTGTAGTAGGTAATATAATGCCCACACTCTATCCCCTAAGATGTTGTCCTAATCCCTGGAAGCTGTGAATATGTTGTTACATGGCAAAGGGGGATTAAGATTACAGATGGAATTCAGGTTACCGAAAAAAACTAACCTTACAATAGAGAGATTATCCTGGATTATCTGGGTGGGCCCAATTAATCACAAGAACCCTTATAAGGGGAAGAGGAGGCAGAAGAGAGAGAGAGAGAGAGATAGGAACACATAAGCAAAGTCTTAAGAGATGCAGCACTGCTGTGGTTAAAGATGGAGGAAGACGGAGATGAGCCAAAGAATGTGAGTAGCTTCTAGAAACTAGAAAAGGGAAAGAAACAGATTGTCCCCTAGGGCCTCCAAAAGGAATGCAGATGTGCTGAGACCTTGATCTTAGCCCAGGAAGACCTGTGTTCGACTTCTTACCTGCCTAATTGCATGATAATGAATCTGTATTGTTTTAAGCCACTAAATCTGTGCTAATTTAATATGACAGCAAGAGAAAATTAATGCATAGTCTTATGTAACTTTTAAAAACTAAGGCTACTGAGTGAAATATCTGGAAATTGGAAGATGAAGAAGCTGCTATAGTCTAGATAATCTCTAAAGCCCCTTCCCATTTTGATATTCCAGCTTCTTCCCATTAAAACTTATACAGCTATAACTATATTAGCCCCAAAGTATAACAGAAGGTACTTACGAGTTTCCTCTCACCTTCCTCTCCAATTTCTTTTTTTCACTCTTTCCATCCATTTGCTTCATCAAACTTCTATACCTAGAAAAGATATTTGGAAAAAGTATGTTATTTACATACAGTACTCACCAACTCTTTAGTATCAACTTTAACTTTGCAGCAAAAACACTTATTATTCGCCATCTAGTCTTGGATCTGTTAGGATAAGATGAATCACTCATCAACATTGATGGGAAGATTGATGGGACCAGTATCTATAAGACCAGGCCATGAAGTAAGTAAATGGAAATCTTTATAATCACTGAGGGCCGAAGTTACCCTGGGAAGAGATTTTTCTTCCAGTCACAAGCTCTTGACATGGTCATTCTCACCAACCCACAATATTTGTTGGCCATATTACCAAAGGAAAAAGCTGAGCTGAAAAGCACAAGAACACACAGGCTGCAGACAGCAGGGTTTATGCATAGCTTAACAAAACACGTAACTTGGGGTGTGTCCTGGGTGGCCTGGAAAATCCAGAATGGAGTCATTACATCTTCCTGGAGAGCCTTTCACAAAGGCAATTGGTTTTCAGTTTGAATGCCTACATTTTACAAAGAATAGATCTTAAATATTCTCATCACAAAAAAAGAAATGGCAATTATGTGGCATGTTACAGGGGTTAGGTAATGCTCTGGTGGTAATCAGTTTGTAATACATAAGCATATCAAATCAACATGTTTACACTTTAAATTTACACTATGTTATACGTCAATTATATCTCCATAAGGCTGGAAAAATACTTAAAATTAAAAAAAATTAAATTTCTTTTATATTGTTATTGATTTTTCTTTCTTATGCACTCTACTAACTAGAGCATTCATCTGGTAAAAATTATTTTTGCCTGAATTAAATATGGATGGGTAACTCCGGCCCATTTCAGGTTCAACAAACATCTTGAACTATTTTTCAAACATTTGGGATTTGGCAAACAAATATTTTGCTCAGTAATTTTTTGCTTAATTTTTAAACCCTTGTGTGTTTTAAGGAGAATTTAATCCGTATGTTTCTGATTCATTTACCATTAACTGATCAGGCTGGGCTTTTCTGGTGCCATTTTTTGGTGGGGGAGGGGTTTGGTTTAAGGGACACTTTCAGAGACTTTGACAAATTTCTTAAAAAAAAAAAAAGAAAGAATAGGAAAGTTTCATTCTGCCAGAGAGGAAATCAAGTGTCAAAAAGAAGTTCTAGGTTCATGTTAGCAATGCAACCTGACTCAAAATGAGAGAAACCATTTTTTTTCTCCAATTTTACTACGAAGGATGAAAGATTTTATGGACTTAGAATCACAGACATTAAAAGGTGCTCATGGAACTCGGATTTATTTACCATTCTGGGCACCAGTCTCCAGTGAGTCTGAGATCAAAAGGTAACTCCTCCAAGAGAGAAGAGGAGCCAAAAAAGATGTTTCTAGCAGTCAAGAAAAGGATTACTTATGATTAGACTGTGAAGAGGAAGAGAAAATGAGTGGGTAGAAGAGGAAAACAGAGGAAGAAGAGAAAAAGAGGGATATTTCTGAAAAAGTTCAATAGAATACAATTTCCTTTTTGCTCCTGGAGGATCCTTGGCCGTAGCCTTATGGCTGCATGGACACAGGATAGTGCATCCCTAAGACCCTTGACAAATTTGGAATAGATGTTTAACCTATAGTATAACCACTTGTAATAATCTAAAAACAGTTTTGTAAATAGTGCAATCAATATTACTTGCTTCATTTCCATCTTTCCCTCACTCTATTGACTTATTTTAAAAAGCCATTATCAAACTTTTTCAATTTGCCTTTTGCTTTTCTCTGAACTTTTTGAATTCCTTACCTTATGTCAGAAGCAAGAAGTGCTAGTTTAAAAGACAAGATATGGCATTATTTACTACTTTATATAGATTTTTATCTTACATACAAAGTTTTACACAGGTGTGTGCACATATGCATGTATGCCTGCGTGTGAACCCCCACACATAAAATTCTTGGTATCAAATCATTTCTTTAGTTTCAGAACTTCTTTCTTTCTATTGTTAATAGTGCATTAATATTCTATCATTAATATTGCAGCTGAATATAAAAATACCATTCCTGAATCCTTAAAAGTTTTACGCATTTGTGTAGCGAAATTCTGTTATCCAACATTTATTGAACATTCTCTATGTGTGTAACATTGTGAGGAAGAATGAATATACCGGAGCATAGGGTAGGTTCCTAAGCTCAAGTGTTTAACAGTTAGAATACAATTTTAGAAAATAAGGCCTAACATGATACCAAGCTCCCAGTTTATACTTTTTAACTGAAACAAACAAACAAACAAACAAAAAACTTCTTTTTTTTAATAGAAACCTGCCTCCTGCCTTGGAAGCCTCCTTCAATTTTATATTTAGAAAACTTTTAAATTAGGATTTTTATTTTTTTAATCCTCAAGCTCTATAGCTCTGGATCCCAGTATCTTAGGAAGCTTCTCTCAGTTTACATCAAACTATTTTAAATCATACCTTCCAGTGAGATGTCAGCCATGCTGTGTCAGTCAGTCTAGGAGCAGTCCTGGCATTTCATAAGAGTGACAAGTGGCTGTGAAAACGACAGGGTGTGGGGTTGGGGGGTGCGGGAATCATGGGGAATTGTTTTAATGCCCCAAAGCTGCTTATGGTGTTCAATGTCCCTAAGTCTCTGTGTCCCAATTAAGGACCTTGAAATGAAATACTTGATACACAGAAAAGAGTTAGATTTCACATGTCATCACCTGAGAGGACAGTGAACTTATTTTTCTC
This sequence comes from Leopardus geoffroyi, assembly GCF_018350155.1. Lineage (NCBI taxonomy): Eukaryota > Metazoa > Chordata > Mammalia > Carnivora > Felidae > Leopardus > Leopardus geoffroyi. The sequence goes on along the minus strand of NC_059338.1, from coordinate 114,316,906 downwards.
GGACTATGGCTCCTTCTAGAAAGAACATTTGATTTAAGTGTTAACAAAGGATAGTGGTCAGAAGCAGAGTAAATAGACAAGCTGTTTCTTTATTTAAAATTCATGTGGATCTTCAAAATGGATCAAGATTGTGAGGATTTCCTAATGTGGTAAGAGAGAAGTAGAAGAAATATCTTTGTAGATGAAATAAAGTAACTTGTCTTGTTTCCAAGAGCTAAAAGAAATTTAATGGGTCTACAATTATTTCCCTCCACAAAATTATTCATTTTATTTATCGTTAAGTCTTCTCATATAGCACTTCCCTGGAGGTGCTGCAAGTCTGGATGAGGGTCAGGTATCTTGAGTTTTTAGGTGTTTTATTTTTTTTAATTTTTTTTTTAGTTTATTTATTTATTTTGAGAGAGACAGAAATGGTGTGAGTGAGAGGGAGAGAGAGAATCCAAAGCAAGCTCCACACTGCCGGCCCACAGCCTGACATGGGGCTTGAGCTCATGAAATCGTGAGATCATGACCCGAGCAACAACCAAGAGTTGGACACTTAACTGACTGAGCCACCCAGGCACTCATAGGTGTTTTATTTTTAAAGTTATAGATGTAATTCATGCTTAAGAACATCAACAATACATATGTAATAACCTTTCAATCTCCCGACTGACCTAACTGATGTGACCAATTTGATACTTATTCTTTTTTATTTTATTTAATGCATGTAAAATCATAGACACACCAACAGACAAAGATTTCACCTTCAGGATAAAGTAGGATCACATTATAACTGCTACTATTGGAGTCCTTTAAAAAAATTAACATTATATCTTGAATAGCTTTCTAGACCTGGCAAATATCTGTGTAATATTACATGGTGTGGATATATACTTTATTCAACCATTCTCCATAATGGATACAAAGGTCATTTCCAGTTGTTTGCTGCTACAAATTCTGCTAGAATTAACATCCTTATACTATTATGTTTTTATTTCAGCAGGATCAATTTCTAGAACTGGGAGGTTTGTTGGGAACAGTACTCAGAGCGTGAAGAGTCCCAGCAGAGACATAGAGAGCAAATCAGATATGTAGGCAAAAGCCCTGCCTGTGGACTTGGCGACTACAGAAAATAATTTTAGCAGAAAATCCACCACAGTTTGATGGGCTGAGAAGTATCTGAAGCTGGGTAGAACTGACTTCACAGAACTGCAATGCTAGCAAATCTTTGCTTGTTTTATTGAGATATAGTTGACATATAACACTGTAGAAGTTTAAGGTGAACCACATATGTGTACATTTGATATGTTTATCTATTACAATAGGATTACCACCATAATGTTAGCTAACACTATTACCACATCGCATAATTATTATCTTTTTTTCTAAAGCAGAGAAAAATCTCATGCTTCTTTTTAATTTTTTTAATGTTTATTTATTTACTTTTGAGAGACACAGAGACATGGTAAGCGGGGGAGGGACAGAGAGCGAAGGAGAGAGAATCGGAAGCAGGCTTCCCATTGTTAGCACAGAGCCCAGTGTGGAGCTCGAACCCCACAAAATCGGGAGATCATGACCTGAGCCGAAACCAAGAGTCCCAGGCTTAACCGACTGAGCCACCCAGGTGCCCATATCATTATTATTTCTTCTTTGTGGTGAGAACATTTAAGATCCAGCCTCTTAGTAACTTTGAAGTATATAATACAGTATTATATTTATCTTATTCTAGCTTCAGTGAGCAGAACTGTCACAGGAACAAGATGTGCCTGAGCATGTTAGTTAATATTTGTCAGTCCCTTAACAGGATGGCAAAGTGAAGGGAAGAGAAAGCACAGACTTCTCTGGCCATACAGTGCATGTTTTCTGCCAGACTCCAGGCAGGTCACTGAAGATGTAAAGTGAAGCTATCAAGGGAAAATTTTGTTGTGATCAACTATATTGGCTCCCACCATTGGTGTGAAACCAGGACAAATGGCAATCCCGTTTTCCTGTTTACCAAATATCTCACTTCCTTAGACTCTATTTGAGTTTTATGGCTGTCGATAGAAGTGGACGCTGAGCTGAAGCCAAACAGGTCTGGCCCTATTTCCCATGGGCCCTTGTGCTGCTGGGTGGGATCTGAGAGCAGGTGCAAGTCGGCCATCCACAGCCTCGCACTTGGCGGTATATTCATAAGGCCTGTCAAAACACCCAGGGGCTTTGGGGTCAGGAAGGGCTATCACATGGCCTTTCATATGGGTACACAATATCCATAGAGCGCTGCTCCAGTTCTTATCTTAATGATTTCTAATTCTCTGAGGTTCTTCACTCTTAGGGATCATGCCATTGTTAAGGAGTTACATGTTTCTGTATGAATCATATATATGACTCCTTTATCAGTGTTTATAACAGCCCATTAGTTATCTATTTCTTGACTCCTGCCATATGCCAAGCACCATGTTGTGGAGGATCCATAAAGTAGCAAAATAATATTTATTTTTCTAGGTTTGTATTTTTCTGTTCTCTCTTTCCATCTGCTCTCTCTCTCTCTTTCATCTTAGTTAGTACAGAAAAATCTCAAAGAATTAAAAACCTCTAGAATTGTTCATTTTTCTAATGTGCCAAAAATAGGCAGTGATTCTTAATTTCTTCTCTACTATTTATTCTTTTGTTTTCTTTTTAATTTTTCATCTTGCAATCTTATACATTGTTTTGTGATATCTGGAGGGCTTGAATTTACTACTGAATCTATTTTTATTCTTTAGTCATAGAGTAAGCCCACTCTGGGCATATGTGATAGCCAATATGACCAATAGTAATTTTTCAAGAAAGTAAATAATTTGGTTAAAGATTGTGTGTGCATGTGTGTGTGTGTGTGTGTGTGTGTGTGTGTGCATGTAGAAACAAAAGGCACTCTAGAGCATTTTTAAGGAATCTTTCAGAAAATAGTGCCATAGGAGTACAAATGGAGATAGAGCTCCTTGGGACCACTTTTAGGGAAAATATCCTATTTTCAGAGGAAAGATGATTTCATCACACATGCTCTTCCTCAATTCTGCTCTCTTTATCTATACACTTATTTACATATCCACAATTCAACTCCTTCCTTTTAGTCTTAGAGAACAAACTGGTCTTTCCCTTCCCATTGGTGCACGGAGTCAATTGCCTTCTTTTATGATTTCCTCCATCAATTATCTTCTCTATCTTAGATCTTCAGCCTCACTTCTGTGTTAGAGAAACATAATAGCTTAAATACGTAAGTAAACAGGGATGCCTGGGTGTTTCAGTCAGCTAAGTCTCTGACTTTGGCTCAGGTCATGATCTCATGGTTCCTGAGTTTGAGCCCCGCAGCAGGCTGTGTGGACAGCTCAGAGCCTAGAGCCTACTTCGGATTCTGTGTCTCCCTCTTTCTCTCTGCTCTCCCCTGCTCGTGCTCTGACTCTCTTCCTCTCTCCCTCTACCTCCCTCTCTCTGTCTCTCAAAAATAATCACGTAAAAAATTTGAAAAAAAAACCATAAGAAACAAATAAATATCTTGCATCCTAAATAAAGATCTTCCCTTCACCACATGCTGTTCTTATATCAGCCTCTCTCTCCTCTTCCCTGTCATTACTATTTCTTGAAAGTAGGATTAAGTTTTCTCTTCTTTGTCTCACTTCTTTATAAACCGAAGTCTGGCTTTTCCTGCCACCAGCCCATTGAATTGGATAGATGTGTCCGCTGCATCTGACAAGGTTCATTGCTCCCTTTGTCTTGACACGTTCCACTCTAGCTTTCCATTACACCACTCTGCCAGTCTGTCTTTAATCAGCTACACATCTCTGAGCACTCTTTCTTCATCTTTTCCATGAATTTTGCTGTTACTGTTTACATCTTCAGTGTTGATGTTCCTCAAGTTTCTGCCATCAACTCACATTTCTTCCACTTTCTGCAGTTCCTTGAACAAATCCACATACCAATGTTGACTGCCACCAGAGGTGGTAATACACTGTAGTAATCCTGGTGGTATTATGTCAGTAATGCTTCAGTTCTCTCTCTAGCTCTGAAGTGGTCCAGAATCTCCCGGTCACCTCTACCCCCTTGTCCTACAGGAACCTTATTTATTTATTTTATTTTTTATTTTAAGCTTATTTATTTTGAGGGGGGAGGGGCTGAGAGAGAATCCCTCCCTCTCTTATAAGTTATAAGAAGTGTAACTACTTATATTTCTTTAATGAAAGCCCTAGAATACTACACTGGTCTCCCAGCCACTAAGACTACGTGCTCAAACTCATCCTTACACAATGGACAGAAGAATGTATCCAAATTTGATTCTGATCTTATGATATCCCCAACAAAACTTGCTGGTGGTTCCACATCATTTGGTCCATTTCTTTGTCCTCATCTTACATGACCATCTACCTCATGCTTTGCTCTCTTGCAATACTGAATTCATTGTAATCCCACTCATATGCTGTGCTGTTTATCCTGCCAATGTGGTTGCTCAAGCTGACCCCTCTTCTTGGAAAGTCCCTAGTCCCTTCACCTGGCCAACTCCTCCTAAGCCTTTAAGACTCTTCTTGAGAGTAACTTCTCCCAAGAAGTCTTCCTTCCTTATTCCCACTCATGCCTCTAAATGTGTTAGCTGTCTCTCTAATTTCACAGTAACCTCTATATGTCTTTAAATTTTTGTCATTTTGTGTTGCAATTGCTTATTTATGTTTGTCATTGAGTGAACACACCATACTTTGTGTATTTGTTGTTAACTCCAGCACAAATTTGGTTCTTATCATACAACAAGCACAAGATAACTAACTTTATTCAGTTATGGCTTAACTTGGGCCTTAAATTATGAGTGGGATCTAGATAATTAAAAATAAAAGAGGAAATACAATGGAAGGTAGACTTTGAACTAAGATTCAGACACAAAAATGTCCCAGGCATATTTCTGGAGTTAGTAAGGAGCATATACCTAACTGGAGTGGGAAGCTTGTGTGTGTGTGTTGGGTGGCAGAGGTAGGTATCTCCTAGCAGGCTGGATGGATAGACTGGGGAAATTTTGGAAGTTCTGGCATGTATACATTTTGGACATTGTAGACAACACAGAGGAACTGTTTTTGAATGAAAGAACATAGTGAGAATGGTGTGTTAGGAAAAAAAACTTTCAACAATAGTGGGTTAATAGGGTAGGGCTGAGAGCAGGGTGAACACTTATAAAAAAATAATAGTTCTGGAATAAAATGATAATGATCCTGAGCTAGGATAGGGCAGTGAAAATAGTGGGGAAAGAGTACATGCCAAAATATTCAAATTACTATGGTGGCTAAATGGCAGATCCAAGGGAACATTGTGAGGCCAGGGATAATATGAAATTTTGTTTAATACTATATGCTCACTGCTTAGCACTGAGCTTGGCATATAGTAGGTGATGAAGAAATGTTTTTCAAGTAAAAGAATTAATGGATGAGTGATAATATAACCCTCTCACATACACATACTGTATCTCTTCCTTGAGACAATAGCAGAGAATGTTTTTCTTTTTTGTTTTGTTTTGGTTTTGTACCTTTACCAGCACCAATGCACTGGTTTGAGTAGAGTAAAGATGTAATGATTTGATTACAGTAATGGTCAGTAATGGTCTGTTTATAAGCAATGACAAAACGATGTGACTTTGTTGTCGTTTATGTCATTTTCATTCTCTCCCAGTTGCTTCCCCAGAGTCCCAGGCCTTAGCACAATTAATGCCACTGTTTTGAAATCAGCTTTAGAACTTTGATCTCAGGCTCTAAATATGCCCTTGTTGTAAACAAGCAACACATCTAAGAATAACCGTATCACCTGTTCATCTAAAGGGCTTCATGTGTGTTTAATTAATAATTGAAAACAAATGTCGCCATCGTTGCCTGAGTCTAGACAGGGGACAATTTTATCATCTACTTGTTTTTTCTGCTTGAAGGATATATAAAGCTTTCAAGAAGGTTATTAAGGATTCAGATAATTAAACTTGTATTTTTTGCACATTAACGACAATTTATACTTGAAAACAATTAGCATGAGTTACTTGTGTGTTCAAATAATCAATTTCACAGAAAAACCTTTATAATGTGCAAAGATATATGTTCAGGGATATTAACTGCAACACTTTGCAATACTGAAAGTCTAGAAATTACTTAAATACCCATCATAAATTATGGTACACATTCTAGGCAGAATTCTAAACGATGATTTTTTTTTAATGGAGTAAATCTATATGTACTAATGTAAGAAAAATGTCTGAGGTACATTGTTACATGAAAAAATTGCAGAAATATAGACAATACTTACTAGGAAAGCAATTCAAGTTAACAACACATACAGATCATGTGGCTATATGTGCAGACATGTACATATACACATTATACCACTAGTGAGACTAAAATTACCTGGAAAGATTCCTAAGAAAAAGGAGTTAATTCTGGACTTATTTCAAGTATTTTATAACATTTTTACAATGATCACATATTAATTAGCTTAGACAAGTTATTTCAGTATTTTCCAAGCTTTGTTGTGGCTTCTCCTCACATTTTAGCTCCTAGAAGTTAATATTAAAAATATATTATGAGGGGCGCCTGGGTGGCGCAGTCGGTTAAGCGTCCGACTTCAGCCAGGTCACGATCTCGCGGTCCGTGAGTTCGAGCCCCGCGTTGGGCTCTGGGCTGATGGCTCAGAGCCTGGAGCCTGTTTCCGATTCTGTGTCTCCCTCTCTCTCTGCCCCTCCCCCGTTCATGCTCTGTCTCTCTCTGTCCCAAAAATAAATAAACGTTGAAAAAAAAAATAAAAAAAAAAAAATAAAGTATATTGTACTTGAAAAGTTTAAAAAATATATATATATATATTATGAAACGGGGTGTCTGATTGGCTCAGTTCGTTGAGGGTCTGGCTCTTGATTTTGGCTCCGGTCATGATGTCACCATTCATGGGATAGATCCCGGCATTGGGCTCTACACTGACAGCAAGGAGTCTGATTGGGCTTCTTTCTCTCTCCCTCTCTCTCTCTGCCCTTCCCCTACTTATGCATGTACTCTCTTTCTCTCAAAATAAATATTTAAAAATATATATATTTAATACTATATATAATTATATATTATTATAACACATATATTATTATACGATAATATATATTATATATTATTATGTATTATATTATTATAATTATATATTATATTATTATGTATTATATATTATTATATATATATTATGACTTTTGTCTGTTCTATCACATGCTTTTCTTCCCATTTCATGATCTTAATTTTGTTCCCTTATTTTCTGTATCATTAATGTTTAGTCTTTATTATATTTTCACTTCTACTATTTTTAGCTTATTCCGTTTTTTTATACCTTCTTTAAAAAAGGTTTGTTAACTGTTTTTTAAATTAGTTTCAAGCAATTGCAAAAAATGCTCACAATTTCCTTTTCAGAATCAGTTTGATTTCATCTAGCAAATTTTGATATGCAATATTCTCTTTACCATTAGTTCTAATATTTTCTAGGTTCCATCATAACTTGTTATTTGACTTATTAGTTATTCAGAAGTTTTAAGCTCTCTAAATATGTGAGTCTTTTAAAATTATCTCTTATTGGGGTGTCTGGGTGGCTCAGTGGGTTAAGCATCTGGTTCTTGATTTTGGCTCAGGTCATGATTTCATGGTATGTGAGACTGAGCCCTGCATCAGGCTCTGTGTTGACAGTGTGGACCCTGCTTGGGATTCTCTTTCTTCCACTCTCTTTGGCCCTTCCCAGCTTGCACGTGCTCTCTCTCTCTCAAAATAAATAAGTAAACTTGAAAAAAGTTCTCTCTTACTTATTTAAAATTTACTTGTATTGTAATCAGACAATATGGTATTATCTCAAATTTGTTTTCTTCTGTTTGGTGTCCATTTTGATAATATGGAAGTGCTTAAAATGTTCTTTTTCCAATTAGAACCTTAGTTTCTGAGATCTTTTTATTGTTTTTTTTTAATGGCATATACATTAACTCTGATAAATCCATAAATTCCTTTTATTACTAATACATTATCAAAATGCTTTCTAAACAGCCATTTCCAACAGCTTTTGACAGAAACAATGCCATTCTCTTTGATTGCCGAATGCGGGTGCTACGAACAAACTCTTACTTTCTAAACTCTTACTTTCTAAAATGATGAAATCATAAGACACTTTTCCCCTTAGAAATGATTGATTTTGTTTACTTATTCATTTTTATTTACTTGTTCTATAGTTCTATTTGCTGATAGAACTTCAAGAAGGTTATTTCCTCAGAATTTCCTTCATGGTTAAAGCAAAGGAGAAGATGCTTTGCTGATGATCGGAACCATGGAAGGTTTGAAGAAGAGAAATTATATGATCAGATCTGTGTTTACCAGAGATTAGTCTGGAAACCCTGAAGGATGCATGGGGAGGGATAAAGATAAAGTTTAAAGAACAGAACAGGAAGTTAACCAGTTAGGAGCTATAAAGGATTTGAACTGAGAGAGTGTGGAGGGTGTTGGGTCCAACAATGCTGATTACTCAGGAGACAGTGAGACTACCAGCAAAGTAGAGGTATTAAAAATATTTTTGGAATAATTTGACATTATTGAGTTCAAAAAAGACATTCAACTTGTCCTTATGGGAAAAATCCAAATGTTGTTGGACTTCCTTAGAGTATGTACTCTACAGATTTTTTAAAAATATTTGTTTAGTAGGAGTGTGGCTGTGCCATTATATTGTGCTTAGGGCTCCCAAAGATCCTAATGAGCAACGAAATTTGTTGCTTAGGCAACTTAATGTATTGGTGCCATCACCTGAAGCAAAAAACAGAATAAAACAGATTTGGGGAGGTGGGGAACAGCTTAATTTGAGGATTTTAGAGGTTAAAGTGACAGGGGGCCTTCTAAGCAGTAAAACTCAGCACCTAGGAGTTTCTAGTCAGAGACAAATAACCCTGACTAACATCTGGAGCATATTTACAAAGTACCTTCATGTGCATTATTGTTCATAAGTGACACATCTATGAAGCAGAAGGTAATGGTGAAAATGCAATGACAAACACACAAAAAAGCAGAGGCTTTTTCTCTTGATTGTTTAATTGCATTTTAAATGGTTTTGTTTTAATTTTTAGATTGCTGTGGATCAGCCAGTAGTTCAAAAAGATACCACTCAGTTTCCTAGTCACTTTTTTTATGAGAAGCATGCATTTCTAAGTTTTCTGGTTATGGTTCATTCTACAGTTGGAAATCACAGAAAAGGGCTTGACCATCTAACCCACAAAGCACTCAAATTGCACAGTACCAGGCACATAGTAGTTATTCAACAAATACTGAGTTCTAGCTGTGAAGCAACCATGGTTTTCATACTTCTATACATTAGCTTTGTAGGTCTTCCATGATGTCCATCATCATCAAAGATAAAACTCAATTTCTTAGCAGAATACTCAAGGTATACTTGATGTATACTCTAATACTCTAATGATATACTTTTTTTGGATCATTTCCAGATACAGACATATATTATTTTATTGTGCTTCATCCCCTTTTTTTATTGCTTTTTTTTTTTTTTTTTTACAAATTCAAGGTTGGTGGCACCCTTGTGTCAGGCAAGTTTATTGGCACCATTTTTCCAAGAAGCATTTGCTCACCTCCTGTCTCTCTATCACATTTTGGAAATTCTCACAATATTTCAAACTTTTCTATTATTGTTATATTTGTTGTGGTGATCTGTGATCAGTGATCTTTGATGTCATTACTCTAATTGTCTGGGGGGGGGGGTACCACAACTGCACCCATATAAGATGCCAAACTTAATCAATAAATGTGTGTGTTCTGACTGCTCCACTGATGAGGCGTTCCCCCCTTTCACTCACTTCAGGCTTCCCTCTTCTCCAAGACACAGCGATATTGAAATTAGGCCCAGGAATAACCGCAAAATGGCCTCGAAGTGTTCAAGTGAAGGGAAGAGTCACAGGTCTTTCACTTTAAATCAAAAGATACAAATGATTAAGCTCAGTGAGGAAAGCATATTGAAAGCAGAGACAGGCTGAACGCTAGGCTTCTCATGACAAACAACTAAATTGTGAATGTAAAGGAAAAGTTACTGAAGAAAATTAAAAGTGTTACTCAGTGAACACACAAATGACAAGAAAGCGAAACAGCCTTATTGTCGATATGGAGAAAGTTTGAGTGGTCTGGAAAGAAGATCAAGCCAGCCACATCACTTCCTTAAGCCAAAGCATAACTAGAGCAAGGCCTAACTTCCTTTAAGTCTATGAAGGTGGGGGAGGTGAGGGAGCTGCAGAAAAAAAGTGTGAATCTAGCAGAGGTTGGTTCATGAGGTTTAAGGAAAGAAGCCATCTCCATAACATAAAAGTGCAAGGTGAAGCAGGAAGTGTCGATATGGAAGCTGCAGCAAGTTCTCCCGAAGATCTAGCTAAGATAATGAATGAGGGTGACTACACTAAGGAGCAGGTTTTCAATGTAGATGAAAGAGCCATAGATTGGAAGAAGATGCCATCTTGGACTTTCATAGCTAGAGAGAAGTCAATGCCTGGCTTCAAAGCTTCAAAGGATGGGCTGACTCTTTTGTCAGGAGCTAATGCAGCTGATGACTTGAAGGTGAAACCAGTGCTCATTGACCATTTTGAAAATCCTAGGGCCCTTAAGAATTATGCTAAATCTACTCTGCCTGTGCTCTAGAAATGGAACAACAAAGACTGCATGGCAACACATCTGTTTACAACATGGCTTACTGAGTATTTTAAGTCTACTGTTGAGACCTACTGCTCAGAAAAAAAGATTCCTTTCAAAGTATTACTGATCCTGGTCATCCAAGAGCTCCAATGGAGATACGCAATGATTAATGTTGTTTTTATGCCTGCTAACACAACATCCATTATGCAACCCATCAATCAAGGAATAATTTTGACTTTCACATCTCATGATTTAAGACCTACATTTCATAAGGCTATAGGTGCTGCAGATAGTAATTTCTTGGGTGGATCTCAGCAAAGTAAGTTGAAAACTTTCTGGAAAGTATTCTCCATTCTAGATGCCATGAAGAACGTCCATGACTCATAGGAAGGGGTCAAAAATATCAACATTAACAGCAGTTTGGAAGAAGTTGACTCTAACCCTCATGGATGACTTTTAGAGGTTAAAGACTTCAGTGGGAACCCCATGGAGAAGTCTGTGGATGTGGGGGAAGTAGCAAAAGAACTAGAATCACAAGTATAATTACAAGTGTGAAGATGTGACTGATTTGATGCAATCTCTTGGTGGAGATGCTATGAAAACTGTTGAAATGATACCAAAGGATTTAGAATATTATATAAACTTAGTGAATAAAGTGACAGAAGATTGATCCCCAATTTGAAAGAAGGTATACTGTGAGCAAAACATTCTACTGTGAATAAAACGCTACCAACCAGCACCACTGGCTACAGAGAAAATATTCATGAAGAGTCAATCAGTGTGGCAAACTTCATTGTCTTATTTTAAGAAGTTGTCACACAAACCAAGAAACAGACGCTAAACTCTAGAGAACAAATTGATGGTTTTTGGAGGGGCGGGTTAAACAGGTGATGGGGATTAAGGCTAGCACTTGTTGTGATAAGCACCAGGTGTTATATCTAAGTGACAAATCACTAAATTTTATACCTGAAACTAATATTGCACCATATGTTGACTAGCTGGAATTTAAATAAAAGCTTGGAAAACATATATATATATATATATATATATATATATATATATATATATATAAAAGACAAGAAAAATAATTGCCACAACCACCCCAACCTTCAGCAGCCACCATCCTCATCAGTCAGCAGCCATCAATGTCAAGCATGATCTTTGAAAGTTCAGATGATGGTTAGCACTTTTAGCAATAAAGCATTTTTTAATTAAGGTACATACATTGTTTAGACATAACGCTTTGCACACTTAATAGACAGCAGTATGGTGTACACATAACTTTTACATGCATTGGGAACCCCAAAAAATTCATTTGACTTGCTTTATTGTGATATTTGCTTTATTGCAGTGCTCTGGAGCTGAACCTCCAGAGTCTGTGAATTGTGCCTGCACTTGTCTCCTGTTCCTCCTTTTCCCCCAGATCTCTAGCCAGAGTACTAAGCATCTATGCTATGTAATTTCAGATCTCCTTACCTTAACTTCTATTGCCTTCTTTGCCTTCCCCCTTCCCCTTACATTATGTCTTTAATCTCAATAATTTGCTAAAATTACTTTTTGTCTTTAAATACCTTTCTCAAATGTCTATGCTTTAGCCATTTCTAACCACCCTCATACTCAGAGCAGAAATAATAACTCCCTCCTTGGATTTCCTATGTAAATTGATTTATAAAGACATAAAACATTTATTACATGATATTATGGCTAGAGATCATTTTCTGCTAGACCTGAGTCTTTTTGAGAATAAGAACCATGTCGTATCTCTACCTTCCTCCCTTTCCCTTTGTGATAGAACCTAGCTGCTCATGGAATTGAATTAAGCATGTTTTCTATGTGGAGTCATTGGCCTCTGGATAGGAGAGGAGCTTTAAGCATAACTTTTTTTCCACTGGAGCCTCTTTTCTTCTAGTCCCTTTCTTGCCCTCCCCAACTCCCATCCTCTGTTTGGGGAGAAGGTGGAGTTAATTTGATTGGTCAGAAGGAAATACTGATGGAGTCAAATGTACCAACTTCCCAGATTGAGGTACCATGGCAATGCCCTCGAATGCCTTCTTCACTTGTGAGCACCAACTGTGGTACTGGTGAGAGGTGCAACTAAGATGGAGAGAAATGGATCCAGAGACTTCTCTTGAGTCATGAGTCTAAGCCAAGTGCTCAGCCCAGATGTCCAGGTGACAGGACATTGGGGGCTAGCCAACAAGAATTAGGGCAAATTGAATTGAGTTTGTCCTTACCTCTGAGTTCACGGCTCCTTGTGAGTCTCATATGGAACAAGGGGTGGAAACCAGAAGTAGAAGTTGGAAGTTCTAGGTCCCCTGATTCTAGTATCTTTTAATACCCTTAAAACAAACCCCAATTTCTAACTGCAAAGTATAGCAATTGCATTTTACGCCTTAAGATTAACACATTTAAAACTTCCTCTGTTCACTAACTCACCTTGGAAGGCTCATTGGTTCAATCCCTAAGCCTCTTTAACCACAGAATCTTGTGGACTGGGGTGGTTAGATGGGATACCAATTGGGATGCAGTTGGTAATAATAAAATCATGTTCTTTAATGACTTTCTTATTTGTTTCCCTGGATTTTTTTCCTAATTTTAAACAAAGGGCACTTTAGTTTTGCTGGTGTTTACATAGCTTGTTTGTTGTTGTTGTTATTGTTGTTGTTGTTGGCAATATTTCACATCTTCTGTCATCTGCTGACTCTTACTTTCACTATGAGCTCATGAAGCCAGAAAGGTCTGGTTCTTACCTAAATCACATCTAACATAAGGTGATCATTCTTCTCCAATACGCACATTTAAAGGGTGAAGTTATAGTTTTGTTCAACTTTGTATTGCTTGATCCGATCTAAAATTTATCAACATTTTATGCAAGGTGCTACCTAATTTTGGCTGAGTACACATGAAAGAAAAGCGGGTCATTCTCTTCAAAGCTGAAGCCATAGGCTATTCATGTGTTGCACTGAATCGCAATCCCTTTCCATGTTTCAAGTTAAAAATTTTAAGCAGCCACACGTTTGTCATTGTAACTGATACTATAATGCTGCCGTCCCTCAGCTCTTTCACCCTCAAATGTATATCGATATTCCCCTTACCTCACAAGGTTCTATATCTTTCATTGATACCCAGTAGTGGTGAACTGGGGGTGCTGTCCCTAACAATCAAAGACTGCAGATCGCAGTAAATAGTAACTGTGCTTCTTTTTCACAGTGTGGAATAAGAACATTTGTTGTTCTTGTTATTGTTCTTGTTATTGTCATAAACACATTATTGTGTAATGTTATAAACACATTATTGTGTTTCCGAACAAAGTCCCTATTCCCCTGTAACCAAATCAAATGAGCTTGTGTTGGATTTTACTCACCCGAATTGTGGTTAATGCAGTCCTCAGCTCTGGCATTAGTTATGGCCTGCCCGGGACCGCTGAAGTGTCGGCTTTGTGATTTACCTGACTCAGTATGTGATCAAGCATCTCCATTATTGGAACAAAATGAAAACTTTCAAGATCATGGTCATGCAATAGAGGAAACAATTTTACCTCAGCACTAAAGCTCCAATGCTACACTAATCTACAGTAATTCTGTTATTGCATTTGGAAGCAATTCCTTCTATTCATTCAGAGATAACTGTTACAACATACAATAGGCCGCCTCCTGCCTTTTCCCCACAGTGAGCAAAATACGCCGTTCATCTCAAAGAAACCTAGCAGTAGTCGGCTGTAGTGTTTGTTTCTACGTGAATTAACGTGTGTTCGAAGACCGTTAGGAGGCTTGGCTTGTATTACAAGGTTACAGCGGAACATGCACTTGGGGTAGAGGACACTCAAGCAAAATACGCACGGGGAGGCGATTATCACCTTCCCCAGATTTTTGTGAGAAATCTAATAACAAATTCTTCGGTTCCAGTCGTGGCACCATCCCCACTCTGGCTCAAGAACCGAGCTGCCCCAGTGGCTTCGCTATCCTTATGCCAAGGAAATGATTTGGTAAACAAACATTACACACTTGTGTTCCAGGTACTAGTATGGATTGGATTTATTGATTGTTCACTTGGTGTCTTAAGTTTAAATCTTGCTTGCAGATTTAAATCAATCACTCCTGGTAGAAGAACATTAATTTTGTTTAAGAAAATCAAATCCTTACCTTCCTTCACCTGCATTGTTGGCATTAACCTTTTTACATCAGAAAATGCTCCCTTCCATGTCTGTCTACAAATTGGCACAAAATGATAGCATATCCTTCCTGTCCACCTAGAGTAAGGGAAGGACAGAAGTTTAATAATTAACAACAAGTACAAGACATGTATTAATTTCACAGTACTTCTGTGGTTCTGCTATGGTCAAATTCTTCTGATTTTCTGTTTTATCAACCTTCTGTGACAACCCCCTTCTGGAAAGACTTCTTTTAAAACAAATTTTTGGCCTTTCTCTCATAAAACAAAGCAGATCATCCAGAAATGACAGGTTATTTTACACTTGGCATCGTTGGGTCTCTTAGTTAAAATCCCTGTTAAATGTTAAGCATTTAGGCTCAGAATGTGATTCTTGTCACTATATGGTGTCGGCTTTCACGCAAACAAGCTAAAATAAACATGAGTGATGGAAAGCTTATAACTGGAGAAATCAATAGTATCTGGGGAATGTAAAAGAGGAGGGGTTGAGTATCCACGCCAAGAGCATTCAAGGAATGAAAATCCCAGGCTAATCACCCCAGACATCTTTGCTTGATTTGATTAAAACATATGTTTTAAATGATGTGATGTGTAGATTTAAAAATAGTAGCATGTCAAAGTACAACTCAGTCCTTCCTAAATTGGGGAAATGAGGTCATAATGACTACTCAAAGAAGAGAGCTAGCAAAGAGCATTACAAAACCTACTTTTTCCTTCTCTACCTCTGTGTTTCCTGAGTCTTATGACATTCTAATAGCCATTTCTCCTCAGGTTTTATTGAGATGTCGTTGGCATTCAGCACTGTGTAAGTTTAAGGTGTATAGCATGATGATGTGACCTAGATTTGTGAGATGATTACCACAATAAAAAGTCTAGTTAACATCAGTCATTTCATGTAGATACAAAAAAGAAATGAGAGCTCTTAGGATTTTCTCCCTTAACAACTTTCCGACGTACCATATAGTAGTGTTAACTACAGCTATCATGTTGTACATGACATCTCTAGTATTTATTTATATTATAATTGGAAGTTTGTACCTGTTGACCAGTTTTATGATAGCCATTTCTGAAGTAAAATGACATCATTGTATCTAACGCAACAGAGCGGCAGAGAATTTTGCCTTTACAATAAGAAGCATAGCACATTTACTTTATTTGCAGTGTGAAACCCAAGAACGTTACTGACTTTTAGAGGCTGTTTTCCGGGATAAAAACCATCAGATTTCTTTCCTGTCTGTATGAAAATATTGCAAATCCTTAGATTTTGCTGTAAAGCTTTAGATTAAGTGCTGAGTGACATCCATGTTCCAAAAGCTGTGCCATATTAACATTCAAAGAAAGTAGAAAGGGATAAAACTCGAAATTTAAGTATTAAAAATATTCTCTCCATTTATCCTTCTCTTATGTTACTGACATAAGTGCAGATAAGTTTCCCCATCCTCTGGTAGTAATGGCGATTTCCTTGCACAGATCTCTTTATATATAATTCCCTACTTTTCTTTTCAGCTATGGTTCTTGAATATGCCACCCAGGAGGGGTAGATGAGGCTCGCATTCCAAAGTCATGACCATGGACATGGATAGTTGGAAGTTTAATGTGGTGCCGTAAGCCAACAAATAGGGTAACAGGTGACTCAGGCATCTATACTTCTAAGCTCCTTACATAATTCCTTTTGAACTTCTTTTGTACAAATGAAGTGTGTAGAAGAGACAGAATCATCTATTTGAGATTATCATTACAATATTAGCTTGGTTCCCTGCCTCCTCCATTTCACCCTTCCCTAACTTTTCAGTTTGAAAAGTTAAAGCTTTTAAGTAAAGCTTGAATACTCAGGGAGACAAGTCCAGAGGATTTTTTTTTTTTTTTTTTTTTTTTACTTTGTCGCTTCTCAGCTGGAGCTGATATTAGGCATCTCTGACTACTGTCAGCCTTAGAAGATCTGTCATCCAGTCCTCATCTCCTGAATGAACCCCACTGGCTATACCTTTGCAAGCCTTATTGCTTTATGTTTTCAACATTTGGACTTGCTTCTCCCACATGGTATCAGCACTGAGTTCATGTTCTAAAAACCATATATGCGCTAAAGGATTTCTCATTAACCTAAAGGCCCAAAGCAATGAATAATATTTTTAAAATGTTACTTTTCCTACCTTTACAAATATCACTTAAATAGGTCTCTCATATGTAAATATAACTTCCCTAGCAAAATTTTTTTGGGTAACCATCTGGAATAATACCGAAATGTTCGTATGGGATCATATGTTGATCCCCCTTTCTCTGATATCTTTGGCATCCATATCCAAGGTAAACCTGGGAGGTGTTAGCCTCCTACGTTCATCTGTACTTTCTTAATTCAGGTTATTAAATACATGACAACTACAAAGCTTTTGACAACTACAATAAAGACACTGATGTATCGTGAAGGTTATTTTGGATAGTGCCGAAGACACCTGTGATGACAAGATTATTTTAGGCACCACATGTATACTTTAGGGAGAGTTTCTAAACTTAAATTCTTGACAAAATGTCCAGGGTATACACAAAGGAAGAAAAAGAATAACCCAAGTGGATTTTTTCTCTCCAGTTTTGGATGAAGGTGGACACACTGGAACCTAGCATTCAATTCTCAGAGAATGAGGATATCCTAGTTTGTTGATTTTTTGTTATAGTTTTCTTAATTAAGTCAGGTTTGAAGAAATACATGTGCTACCTGTGTATTTTAGTACTCAGCCCCCATGACCTGACTCATACCATGTGAGCATATCTTGTTACATTCACCATTCTGAGAAACATCATTCTCATGTGACAGGGCGGTGAGAGGAAAAGCTGACACCTCCATGGGAGTTTCCAGAAGGAGTGTGTTTTTCTCTTCTTCTAGTGTAGTGCTTACTATATGCTAATTGCCACATATGGGTAGATCCAGATTTTGTGGGTTCTAAAGTCATGCTACTTGGGTAATCTCTTTAAGAAAAATATTTCAAGGGGCGCCTGGGTGGCTCATTCGGTTAAGTGTCTGACTTCGGTTCAGGTCATGATCTCACAGTTTGTGGGCTCAAGCCCCACGTAGGGCTCTGTGCTGACAGCTTGGAGCCTGGTGCCTGCTTTGGATTCTGTGACACTCTCTCTGCCCCTCCCCCCCAAAATTATTATTAAAAAAAAGAGTACATTTAAAAAAATACTTCAAAATTAATGACTAATATTTTTTATTTTGCATGAGAGAAAAATCACATCAAATTATAAACTTTAAAGAGTGGGAAAGTGTCACAAATACCACAAAATTTAGAAAAATTGTTTTTTTGTTTTTTTTTTTTTTACTAATTAAGTGACTGTCCTTTGTCTGTAATAGTTCTCTACGTATTTTGGCTGCATTCTTTGAGGGTCCCTTTATAGAACAAAGTGCTATCACTTTCTGCAGAGACAGAATAGGATAATTCTGTGTTGTTTTTTTTTTTTTTTTCAGGGTGATTGATTCAAACTTACTGTTTTGTTTTTTTTTAATATATTACTGATAGTTTGGAGAATTCTCTTTTAGGTTCAAAATCATCGTAGTAACATGATATACAACCTATGGGAAAGCCTCTATCAATTTCCTTTCACATATGAGCTATAAGATTTTTTCCTTTTCTTCTTTCTTTCTTTCTTTCTTTCTTTCTTTCTTTCTTTTTTGAGAGGCAGAGAGGGAGAGAATCTCAAGCAGAATTATATATATATATATATATATATATATATATATATATACACACACACACACACACACACACACACACACACATATATACACTTATACATATATACACACATATATATCACTGATTCAATGTGTTAGCACTTAAGAATTTTTTACATCTGTATTTAAAAGGGATATTGTTCTGTACTTTTCTTGTGATGTCTTTGGTTTTAATATGAGGTTAAGGTCAGCCTCCTAAGATAAGTTGGAAAGTGTTCCCTCATATTCTATTTTTTTGACTTTCTGATGGGTTGGTATTAACTCTCCTTTAAATGTTTGGTAAAATTCACCAGTGAAGCTATCTGGTCCTGGGCTTTTCTTTGTGGGAAATCTGTGATTACTAATGTTATCTCTTTTATTGTAATGCTTATTCAGATTGTTTGTTCTTCTTGAGTGGTTTTCAATTGTTTCTGTCTTTCTAAGAATTTGTCCACTTAATCTAAGTTACTGTTTTTTTGTGTTTTTTGTTTGGTTTTGTTTTGTTTTCCTGCATGAGGAAAATAATGTTAAAGAGGTTAAAGTAACTTTCCAGGGCTCATGATGTTGTGTTTGAAACCAGGTCTGTTTGATTTTATGGTGCTAAAACATTCCTTGCAAAGATATGGCTTCCCTATGATAGGCAGGAGCGGAAGCCCATAGCTTTGGGCACTTTCTCAGAATTCCCAAGAGGCTTTGGGCCTGAGTAAGACTCAGGCCACGCTGCACTGAACTCTGCTTCCCAGCTTTCTGCTGGCAGAATGCTCCTTAAAAACTACACTGTGAAAGGTGAAAAAAATCTGGAGCACTAGCATTTGAATTTCATTTGTTTTCTTTAAATGTATACACATATCAAAATATTCTTCATAAATCTTTAGCTCAAATTTTAAATTTTGTTTTCTTAATCTATGAGTTTTACGATCACAATTTTTCTTAAGCTTACTTATTTTTGTTTTCTTGTTTTCTTTTTGAACCTGGGGGTGTTTTATTAAGTACAATTAATGCCCAAACATAACATTTTATATTTTTATATTAATATAAAATTTACACTAAGTAATGTGCTTCTCATATTTTACTACAATGTTTTATCTTTTATTATAGTGTTACTATATGCTCAGATAATGCAGAAACTAAAGGAAGTCACAGTTCCTGACTCTAAGAGGTTTACTCTCCATTAGTGAATGTATTTCAGTTGTTCTTTCTAGGCTTCCATTTTAACCTTTATTGTTACAGTATTTTTTAAAAATTATCCTTATTCTATTAATAAGGTTATATATTAATAATAGGTAACACATTTGATGATTATTAATATGCTAGATCTTCTGGCTAGCTTATTTCACAACTGATTTCTTTCACACCATCATAAGTTAGATATTATTATACCCTTAATTCTGCATAAAATGAGATTAAGGTACAGAAATGCACATAAATTTACAAAGGTTATATAGCAACTAAGAATCAGATCAGATCTGAGATCTAAAGTTGCTTTTAACCACAATACTTTCCTGATTAAGACCTCATCTTAAAGCCAAATATGGTCAACTTTCTTTTACCCTTCAATTTTTTTTAAATTGAAGTATACCTGACACACAATGTTACATTACTGTCATTTGACAAGGGGTTAACTTCTGAAAGCCTAATCCAGAGAAGTTCCATGCCTGACTGTACTAGGCATAACAGTGCTAGAATTCTTAGGAATAAGAATTGGCTTGTAGTGATGTTATGTCAAGTGAGATGAGACATAAATATTTTTGGTTCAAATAACCTAGATCACATTAGGATTAATTTAGCTTTAAACAACATTTTCCCAGATCTTTCATTTATTTAAATTCACCATGATCAAGAAAAGTAATGAGTCCATATAAAGAGAATCTTCCATGATTCATCTTCCCTGAACATTCTCTATTAAATAATAAATTATTTGGCCAGGGATTCAAACTTGGTATAAATTAACAGCATTGTAATTTAAGTGGAATATATCATACAAAACACAAGAGGACAAAAACAGCAAGTCTGTATTTTCCACTCCAGCTTATAGCCTGAAGTCTAGACCAACATGTATAGACCCAGCTATCTGTGAAACTCAGCATGTGCTAGCCAGTCTCACCCCCCTTTATCCAAATGTTTCCCTTTTTCTATAATCATTGTTTCAGTGACTGGCATCGCCACCTACCTTGTGCCCAAGCCAGAAACCCAGAAGCCATGTATGTTTCTTTTTATATTTCACCCCCTCGATCCCTCCTGTTAAACACATTCAACCCATCCATGTTCATACTCCTAAACAACTCTTATTTCATTTTTTTTTTTCCACAACTACTGCCTGTTGTGCGGCTTTCACTGCTCTTACTCACTATTCCACCCCATTCATTCTCAACACTGCTGTCGTGATTATCTTTTAAAAATTCAAATCTGTTCTGGGCGCCTGGGTGACTCGGTTGAGTGTCTGATTTTGGCTCAGGTTATGATCCCATGGTTCGTGAATTCGAGACCTGCATCTGGCTCTCTACTGTCAGGGCGGAGCCTACTTTGGATTCTCTGTCCCCCTCTCTTTCTGTCTCTCCCCTGTTCATTCTCTTTCTCTATCTCTCTTTGTCTGTCTCTCTCTTTCCCTGTCTCTCTCTCAATCTCTCTGTCTCTCAAAAATAAATATTTAAAATATTCAAATCTGTTCATACAAAATTATCAAAGCTGACAGACAAAATTAAGAATTCTCAACATGACATTGTAGAGCCAACAATAATTTGGTCCCCAATCAACTTCCCACCCTCACTGCCTCTTGTTCTTGTTTTATGCATGGCTTTTGGATGGTTAAGTGTTCCTTCAGGCCATGACAGCTTCTAAGGATGAATGGGGTCACATTTTCAGCAATAATTTGTTTTATCAATGCATATCCACACCTGCTAATTTCTATCCCCTCTAAAACCTCACTGAGTACTTTTTTGTGTGTCCTTGGGACTATTCCATATGAGCTCATGGACAGTCTTCTTGGCTCTAACTACCACATGGAAACAATTCTGTTGTTTTTAATTGTTTCCAATGGGAAAACTTTCTTGTCCATGTCAAGAATTCTATTTCCCAATGCTTTCCAGTTTGCCATGAATGCCCTCCCCCCACGAAACCCACAAAAAAATTCCACTGTGAAGTTTGCTTTACCTAGAGTCTTCCATAGACTGGTGGTTGGTATTCAGATCTGGTCACCTGTTAGAAAGTCTCATTCTGCTATTTTGGCTTGTAATAGCATCAGATAATTTCCCCATTTTCTTTATCTTTCTTTTCAAAAGACTTCTTTTGGGGGTGCCTGGGTGGTTCAGTTGGTTATATGTCCCATTCTTAACTTTGGCTCAGGTCACGATCTTGGGATTCGTGGGTTCGAGCCCTGCATCCAGCTCTGCACTGACAGTGAGGAGCCTGCTTGGGATTCTCTGTCTTCCTCTCTGAACATCAGTATCTTAGCTTGCATCTTACTTCATTGCCTTCATCATATCACTGTCCTTTCTTTGATTTCACCATAAAGTCCCCTGGGTGGATACTCTGTTTGTATTCCCAGCATCTACCACAGTGTCTGGAACACAGGATGCACTCAGTCAGTGTTGGTTAAATGTACCAAGAATATCCTTTCTTGTTTGCACACAGAAAAGCACGATTTTGGAAAAATATAATTTATGAACTTAAAAAATGCCACTTATTTTTCCTTGTTCCGTTTTGTTTCTATCAAACAATTATTTTGTATAAATTCCAATGCTTATTTGTTAAGCATCATGACTGTGTGTTAGGTTATAAACTGTAGGATATGTGAATTTAGGTGACTACGATCATGAACGAGACTCTTTACATTCAGTGATGTGAGTGATTAATTCGACATCTCATTTATCATAAGACCTAACTAGAAAAAACAAAGAACAAGAACTAACACAGGATTCTGGTTTTGTTAGAAAAGAAGTTCAAGGAATCTGTATTTAATCAAAACATCCAAACAATCTCCAGATACTGTCTGGCAACAAACTTAGGATTTGCAGAGCTGAAATGTTGATATGCTCAGCTCTAAATATTACCTTGATGAAAGACAGTTCTAACTCTGTCTTCTACCACTTTATATCTGATAAGAAAGTTACTATTGCATGTGTTTTCTTAGGAACTCATTAGATCTAACCTTTCTGGAAACATCCAGAGAGACATAATTATTCAACATGAAAAAAGTGGTACAGATTTTACATGGAACATGCCTACAAAACAAAGGTGCAAAAAATGAGAAAGGACAAGAACAAGAGTAAAAATTTTCTTCAAATCTGAGGAACAATCCAGCAGCCTTACAAGAAAAAAAAAAAAAAAAAAAGGAAACTTTTTTAATGTCAATGAGAACTCCGAAGTCTCAAGTTTGGGCACAGAGCCCATTCTGTGATATGTTAACTAAAAGAAAAATTTTCTTTTCCAGGCGTCTGCCTTCCTTTCTTCCCATTTCCATGGCAAGCTGTTTCAAGGTGCTTCATGAAAAGCTTCTCAAAACCGATGTGTTCTAAAAGCCACAAGTTTGGTGACTGATGAAAGAGCCACAAGAGAGAGTTTTTGCATCTTTTCTTTAACAGGGATCTTGAAAAGCCAAATGACTGGGAAAGAGCATGATTCACCCTCTGTAAATGCTGAAACGTATGTTTAACTGTCACCTCCTGCATTTTGCAGCGGTACCTATTCAAAAGCTACCCAAAATATGTAAGTACTGTTCTGAGGAGGGAGAAAAAAACTGAGTCATGATAAATCGCATACTGAACTTTCTTTCATTTATGGAAATTGTGAGTGTTTAAATGTTACAAATACTCACATTTCTATTCACATTATGTGAAAACTTATACAGTAAGTCTTCAGCTATACAGAGCTCCCTGGAAATGAGTTATTCTGAACAGCTGAATGTTCCAGATGGCTTGGGGTTAACTCACTAAGTTCCAGCTAGAATGTAGCAACTTGCTCCAAAACAGACCAAGTTTTATCCATCTCAAATTTTTCAGAGCATAGGCCATGTTTAGAGATCAGTTAAATTTTGCAGAGTTTATTCTGTAAGTGTATGTAAGTGTGCAAAGTATTTGCAAAGTATTTTCAGTTCCCTGAACACAGTAAATACCTCAATGAATAGGAGTAATTGTTGTTACTGCTTCTTTGATTACAATTATTATTCCTAAAGATTCTTAATCTTTCTAGTAAACATGGTATCACATCACTGCATCTTTTGATCCTTGGATCATTTGACTGAGGACTATTGAAAACAGAAAATAACGAAGTGGGCTAATTTGGATGGATAAAATATGCCATAAACTTTTGTGTCCTCCTTAAATTCACATGTTGAAACCTAATCCTCAATGCGATGGTATTTGGAGGTAGGAGGTAATTAAATCATAAGGGCAGAGCCCCATGAATGTAATTACTGCCCTTATAAAAGAGACCCCAGAGAGATTCCTCACCCCTTCCGCCATATAAGTGGAGAGCGACAAGATGGCCAGCTATGCACCAAGAAGCAGGCTCTCACCAGACACTGGATCTGCTGGCACCTTGATCTTGGACTTTTCAGCCTCCAGAACTGTGAGAAATGTTTGTTGTTTATAAAACATCCAGTCTATGGTATTTGGTTACAGTAGCCTAAACAGACTAAGACAGAATATATGGTGTTACACCACAGATTCATGGAATTCAGCATCTGCAAAAAAATTAAACAGCAATACTCAGTGACTCTGGTATTACACGGGGCACATCGGTCAGTGCTACGCTGATCCATCAACATGCTTCAGCATTCTTCCTATATGTGAATGCCTATTTCTTCTTCTGAGATTTTCACAATTTTCAAGATTGCTTTCCTTTATTATTTTAGAGAATTATGCCTACAGCTAGTGAACATACAGAAAAACCGATGATGCAGGAAAGAAAGGGCATAATTGCAAGAATGAAGTCCTAATGGTTGGCCTCGGTAGGAATTGTACCCATTTTTCCATTATATAAAAAGTTTCATTTAATTTAGCTCAATCTATTTACTCATAAATGGATCAGCCATAAGGGGTAAAACAGTAACCAAAAAAATGTTGTGGGTACAGGAAGAGACAATTTTCATCTGGTTGTATTTCATTTACTAAGGAAGTATGAAGTCATCAGCTGAGTTTCTCATCAGCTGAGTTTCCTCAAACAGAAGTTTGAGGAGGTAGAAAATTTGAAATAGTTGTCTAAAAGAGTGAGGGAAAAAAAGTCTACTGTGGAATATGGGAGGATCTTTAGTGTTTGTCTGACAATTCTGTCATTCACTCTACTAAAGTGTGACTAATGATTGTGGTCATGAGATTTTCTTCAGCAACTTTCAGCCACCTCTCGGTAGAGGCAAGAGTGGTAGAAGGACGAATACGATTACAATTGTGGTCTTGCCAGAAGAATGCTAAGGGAAAAGAGAAGGATAAGAGTAAGAGTGTTTGCAGGGGAGAAGTCAAGATCCTTAGGCCCTGTGATCTAAGCTTGATAGGGAGAGATGGTGGGAAAGCGGTGGATCAATGGACCGCATTTCCCCGGGGATTTGAAGGACGGCTGGAGGGGTAGTGCCAGCCCAACTCAGCGGGAAGGAACAGGTGACTTTACTGCTGGGTACTTGTCTTCCATTTGGGAGATATTCTATGTCTATTCTCTGAACAGTCATTTTACTGTTATCAGATAAGAAGCCTTTCAAAAGTTGCTCTCAGGAGAAGTTGTAACACCAACTTTCAAAAGTTTAAGTTGGTTTTTGTAAAACTTGACATTGAAAACAATTTCATCCTATTTATTTTTTTCAATGAGGCAATCATTTGTAAAGAATTAGGGGCTCTTCACCCAGATTATGGATCACTGTAACTTCTTTTTCTTTGCTCTGTTCTGAATATTTATTTCTGTATTTATTCTGAAGATTAAAAATTTATTATTTCTTTTAATGGCTTTTTAAAAAAGTTTATTTATTTATTTTGAGAGAGAGAGCATGAGAAAGGGAGGGGCAGAGAGAGAAGGAGAGGAAGTGGATTCTAAGCAGGCTCTGCTCTGCCGGTGTAGAACCTGATGTGTGGCTCAAACTCATGAGCCATGAGATCATGACCTGAGCCGAAACCAAGAGTAGGACACCGAACCAACTGAGCCACCCAGGTGCCCCAAATTTATTCTTTATTTCATATTATTTCTTATATTACATGATTATATATGTGTATTATTTTTATATTATTATATATTTATATTATTTCTATTATATTATAATATTTACATTTTACATTATTTATTATTACTATTTAAGTAATAATAAACATTTATTCTGCTCACCAGCATTATGCTGGATAGCTAAAAGACAATATAAACTATGTATCATATGGTGTTAATTTTCATTCTGGAAATTCTGGGACAAGAAGATGACTATGTAAACTAATAAAATTTATGAAAATTATTTGCAAATATAGTTTACAGATACTGATCTCAATTAGAGTCAAGAGCTAATTATTTAAACAATAAGTAACAAGTGTAGAATGAAAATTATTTCTAATGAACTTTCCAAAACAGAAACTTGCATTTAAACTACTGCCATATATCATCTCAAGTTTGCCAGGCATTTCTAGAAATATAAAAAGTAATTTGAAAGATTCTGATCATAGCCAACAAAGAATAAAAAAGTTCAGAATATCCCAAATCACACAACCAAAAACTCAAGATTAAAACATCAAACTGAAAGTACTTTAAAAATGAGGAAAAAATAAAGAAAAAAAATAGCTTGTTAAAAGTCTGCATGGGGAAATGTTCTTCTCATCTTTTTTTTTTTTTTAATGTTTATTTATTTTTGAACGAGAGAGAGAGAGAGAGAGAGAGACAGAGCAGGGGAGGGGCAGACAAAGAGAGGGAGACACAGAATCCAAAGCAGGCTCCAGGTTCCAAACTGTCAGCAAAGAGTCGGACATGGGGTTGGAACCCCTGAACCTGAGGCTCGAACCTGTGAACCACGAGATCATGACCTGAGCCGAAGTTGGACGCTTAACCAACTGAACCACCCGGGCGCCCCTCTTCTCATCTTCTTAATATCAAGCAGTTACACACATTCTTAACTTTGACTTACAGTTCTCTGCTTTGTTTAAAGTTCTTCTTATATCATATTCCTAACTCATGAACATGGAATCGAAGAAATGTAGCAGCACTGAATATTTACAGCTTTATACCAATCTATCTGTATGTATTTTAGTGTTTCAATATATATTTACTGCTTTTAGTGATATTAAAAGATCTACCGTTTAGTCATTCAATTCCTTCTTAATGCTTTCTCTGGGTTTAGTGAAGTGCAATTTACCACGTTACTTCACTGAGACTGTTGTTATTGCTGATTGGACAGATTCGGTCATGGGTTTAAACCATGGCTCTTTATTATAATAACTATGTGGCACTGAGTAATTGGTTCAGCGTCTCTAAGTCTCTAATACCTCTCTGTACATTGTGGGAAACATTTGAACCCACCTCATAAGATCACTATGAGTATTAGATGAAATAAAATATTTAAAGCATGATTCCTGCCACTTAGACTAAACAAATGATAGCTGATGTATTATTGTATTATTCTATAGGAGGCACACAAAGAAAGCCCTGGGAAGTGATGTTATTATTGATATATTACAGACGGAGGGTGAAGATGAGTCAGGAAGAAATGTGCGTCCCAGGTATCAGGCCAGTATTAGACTCTTTGACAGAAGACTGCACACAGTAATGCTATCTATGGACTCAGGAGAATGGTTGTTGTGATTGTTACCATCAGATCACCTGGAATGATGTTTTAAAAGAAAATTTATACAAAAAGCATTTAAACATATCTAAAGTAGAGGACAGTGAATCTCTGTACTTTTGTTTTTGTTGAATCCGGATTCAACAATTATTAAGAATTAAAAATGGCGTGTTTTGAAATTCCTTCCTCTGTGCCAGTATATTCCTGTAGGGAAAAAATACTCCCAATTTCTAAAATAATAAGTGAGTTAAATGCAACAAATTAAATACTAGCCATGTATTATTCAGCACATATATACTGGCTTCCTTAGATGTACCGGGCACCACGCTAAGCTCTGGCGTGAAATGGTGAAGAAGACAGACACCTCTCTGTCCTGAGAGACATCTATTTGCATCGTCACAACCAAGCGTGTCTCAGAAAGCCCTAATTCTTTCATTTATGCAATTCATCAATTGTTTCATAGCTGCTGAGGGGGAAAAATGGGATTACTTGCCTCAGTGTGGAAAACAGTAAGCATACCTGACATCTAAACTTAAAAATATATTATCAGGGTAGTTCTTGCTAAAGATGAATTCTGCTAGTTAACCAGCACTCCTTTTATTTTTGGGGTTGCTTTTTAAAAAATCTCCATTATTCATAGCCTATTCTGGTTATATATTAATAGTAAATAGAATTCAGCAGTTAAATAAGATTAAATGATTCCAAATTTACAAAGATCTATTCAGATTAACAATCATATTGGTATCTTACTAAAAACGTAAGATGAATTTTAAGCTTTACCAGAACACAGGTAAAATTGTTATGGTAATAGTGATATAAGTGAAGATATACCATTCAATATCTTGGATATTTTTGTGGTTCTTCTACTCTAGTTACTAAAATACCAAACACAATCCCAAGCTACAGATCCCTCCAACAGTTTTCCTGTTATATTTGGAATTGCCACACTATCACCCATGGGAAAGTTCTCTGGCTTGATATTTGTGCCATATTGTCTGTTGGGAAGTCAGCTCACTTCTCTCCATCTTGGCTGTTCCTTGTGTTACACAGGCTGGAAGCCTGAGAGCTAGATTTCTCAGATTTTCTGTCAGAAGAGTTCTAGGTAAGATCCTCCCAGTGCGAGGCAGTGCATGAAACATGGAAGGTAGAAAGGAAGCAGGAGACGTACTATCCCTTTGACTGCAGTGGGTAGATATGTGGGTTTTGGTAGGTGTGACATATTTGCAACGGTCTTCAGGTATTTTCTTTTGAAATCATTAACGTCATTGTTAGAGGTAGTGGTGATTGCCATAAGTATCTGGCAGTTTCTGTAACTTCTTGCCTTCACTAATTCTCTGTATCAAATCCCTTTCTATTTACATTGAGTAGAAAGATATCTGTTTTCCTGACTGGAACTAGATAAATTATATCTATATTAAATCAGAGGAGAGATGGGGTGCCTGGGTGGCTCAGTCGGTTAAGTGTCTGACTTTGGCTCAGGTCATGATCTCAGTTTGTGAGTTCCAGCCCTGCTTTGGGCTCTGTGCTGACAGCTAGGCACCTGGAACCTGCTTCGGATTCTGTGTCTCCCTCTCTCTCTGCCCTTCCCCCACTCACATGCTGTCTCTCTCTCAATAATAAATCAACATTAAAAAGAAAATCAGAGGAGATAGAAATTGGGAAAATAATAGACCTAAAAACTTGGTAGAGGTATTTTTATGATTGTGTCATGTTGATCTTTCATTTAGGCAAATAGTAGGTACTTAATAAGTACTCTTTATATCAATTTTAATTCATTAAAAATAGTATTTGGATAAATTCCATATTGGGAGAGAAAAAGCCCACCAATGTTTATTATAAAACAGAGGAATGAAATAGTGTTTATAATATCAGAACAAGGACATATAATGTTTTCATTTTGATATTGTTGGAATAATAGAGCTGGTAAAACTAGAAATATCAGCTAATAAGCAAATGCCTATTTTTGTGTTTTCATATTTTATATTAAAAGCAGATCTCATAATATTGACAGGTTTCTGTGGGTTTTTTTAAGGATATTTTTTTCCAGATTGTATATCAACTAAATAAACGATAGAGTGTCTTTACTACTATTCAGAACTGGAATATTACCAACTTAAAATAATTTATTCCCCTAGGTATACTATTATTTTATACTATTAAATTAAAAAAATTCTGGTAATAGGTATGATCAAATCTACATTATACTTTGTTGGTAGAGAGGTTTTATTAATTGAAATTATCTTTGCTCACCCTCCTGAATTAATAAAATGTGGCTGACAGTCACCACAGTCTTACAGGCCACAGTTGTTAGGAAAAGATGGTTGCTAGGATACCTTCATTATTTCATCGTTATGTTACACCAGTCTATCAATTAATAAAGAAACACTCAAGTTAATTCTCAGTCACATTTATACACATTCTTAGCATATGATTTCCCTTATCTCCAAGTGACATTTCTCCCTCTAGCATTCACCTTCTACTCCATAAAATATTAAACATGAGGTTATCACATCAGTTTACAAATTACAGCAATGATGCACGTCTTCTACTTAACCTTTCCATTCACTTTCCATCATGGTGAAAGTTCTTACAGCAAACACCCATGCAGAGAGTAAATTATTTTTTTACTTCTCAGATTTATTTCCAAGAAAATTGATGTCTGGGGAAAAAAATGCATGTATTGAATTGGTATCTTTAGTCCTTTTTAGTTCTTTCTAAGGGGAAAAGTGGAGGAGGAAATCCCATTGAAAGTCACTCCTGCATCTTTAGATATTCATAACTATTCCCAGGTTATTGCTTTACATTTTAGGGTTAGATTCACAGAAGATGTCTGATAACGGGGTCTTATAAATACATTTTTTATGACTATAACACTGCAGTTAGATTCAACACGTGCTGCCTTGAGTTGCCACTTGACAGGGCATTATAAAAATAAGTATAATAAATGAAAATATTTGCTACAATAAATTTATCTCCTTTACACCTATTTAATTCAGTGCCTATTGATTCCAATTTATGCTACCAAAATAAAATACATTATTTTTTTCAAAAAAACAAGATTGCAATAAATTCTGAACATTGTCTGGCAAAAGAGAAAATATTAATTCTGGCTAAGGACAGTTTGTAAATAGAGAAATTTTCTCAAGATTTCATTTAGTTTCTCTTTTATTTTTTTAATGTTTATTTCTGAGAGAGAGAGAGAGACAGAGTGCAAGCAGAGGAGGGCAGAGAGAGAGGGACACACAGATCTGAAGCAGGATCCAGGTTCTCGACTGTCAGAACAGAGCCTGATGCGGGACTCAAACCACAAAATGTGAGATCATGACCTGAGCTGAAGTCGAACGCTTAACTGACTGAACCACCCAGGTGCCCCGAGATTTCATTTAATTTTGATATCTTTTTTGAAAATCCTCGTAAATAAAAAGTATTGTTAACCTTGCCACACAGGGAAACTGAGTACTATATGGATGAAATCATTTTGCAAAGCTTCATTTAGTAAATTCAACAGTTAAGGACAGAATTAAGATTTCCTAATTTTTACTATGGTCTTACCATTCCTCAAATTTAAGGGTTAATACTTGCATTTGAACAGTTTTATTCAAATCATATACCCTATAGGGGAGCCTAGGTAGCTCAGTCACTTAAGCAACCAACTCTTGACTTTGGCTCAGGTCACAATCTCAAGGTCATGAGACTGAGCCCTGCGCTGGGCATGGAGTTTGCTTAAGACTCTCTCTTTGTCTCTCTCTCTCTCTATCTCTCTGCCCCTCCACCACTTGTGCTCTCTCTGTCTGTCTCAAGAAAAAAAATAAGTAAATAAATAAGTAGATAATAATTAAAAACAAAAATTATTTACCTGGTAGAATGCAAGAAAAAGAAAAAAAAATAACAGAACACTGAATTCCACTGAAGGCGTGGATGTCTCAACTTTAAAAAATGTTTTTAAGCAATTCAGCATATTTTTATATTTATATGTAAATACATTAATGGCGATTGTATCAAAACCCAAACTGACCATCCAGATGTAATCTTTCAAAAAAGTTGCCTCTGCCAAAGACTGTACACAGCTGTTTTCAATCCACTAAAGTACATGTGTGGTCTTCCTTTCAGGTCAAAGAAAAATATCGTTCTCTTTTTAAATTTCCATGTGTGGTTTGGCAAATCATATAGTTAATGTAAGAATATTTTCACGTGAAATAATCTTCTTTATCAATCTCAGTATTCTAAAATGGGTTGAAATAGTCTTCTAATGAAATACAAGAAATTTGCTAATGTATTTGATGGTTTATAAATGTCTCCCAAGTGTTACTTACATGTATTTTGAGCACCATGCAAGCAGAGGTTTTAAACTTTGGCAATCAGAAATTAAAAGAATGGAACAATAAGGGGTGCCTGGGTGGCTCAGTTAAGCGTCCAGCTCTTGATTTCTGCTCAAGTCATGATCTTGTGGTTTGTGAGACTGAGTGCCAGCACTGCCCTCACAGAGCCTGCTTGGGATTCTCTCTCTCCACCTCTCTCTCCCCCTCCCCAGCTTGTCCTCTCTCTCTCTCTCTCTCTCTCTCAAAATATATAAACTTTTTTTAAAAAATATTGTAACAATAAGCTAAAGTCCAGGATTATAGTATTTTTAAAAAATTTTTTTAGTGTGTATTTATTACTTTTGAGAGATAGAGACAGAGCATGAGCGGGGGAGGGACAGAGAGAGAGGGAGACAGAATCCAAAGCAGGCTCCAGGCTCTGAGCTGTCAGCACAGAGCCCGATGTGGGACTCAAACTCACGAACTGCAAGATCGTGACCTGAGTCAAAGTCGGACGCTTAACTGCCTGAGCCGCCCAGGCACCCCAGGATTATAGTATTTTTGATGGAATAACTAGATTCAGATATCTTTGTGTTTCATGTTGGTATCAGTTCCCTTTTTATCACAGATCACTTGATTTTTCCTTAGCAAAATATGATCGCACTTCATTTCTCAGTGTCCTTCTGACTCATCTTCATCTACACTTTCGTCAGATTCAATACATTTTAAACAGTATTCATGAGGGCATTAAAAACGTTAAAAGAGAAAGCATTAAAAAAAAAAAAAAACCCACAGCATTTTCCCCTAAAACTCAAAAAAGGCACTGGGTGGTGACTATAGTTTCCTATGATTTTGGCAGGCTGAACAAAATCTAAACACATTCTTATTTTCTTGTAAGTTCCATTCTTTGTTTTAAATTCATCATGGAATCTTTGTCTGAAAATATTATAGTAAGGTAAATTTCAACATGAAAAATTCATGTTTTCATCTACACATTCCTTTGATTTTAAAACATAAACTTGAAAATTGGATCCCCCAGTTATAACATGAACACATCCTTTCTCAATTTTTCAAATGGCTTCAACGGCCAATGTGTCTAGATGCTGCAAATATAGCTTCATCCTTTGTGTTGAACAGTATATGCTCACCAGTTCAAAATATTAGTCCCTTCTTTTGCCCATTTATTTTTCAAAAACTCTTTTTTATCTTAGTCTCTGGCCCTCAGGGCAGAATCAATTCCTTTTTTAAATTATTTCTCCTCGGCATAGCCATAGTCCAATAATTCTAAGGTGACTTGACACATTGCACAACGACAATTTTCCTAGTCAACTCAATCAAATATTTATTAATGGCCTACTATGCGTCATAAACTATGAAGGGGGGATACTCTGCCTATCCCACTCTAACCTAGATATCATTGCTAAAATTGGTTAAAATGGCACATTTGACACTAAATCACCAATTTGAATTTAAGTGGATGGGACCAACATTGCTTCCACTTTCGGTAGATGTGAAACAGGGTACAATAGTTTAATCTCACTTCATCTGTCAATTATGAGTGTCTCCCAAGTGTTACCTCCAGCTCATCTATGTCTCGTCTCAAAAGGAGTAAGCTAAAATAAAAAAATCAAAAAGCAAGAAAGTCAGTAGACAATGGAAAGACATCTTTATAACCTGGTGAAGTGTGCATGGTCTGGGGGCGGGGGGGTTGGTTATTGGTATATGCAGGCATATGGAAAAATGTGAACAGGAAATAAGAAAGAATGAAGACCAAAAGGAGAGGAGAATGAAAATGTCCAGGAAAAATATTTAATTTACTAGTGCATTTTTTACTCGGTTTACAATTTTAATTCCATACTACCAGTAAAATATTTTAGAGTAAAAATACTCTAGAAATTACAGAGTTCCCAGAGAGTCAGTGTGAATGCTCACTATGTTCACACAAGGATAATGTACTTTTTAAAAATTCTCAACTGAAATATACATATTTCTTAAAACATGGAGTATATAAGGTGTATCTGAATATTCTGCTTGGATATTCAGAATTCAAAATCATACTTAGTCTCCAAAGCTTCACCCACTCTGGCGAATACTAATACCAGAGCTCTAATAAGAAGCTGTCTCCACACGGTCTAAGGATTCCCCTCACTATCCTCTCTGTCTGTTGTATTCATCAAGAGGCAGTGTCTGAGCTTTAAATCTCTATTTCAGCAGACTATTTCAAAGAGATGACATTCTTATTCAAACTCTAGGCTTAAAAAATGCTGGAAATCGCCCAGACTTTGGGTAAAAAGAACAGAGACTTTATTTCTAATGCTCTCTGGAGAAGCATAACCTTTTACAAGCAATAATTTACTCAGCAAACAGAAAGGGAATAAATAAACTCCCCAAAATGCCTTTATTAGGCAACATAACATTATAAGCATAGCACAGTATCAGTGGCATTTCTTTTATGTAAACGATGAATATGCTGTGTTCCTGGTGAAGGTGAACAGTGCTTGGCTGTAGCAAACAGGACCAGGAATCTGTTCATCTGAAAGCGGACTATAGCCCTACAAGGTACACTCTGTCGCACACTCAAGTATGGTGACTTATTTTAGGAAAGTTAGGAAGCAGCTGTAAAAGCCAAGGACTATAGGATGTAAGTCTAAATTGCAGACTGAAAGTGTACAGCTCTCTACATACTGATGTAAGTTTGAGTTTCTAAAAATCGTTGATTCACTTCTATTATGTGAAATCTATGACAAAGGATATAACGAGGTCTATTGGGCTCCTTGAAAGCTCATGGTTTGCAGCTGAACACACAAAAAATATAAAGACATTTTAAAGACTGTAAATTTGAAAATATATCATGCTAGGAAAAAATGTTATTAGTCACAAATTCCACGATTATTTTCTTGTTTAAAGTTTGGATAGCAGAGACAAACCCCCTTTCGACTCTTTCAAGATTTCTGCTGATGCCCTCTCATCAAGAAAGAAATGCTCATTACTAATTCGTCAAAAATTTCGGAGGTATTTTGGCTTTGGATTGAGTTTCCCATTGTTAAGATGAAGAAAATAAAGTATAGAAAGATTTATTCAACTTTTATGTTCACATATGTATTCAGCAGTAGAGTTAGAACTCAGAAAATACCTTGGGTTACCTGACATTGCACATTTATGAATTCCGTAACTCACACTAGACTCAACAGAATTTTAAAAGTGTAATTATTTTTTCCTTATCCTTTCCTGCCAACACTTGAAATGAATTCAACTGCAGTTGCATTAGCAGCATGGACCTGGTGATAGCATACAGGAGTATGAAATTCAGAGAAAACTAGGAGGAACCATGTGAGATCCTACAACATCTCTTCTAGTAAATTCTCTCCTGCTTTATTAGACAAAAAAAAAAAAAATGTTATTTGCTGCTCTACAGCATTTGGCCACATAAGAAGACTCACACCTATGAGAATGATTTCTGTTGCCTTGAAAAAATAGTTCTTAAATCATACACAGGCACGGTTTAAAAACGAGTTCTACTTGTCAATCAACTCTGAAATAACATGAATATTCATTTGTCACTCATTTGAAACCCTGAACTTTTGGACTTAACGGAGCTCAAGGCTTATTGTTTTATAACATGTTCGTGAGAACATAATGAAAGGAAAATTATTCATCTAATTTGGGAGAAGTGGCTGCCACATTTCGGTGTGGCATGTGGCCTTTCTATGTACACAATGATGCCCTGCCATGTACCAGCTTTTCAGCACTGGCATGTCACCTGGCCTGTGGCATCTCACATTCTCATGTTCTCGCACTTGTGTTGTGGCCCAACCAACTTGTTTAAGCCAAAGCCGAAAAGCAGGTGGGGCGCATGCTTGAGAGAGGCTGGAAAGGCAGGCCACATGCCCCTCCAAGTGCTGTAAACACCAGGGTGTGTTTGGAAATTTCATCTCCTGGTTACAGTAAACAAGGCTTGCTGGAGCATCCAGCAGAGAAGTGGCATGCCCTTGTCTACGAAAAGGAATTTTCAGGAAATAACGTAAGCTATTAGTGAAGCACAGAATAACTTTTCAAATCACCTATTTATAGCTGAGCTCTGTTTCAACATAATGCAATATAATATAAGGCAATCTGATATCTTATGACATAATTTATGAAATGACCTAATCACATATATTTCTGAAGTTCAGAGAGCAAACCTTGGAGGTTGAACTGCATGTTAAAAGAACACAGGTCCTGAGTTTTGCACAGTCTAACTTTTTAAAGGTGAATGTATAACATTTTTATGGGAAAAGATTACATGATAGAATTATAGCATAGTATAATGAGTACCCTTTGTCACATCCTTACAACTCTAAAAAAAATTATTCTTTTTTTTAATGTTTATTCATTTTTGAGAAAGAGAGAGCGTGAGTGGGGGAGGGGCAGAGAGAGAGAGGGAGACAGAGAGTCTGAAACAGGCTCCAGGCTCTGAGCTATCAGCATAGAGCCTAATGTGGGGCTTGAACTACAAACTGTGAGATCATGACCTGAGACGAAGTTGGACGCTCAGCCGACTGAGCCACCCACGTGCCCCTAAAAAAAATAATTATTCTATTCTAAGCTTGGAGAAAGCAGTTTCTATGAAATCACTCTCTTGTCTAATAATTAAAATATAATCAACTACAAAAAATGAGATAATGTCCAGTATTATCAAAAGGTTGTACAAAGAGTCTAGTAACTCTTGTTGAGCTAATAAATAGCCATGCACAGCAGCTTGATTTCCAATGCATTACCAGCATTAAGAGATTAGCACAAAACTATGGACTACTTAGCTCATAATTTACTGATTCAAGATTCATTGAAATTCTTTTTCCACTAAATTTAAGAAGTGGAAAAAAGTAGAACGAAAAGTCCTTTTAAATTGGATTACATGCTCCTTAAATATTGTTGTTTCTTTGTTCCTTATCTTATGCCTGAAGATTCCAGCCATATACTTTTAGTTCATTTTTATTGGTCCTAATTGATCATGTGATGATTTTCTTTTTCATGTGGAACACATTAAGAAAACTTATAGCTGTATGAAAGGTTATGTCCAGATTTATTCTTAACACATACCCAGACACTAAGACTTATAAATATATCAAGAGTTTAATTTGGAAGTGAGTGGTCAGTCCGTATTAAGAAATCTGGAGTCTAGTCCCCAGCTCTACTCTATTGCTTACTTTTAGCTAAGCCGCAGGTTACGCAGTAGTAAAGAGTCAGAAAGATTTTACAAAAATCTTTCCTTCCACATTTATGGTTCTAAACCAAGTTCTAAATCAACGGATCATGCCAGTTCAGAATTATCCCTTATCCAGGCTGTAATATGCTGTACAACTGTCTTGAGGATATTTTAGGAGTTTTTACCCACAAGGTAGGAGATCCACTCTGATTTTTATTAATGAGGCTTCCATCCTTACTGCTGACAACATAGGTTAGATGACAAAGATAAATGGAACTTTCATTGAGGGCAATAGAAAGAACAGGGATGATGTCATTCTTATTCTCTCTCTCCTCTCTCTCTCTGTCTATTTATTTATTTTTTAAATTGAAACACACTTCCAAAGAATTTCAGTTGTAAGAGGAAAAGGAGCGAAGTACGAGTGAGATGTGCTTTAAAGCTTTTCTAAGGTAAACAGGTAAAGAGTGGAAGCTTCTTCTTTTCTTTTGATTGTTTTCCCCCAGATTGGCTGCTAGATATTTTGTGTATCTGTCTCTAAAATTTTACTCTCTGCCTCATATGTGAAAAATATGGGATAGGTAAGGTTATGCAAATTTGTCAGTCTCTGTCCTCAAATAGAACAAAACATTCAAATAGCTATAGTGCATACCAGACCACAGTGATTCCAATAAAAGCTATAAAGTATTAAAAGTGTTAGAGAAAAGCACGCCTAGTTGAGGAAAAAAAATATTTTTTTAAGCTTCATGGAGAAGGAGACATTTGAATGTCAGTAGAGATTTGACAGGAGGGAATGTGTAGAATATTTTAGGCAAAGGGAAAACCTTGAGGGAATATATAAATGCCCAATATGTGCTTGGGAGGTAGCCAGAGGGACAGTTTGTCACTTGCAAAAGGCAGAAGGAAAGCCGGGTGAAATAACACTAGATGGCCTGGTTGGCCCAGATCATCGGTGGTTAGGATTCAAGGCTGAGAAATATATTTAGTAGGCAAGGAGGAAACACTGAGGGCTGTTTTTGGTTGGAAAATGATGTTCTGGGAATGATTCTTTAAGAAGATTTAGTGGTCAGCTCTGCCCAGCAGAGGGTGAATTTGAATTTGTAGAGCAGTTAGATAATATTACAACCTCAGGCAGGTCTAATGGACTGACAGTCAGATCTAAGATCAAACTTCAGCTTTGTAACCAAGGAATTATGTAGGTTGGGCCAGAAAATTAACCTTTTTGGCCTCAGTTCCCTCAGATATTGATGATCCTGAACTAAATGACCTTCAGATTCCTTCAAGCAATAACATTCTATGACTCAAGGTGATACAGAACCCGGAGTAATACAACAGAAATAGGAATAAAAAGTAGAAAACGGGCATGAGGCATTTGAAGAGGTGGATTCTATTTGCATTTCTCACTGGAGTTTCCTTTGATATTTTGAGCTCCATAGTTCTCCAATGTGGGAAACTACTCTCTGTGCTGTGGGTATTTCAGTATCTCTGGTCCTTTCCCACTCAATCTGAGTAACACCTTGCAGTCATTACGACAATCCAAAAGTCCCGTAGAGTTCTAAATCCTTCCTAGAGGATTATGACCACTGGACTTCCCCCATCCACCATCCTATATGTAATAACCATTGTGAGTCCACTTTACCTAATATTTGAATACAGTAAAGACCTGAAAGACTGTTGGTGCCATTAACAGCCATAGGGAATTCATGTTGAAAAATATTAGGATTCATTTTGGATATACTGAATTTGAGGTGCCAGTGAGATATTCAGACACTCCATGCACATAGGTGGTCAGGAGATTACAGAGAGGGGAAAAAACCAGTAACAACGGTTCAATAATCTGTCTATTCAGTGTTGAAAGAGAGAGGAGATGTTTCTTGTTCAGATATTCAGGTATTTTATTGGCCTTGCTGAAATCTGCCCACCTGCTCCCCTCCTATTGAAACTTACCTCAGAACTTTTGAGCTTCCAAGAAAACAAAAGAAAATGACCATCCCTTGGGCACATACATGTATCAGGTGTTTGGTCAGGCATTTTACATATATATATCTTTTACATTGTCATTGTATCTCAGAGGTCTAGTACCTTGCTCAAAATGATACAAATAGTTAAGGAGCAGAAGAGAAAGATTCAAGCCCAGTTCTGTACTGTTCCAAACCTGGGTTCCTTTCACTACAACAATGTGACAGCTGATTTGAACCTTAAAAGTCTACGTTGACATGCAAATTGGTATTATATATTCATGGATTACTCCTATAAGACCTTTTGAGGCACGATGCTTAGGGCACAGTGACTGGTGGGAATTCTAGGCATCATGCTAGGTGGGTCAAGTTGCAAACCATTCTGTATATAAATCCCATCAGGGAACGTAAGCTACAGTTTGAACAAGAACAGGATTATTTAGACTTGTTCATATCATTTACAATACCTTCCCAGCGACAGAAATAGCTCCTTTTTGATCATTGAAATGAAAATCTCAGATCGGGGTACACTCCTCAACATTATGGGGGACTTTCTTTAACCTTAAGTTAAGCACAGCACACACTTATGTGTCCCCTTGTTTCCTTAGGTATGGCTTTATTCCATCCATTTTCTACTTGACTATGCACATTGTTGGTATGATTCCTGCATCCGCATGTGATGCCTTGGAGGTGACAAGGACTCCATGACTTTTGTAATCATTGCTTTATGGCCCTAATTATATCTAGTAAATGTTTTAAGATCAATTCCTAACCTCTATTTAACATTATATATTGAACTCTTTCTTTTTGGTTCCCTTCCTTCCTTCCTTCCTTCCTTCCTTCCTTCCTTCCCCCTCCTTCCCTTCCTTCCTTCCCTCCTTTCTTCCTTCCTTCCTTCCCCCTCCTTCCCTCCCTTCCTTCCTTCCTTCCTTCCTTCCTTCCTTCCTTCCTTCCTTCCTTCTTTCCTTCCTTCCTTCCTTCCCTCTCCATCCCTTCCTTCCTTCCTCCTTCCCTTCCTCTCTGCCCCCCTCCTTCCCTTCCTTTCTTTCTTCATTTCTTCCTTTCTGCCTTTCTTTCATAATGGCATCATGCAACCCATGCAAATCTAGACTTCAAAACTCTTGGTTTTGATGTGTTTTTTTTTTTTTAATGTGTATTTATTTTTGAGACAGAGCGCAAGTGGGGTAGGGCCAGAGAGCAATGGAGACACAGAA
Organism: Leopardus geoffroyi; assembly: GCF_018350155.1. NCBI lineage: Eukaryota > Metazoa > Chordata > Mammalia > Carnivora > Felidae > Leopardus > Leopardus geoffroyi. The sequence continues at coordinate 114,276,998 of NC_059338.1, read as the reverse complement.
TCTGAAACAGGCTCCAGGCTCTGAGCTGTCAGCACAGAGCCCGATGGGGGGCTCGAACCCAGGAACCGCGAGATCATGACCTGAGCCGAAGTTGGATATTTAACTGACTGTGCCACCCACGCCCCCCGATTTTGATGTTATCTTTGATACTGTCCTGTCACCTAAAGCAGTGAATTAATTTCCTTTCTTCATCTGTAAAATTGGTAACCATAATTTTTTCCCCTTTATTCTCTTCAATTTAATAGGCCATAACCTCTGGATTGTACTTTGCTAGTGGACAAGGAGAGTTATCTGATAAAAATCAATAAATACGAATGATTTAAATCACCTTCATATATTCCCATTGGTGGTTAATATTAAAATTTATTTTCAATGTTTATATAATAAAACCTTGGGTTCATATATAACATAAACAACAAATTACATATTTCAGTATGTTTATGAGCATTAAGGGGGAGCAAGTTGGCCAGGTTGAGTTCAATTGGTTGATAATTTCATTTCTGTTTTGTATAATGGTTTACTGAAGAAAGGTATATTTAAAAAATTGCTCTCTCATTAAGCTCTCGGAAGAAACATCTGTCTTGTGGTGGTCTCAGGTGTCTTGCATAGTACCTACATACGATATAGTAAATGATACAATGAATGCTGATTTTTTGAAGGATATGATTTGGACTTAAAAACATTTCTGTGGTCCAGGTTAGATGATAAAAGAAAGAAAGAAAGAAAGAAAGAAAGAAAGCAAGCAAGCAAGCAAGCAAGCTGCTTTTGTCACACAGAGTAGTCCAAATGAAGATTTAAGGATGAGAAAAAAAAAATGTTCTCTCACTTTGAGAAGTTACAATAAAATGTGATTATATAGTACGTGTTAGTTTTAGTGTGTATAACCAAGCCCTAGAAACCCAGTGAGTTTATATCTGACCACTGCCAAACAGGTCCACATCCCTAACAGTGAGCCAAATTCTAAATGGAAGCCAAAACAGATATTCCTATCCTTAGAGGTAGACAAAAATGACTTTCAAATTAAAGTTCAACACAGCTAATCTTGCTAATTCTATCAGGTGAAAATTCCTCGCTCTTGGGCGATGCCTATTCTGGATGTATCCTATTAGTTAAATCTGCATATACAAGCATATACTTTATATGTATACATTTTTAATCATTTGGATTTTGACTTATTTCCTGTCAAAGAAGGATGCATATTTTTGTCTCACTATAAGGAACAGTTATAAGTTCTCATTGACTGTTAATGCAAAATTAATCCAATCAAAATACCTCTCTAATGAATTTAGTAGTGCACTTCCAGTAACTAATTTGTCTTTATATATGATCATAAGAGCCTGGAAAAATCAATATTTTGTTCCAGACGTGCATTTTTCTTTTCTTTTTTTTTTTTTTTAATTTTTTTTTTCAACGTTTATTTATTTTTGGGACAGAGAAAGACAGAGCATGAACGGGGGAGGGGCAGAGAGAGAGGGAGACACAGAATCGGAAACAGGCTCCAGGCTCTGAGCCATCAGCCCAGAGCCTGATGCGGGGCTCGAACTCACGGACGGTGAGATTGTGACCTGGCTGAAGTCGGACGCTTAACCGACTGCGCCACCCAGGTGCCCCCCAGACGTGCATTTTTCTAGGAAAGACATATCTAGCATATGATTTTAAATGTACAAGATCAGGGGAACCTGGGTGGCTCAGCTGGGTGAGCATCCGACTCTTGATGTCAGCTCAGGTCATGATCTCCCACTTCCTGTGAGGGAGCCCTGTGTCAAGCTTGGGCTCTGTACTGACAGTGCAGAGCCTGCTTGCAATTCTCTCTCTCCCTCTCTCTCTGTCCCTCACCTGCTCACATGCACACGTGCATGCACTCTCTCTCAAAATTAATAAATAACCTTTAAAAAAATGTATAAGTTCTGATGTTAATTCTGAAAGTCAACCTTTTAGGACTATGATATAAACACAGCAATAAATATTCAACAAATAGTATATATCATTATTGCCATTGAAAATTTATTTTCTATGTACCCATGCTCTCTGTATGTCCCAAAGATTAGCTCCTGGCTGATACAAGGCATCCATTATTTTGAGTTGCCTTGTCCTTCAAGAATTAAGTACAAATTTGTCTCAAAATCCTACTCACAGTATCTCTGGGGATTAGCAGTGTGGGGCTTGGTCAGACTTACATTGTTCCTAGACACCACTGTTCTGCATTTCTTCTAAATCTTTAACCGTCTTCACATCTTATAGCTTTCAACTATTCTGGTCTCTTTCCCCTGTGTCACCCAGTTATAAAACAAAGCCCCTTTCCGTGATTACTTTAACACACTACAGAGAGAGAGAGTTGTGAGCCCGTATGTTAAGAAAATTTGAATGTCATCTAAGGGTTGCATACATTTTGAACATTTTCCTGGTAAATATGAGACATGCCCACTGCCATTTTCATCAATGGGAGTATCCCACTAGCCAACTCTTCTTTTGTATCTTCAACAATCACATCCCCTGGTACATCCTCAAACCCACCCCCAGAGTCCAGCCTCTTGCCATTTCCAGACCCTTTCCTCTCTTACTCTTGGCTACCTCTGTAAGTGAAAATTTATTATGTACAGCAAACAACCTCTTTCTGTATAACTCTTACTGCATTCTAGTAATGTTCTGAGGGATATCATTGCAGAACCAGAACAGATTCGTATGTTATTTTGAGAAACAAAATAAAGTTATCTTTTCCAGGATAATTCTGATGCCATCTTTGAACTCACAGGTCTTTCTCCTCTGATTAGATGTGCATTACCCAAGGTTATGCATGCATATAAATGAACTGTGTACGCATATATATTTCACTTTCATCTTATTTTTATTCTACCCTCTGGCAGTTCATCCTTCTATAGTTAATTCCTGCTAAAAAAATGTAAATGTTCTGATTTCCCTAAGCTTTACTTAAGTTACAAACATGGTGATGCTAACACTCGCTATTGCTATCAGTCTGTTCTCTCCTTGCACTTAATGACTGAGCATTCTGCTGGCACTTCTCTTCACCACTTTGTCCTTCTTATAAATTTTTTTTAATGTTTAGTTATTTTCTGAGAGAGAGAGAGACAGAGCATGAGCGGGGGAGGGGCAGAGAGAGAGGGAGACACAGACTTGGAAGCAGGCTCAGGCTCTGAGCTGTCAGCACAGAACCCAATGCGGGGCTTGAACCCACAAACCATGAGGTCGTGACGTGAGCCAAAGTCGGACACTTAACCAACTGAGCCACCCAGGCGCCCCACCACTTTGTCCTTCTTTAGTCCTCTCGGCTTGGTCTCCGTTGCTGCCATTCTGCTGAAGGGATTCACTAATTCTCTTCTTCTGGGAAAATCCTCTTTTCCTTTTTCCTCTCCATGAACATTCTTTTCATTTTCTAGCTCCTTACCACTGTCGGTTCTCTAGCATTTGGCACTAGTAGTTCTCCCCTACTTGATTTCAATTTTTTACATTTTACCATCCCTCATTTTTCCTCCTGCTTTCTCTAACATTCTTCCACTTCTATTCTTACTCATAAATAACTCATCCATATGTTTTAGTCCAACTACCACTTCTAAACAAGCAATTCCAAGATCTAGAATTCCAGTCTCACCATCTTTTCAATCTTGTATTTCAACTCCCTATAGATTCAATTTGAAGTATCAAACACCAAACTCATTATTTTCTCACACAAATCTATATTTCATATTTCTTTCTTTATTGTCACTATTCTTGTCTGCTAAATTTATTCTCAATGCCTTTATTCTATCAATTGATCAAGTCCATGGGCTGTTCCTTTAACTACCTATCGTGTTAAACATAAGCTTTAACTTCCTGTCCATTTCTACAACAGCCACACTAGCTCATACCTAATTACTACACCCTTTAGTCTTTATATCTTCTCATTTGTAGCATCATTTCTCATACTTACCTCCATTTAAAATATTGCTACTTAAATTTTTCTTTATGCATACTTACCTCCAGGATCTTCTTACTACATTACAAACAGCGCATACCTGTATATTTTTTCTCAAATGCGATTTTATTTATTTTTTAAAGGTAATTTAGTTCTTTTGAGATGTATATATCTATCTATATATATATATATACGTGTGTATATATATGTATAGATGTATATATATACACATGTGTATACACATACATGTATATACATATTTACACATGTATACATATACATACATGTATACATATGTATATATGTATATACATGTATGTGTATACACATATGTGTGTATATATATATATATATAGAGAGAGAGAGAGAGAGAGAGAGAGGGAGGCAGAGAGAGAGGGAACAAACCGTGAGATCATGGCCTGAGATAAAATCAAGAGTTGGATGCTTCACCCAACTGAGCCACTCGGGCTCCCCTCTCAAATGCAGTTTTAATCACATCAGTTTATGTGATCTGAGACTAAATTTCCATTGCCATTTTGCTGTTTTGGTCTGTCTTATGCACTTTAAGGTCCTTTGTCAATGGTCCTTCCCCTTCAGCAGAAAAACTGGTCTCAACAGTTCTTACACATATCTGCTGTTTACCACCTCTAATCATATTTTCCCTGTAGTGACTCTTCCGTCCACGTCCCTCACTCAGGCTGATCATGTCGCTAAGCATTTTTTCAATGTTTACTTATTCCAAACTGCCTATGGTGAACACTTGTGCTCCAAGATGACCACTTTCTATCTTTAATTTTTCCTCTGCACATGGCAAAGGATTACAACATGCCAGATATAATCTTTACAAAGAACAATCCTCCTAGATTTCAAACTCCATAGGGACAAGGTGTATGTCCTCTCCATGCTTTTTAAACCTGATCACATCAAGTACAGTGATGTATATCCAACAGGTGTTAAATGACAGGTGAGCTACAGAACGAGGCAAAATGTAGTCCAATAGTGAGTCGTTAAGAAAGTCACAGTCTTTCCTCCTATAGCTTGTTGCTCTTCCCCCAACATCCCCCCTCTTTAAAGCTCAGTTATTAATGTGAAATAAATGAACAGTCAGGCAAGAAGAAATACTAAAAATCGCTATTCAGTCTGAAGCCCACCCAAGCTGAGCAATGGAGAGGTGACACTCTGCATCAGACAGCATATCTTTAATTTCTCCCTGCTCCAGCTTCTATTATCTCTCCACTGCCACAGCTGCATATTGCTATTGTCAGTGGTAAAGATGAGACATCTCTAATTAGAGGGCAGGGTAAATTGCTTTTATCTACTTTTAACATGCTTTTACATGGCACCTGGTACACAAGCCTTAGCTAGGCAGCCATAATTTGAAAAGCAAATGAATGCTCAGAGAAATACGATACGTTTTTAAAAGAAAATTAAATATATAGAGTAGCAAAATCAACACGCTGGAGACTGCAGAGTTTTAGAGCTGTCAGAATCCTGTACATTTTTGTATTACAGCGAATTAAAATAAGCAATCAGGGTCCACGTACCCTGCAGAGTCCAGTGGCCTTGTCTTTCTTTTTCTTTTGGGAATAAATGGTAGGATTTAAAGTCGAGAAAAATTATCAGTGCAAGAAACAGACTGACGAAATGGTGAATGAGCTAGAGTGATGGTTAATCTTAAGTAACATTTTTTTTTTGGATAAGTGCCTCTCTTAAAGGCATCTCCTTGGTTGTCTAGAAGAGTAGATTTTCAGGTGAAAGAAAAAAAAATCAACAGAATCTTTTTTTTTTTTTTTACTTACATACATCTAATCACCTTCATAATAAATAAATCTATTATGAATGAATTTCTGTTTCTGGTTTTAGATTCACTTTTTATTTTTTAGCAGTCCAGAACGTTTTCAACAACCAGGTGATTTATCAGCTTTTGAAAAATAAAACAAAGAAATTTCAACCACAGTTAGAGTCATGGTGTGTTGGGACAGTAATGCCATTTAACAAAAATATCTGACATTTACTATTAGTTGGAATACAGATCCTACAGTTTGGGAAGCCTGAGTCGTATACAAACTCCATAGGCTCCTCTCCCTCTGATCATTATCAACAAAAATGCATCCAGTGTTTCCCTCCCAACAGCATCATGAAGATCACGTGCTCGGCGCTCTGTGCCATCATTGTAGCCCTACCTCGTGCATAAGTTCTATTACTGCTACCGGAGTTAGGGTATTGCCCTCCAAACTTTGGATACTTATTTCCTTGGAGACTCCCTGATTACTGACTGTAACTTTCAGGCTGTAAGAACTGGCAGCTCTAAATAATAACTGGGTCACACTATTTATTGCTGCCTTGGAACAGAAAAATAACTGGAGTCCTTTAGTGCATTGGGTAAAAAGGACTTTCAGCTAAGAGAACTGTAAACACTGGTTCTGGCAGGGGAACTGCCTCATTAATGATCCCTAGTTTCTTCAATTCCCATATGTGGGCATCTATATGCATTTAGAGCTTGTGAATTTCTTTTATTTTTAATATACTATAAGCGAGAAGGTATAATTTGAAAGGCTCAAGTAACGGGCATACTGTAGAAGTATCTCTAATTTAACTAATTGATCCATATGCAAGATTAGAACCTGTGCTTCACTACATTAAATACTTAGAATGTATTGATTCCTATTTTAGTCTTTGTAGTAGTCATTAGCATGGTTAGCTAAAGAGTTCTCTGCTTTCCATGCACCAGACAGGATTGCACTTTCTGGCCCTTCCATCCATGGGCGTGCCCACATCACTATTTCCGACCAGTGATTCATGAGCAGAAATGGCATTTAATGGCTGATGTGAGACTTTCCAGAACTCTCTCCCTCTTTCTGCCTAGGCAATGACTAATGTTCAAGATGGTGGCTGATCCATCAGTTTGGATCCTGGAGCGAAAACCAATGTGAAGAATTCGGAACTGCTGTGTTTGTCATGTAGTATAAGCAAGAAATTAAATTTAAACTAGTGAGAGTTTGGTGCTTTTATTATTGTAGCATTATTTTGTGCACACTGATAACTACACTATTGTCACTCATTTCACACTCTTAGTGTGGTTCCGCCTACTGTACTTTTGATTTAGATCCCTCGACACACTTTGACTACAGTACTAAACAACTAAAGTACATTTCCCCCTCATTTATTGGTTTATAATTATCTTGGGGACAGAGACCTTTCACTCATCTTTGTCTTTTCAGCCCTTAGTATATTGCTGTTATATAGAAGATGCTCGACACTGGATTTGAACTGAATTCAATTTATCCTGTATTAACATTTCAGCTCTCTGCTCAAATGGTGAATGAGCTAGAGTACTGGTAACCTTATTAACATTTTTTAGATATGTACTTCTCTTAAAGTTAAAAACGGCAAAAATGATAGTCTGTCGTGTAATAGAATATACATGAAAGAGTAGGTTTGGCTTTAACTTCTGATTCTAGCTATGTGATATCCAACAATTCATTTCTGGAAAATATTTATTAGTTGCTCATTTATTCTATGCCAGACAATGTTCTAGACCCTGAAAATACTAAGAGTAACAAGTGTTCCCGAAGAATTAACAGGGTCATGGCAGGTTGCATGAGTTAGAGTTGTGTCCTCTAATAAGTTAGACAATACTATCTACTTTACTTAAGAGGTTTATTGCAAGATTTGAAGGAAATAAATATGTATAAGGATTTTATAAATATCAAATCATTTTATAAGTGCAAACATGATATTTTTATTTTTAATTTTTGAATAATACATTCTTTACTAATAATTACCCACATGGATATGTTTAATAGTTCACTATTCTACAGATTAGATGGTTCATTTCATGTGACTGGTTTGGTCCACAAAGGAATAACTTTTAAGCTATTATAAAATTTTGGATTGGTGTTTTCATTTGGAAGTGGACGTATGCGTAAAAGAAAAGCAAGAGCCACAAAAAAATTTTAGTTTGGCAGAATGCAGGTTCTAATTTCTAATTAAAAAAAAAGACAACTGTTTCTTGGAAACAAGAATTAAGTAATTAAGAGGGGGTAAAAAGGTAGGAAGGGAGAAGACAATGATTGGGCCTCCTGGGTGACATAAATTGTAACCCCTAGTCATAAAATGATCGTATCGATTCAGATGCATATAATTCATTCAAAGAAAAGGGGTGCCTGGGTGGTTCAGTCGGTTAAGCATCTGACCTCGGCTTAGGTCATGTTCTCACGGTTCATGGTTCAAGCCCCAGGTGGGGATCTGTGCTGACAGCTCAGAGCCTAGAGCCTGCTTCGGATTCTGGGTCTGCCCCTCCCCGGCTTGCACTCTGTCTCTCAAAAATGAATAAACGTTAAAAAAATTCTTTTTGATGGGGCGCCTGGGTGGCGCAGTCGGTTAAGCGTCCGACTTCAGCCAGGTCACGATCTCGCGGTCCGGGAGTTCGAGCCCCGCGTCAGGCTCTGGGCTGATGGCTCAGAGCCTGGAGCCTGTTTCCGATTCTGTGTCTCCCTCTCTCTCTGCCCCTCCCCCATTCATGCTCTGTCTCTCTCTGTCCCAAAAATAAATAAACGTTGAAAAAAAAAATTAAAAAAAAAATTCTTTTTGAAAAAACAAAAGAAGGAACACTTTGTGATTTTTGAATATAAAAAATATATATTTCCAAAGACAAATTTGTGTTTAATGTGCCAGAGTCAACTAGTTAATATATATTATATTATATTATATTATATTATATTACACCTACCAAAAACCACCTTAAGTTTCTTGGGCAGCAGATTTAATGAAGCATTTCTTAAACTATGGTTTATTTCACAATACCTCGCTGGCAGGAATGAGGCCACCTCTCATGATCCTTGGGAAATCCGCATGCTCTACTTAACATATTGAATACATCAATTTATTTATTGTGCTTTTTATTTTTTATTTTTTAATGTTTGTTTTATTTTTGAGAGAGAGACAGAGCATAAGCGGGGGAGGTGCAGAGAGAGAGGGAGGGAGACCCAGAATCTGAAACAGGCTCCAGGCTCTGAGCTGTCAGCATTAAGCCCATTGTGGGGCTCAAACCTCCGAACCATGAAATCATTGACATGAGCTGAAGTCAGACGCTCAACAGACTGAGCCACCTAGGCACCCCTATTGTGCTTTTCAAATAGGTTATCAATAATTCTCTTTGCCATTCACTCATTTATTCATTCATTTGTTTATTCAAAGAAATGTTAACTGAATGTTCCATTCTGATCCAAATGTTGTGCTGGGCCCTGTAAATACAAAGGTGAGTTTCACTTAGTTTCTGCCTTCCAAGAGCTCTTGACGTTTTGCAAATGTTTATTGCTTTGTACAAAGAGATATATCAGGTTGAACCTCATGAATTGCTAAAGTCGTGCTAAACTTAAAAAAAAAAACTGTAAAATGAAGACTTAGCTTTTAAGAAAACTAAAAATCTAATTGGATACAAATGAAACAACTAGATAAGTGTGTGACTGCTTCATACTTTTTCAGTCTTATTACAAATAATAAATGACCACAACTTAATAACTCAGCATTATTTTCTGTGCTTATATATATTCTGCACAGTAAGGCCAATCTGTCAGAGAGTATAAAATGTCCTCCAAAAGAAATAGATATCTCCAATAACACATGTAAATTAATGGGAGAATTTGGAAAACTTGACCTGATAATGAGATTTAAAAAAATCTTCTTGGTCTCTGAGACAGGTAGTCAGCAGTCCAGCTTAGCCTGAACTCCATACATAGAATAATCTGCTATGGGTTTGGTGGTGACAGCATGAACTGACTGCCTCTGTTGTGTGGAGACTGGTCTGGGGGTGGCAGGGAGCCAGTCAGTGGCACAGCCCACTGTAAGATTCCATGACAAGTGTGGGGGCAATTGCTGTTGCCTTCCATTTCATGCTGTCTCCACATACAGCAGCCTTATCAAGGAAATGATCCTCCTGCAGCTCTCTGTGTGAATCTTGATTGGCCTGAGCTATTAGGGTAGCCTCCCTACTTTCTAAAAGTTACTGATTCAGGAATGAGCTTGTAAGTCAGGCTGAAACCAGTCAGGCACAGTATTCTCCTTGTTATAGGGTTTGGTTCAGGGAAGGGCATATGATCTGAATTGCTCTAATCTGAGAGAAGTAGAGGACTCCTGTTTGGTGAGTAGAGAAAGAGAAGGTATCTCTCTCCTTGGATGTGAACCAGAAAGCACATACCTCTGAAATCTCCTAGTAGCCATCTTGTGACAAGGGAGAAGCCATTTTATGGTCAATAGAGGATGGCAGAGACAAGAGAATGACAAGACAATGAAGCCAAAGACCTACGATGCCGTGAACTCCATTTTTTATTTCTACCACTTTCAAATGTCAGTAAAGTCCTGTTAAATCAGTAGTGCTATGGGCGATTTAGAGACATGTCTAATTGGATCTGGTACCAAAAAGATAGTCTTCTCTCCACAGCTATCACCAGTAAAACAATTATGCTCACCACAAAGATTATTAATTGCAGAGAGCTACCTGATGAGATAGTTGGAGGGGAAGAAGGAGAGAGACTGCACCCCCAGCAAATGTGTAATCCAACCCTAGGAAACTCTCAAAATTATCTGGGCATTCTTGGCGAACAACATTAGTAGGGCATTTGCCATTATACATTGAGCTACTCAAGATATTATTACTGAGAGAACATTGATTTTCAATCCGCTATCTCAGGAGCACAGCAGTATATAATCTGTGTTCTTCCTGTAACTCAATCTAATTTGTCTTTTCTTCATCCTGAAAATTTATTGTAGTCAATTCTAGATTTTCTTATTTAAGCCACTTAAGGATTTTTCCGCTTATATAAATCCTCCTTCCAGAAATGTCAGAATCTCTTTATAATCTTTTTTTAACTTTGTGATACTTTACAACTCTTCTCTTTAAGATTACTTTACAATATTCAGCTTTTTTTCCCCCCACTCAGCATTGTGGAGTGGAGAACAAGGAGATCATAGTTTTGTGATCCTCAGATATGGCTATTCCTTACCCCTGGATTCTGGTGACACAGCTGCCCTCTGCAAGCCTCCACTCACTGGTACCCACACTCCATCCCTTGGTCATGGCACTGAAATGCCAGATACGGTCTTTTAGCTTCTTTCACGCTTCCTAGCCTTTTCTTTTTATCTCTTTTCTCTTTCTCCCCTCCTCTCCTAGACTAGGGAGAATTAGAGTTTAGTTTTATTTTGTTTTTTCCTATGCCAGAGTAAAAATAAAACTGGTTATGACAATTCTTTATTATCCAAATCCACAACTTATACAATAATTTGGGCTTCGTGTCTTAGAAAGATGACAATTAACTTCATTTGTCTTCCTTTGCATTTGTCTGTGCCTCACTTCTCTATGGTGCTGGGGTCCAAGGTCAAGCTTACAAGAGAGCGTGTGTGTGTGTGTGTGTGTGTGTGTGTGTGGGTGTATGTGTGTGTGTTGATTGGGGTGGAGGTAAAAAGGTATTACAGGGATTAGTAAACATCTTTGGTAAATATTAAACCACTGCAGCCTATAGAGTGGTGTTACAATATTTACAAAATGCACATTAGTGTTAACCTGTATGGCATAGAGATAAATGTTCCAGAATGTCACAGAGAAGGAGGAATTCAGTGAGAGCCTGGGAATCAGGGAAGATTCCACATAGGACATGGGAACTCAGAGAAATTACAATACACATACCTAATATGTCAGGGAATTCTAAGACAGAAGAGCAACAGAAGCAAAAACACAGATGAAGGAATAAATGTGTCCTTGGAAAAGTTAGAAAGTTCACATGAGTATCTTGGTGATATTTGGTGGAGAGAATCAAGACAGCATATATGTGGTTGAGGTGGATTATGAAAGATCCTAAAACTGAGGCAAATTGGTCTAGATTTCATGAGGTAGACACTTAGCATGTACTTGAAAGTTTGCTATAAAATTATACCTGTCTTTTAAAGAATGAGTACATGTTTTGTGACTTCCTCTTCAGTGAGTGCATTATTTAAAAAAAGAAAAGAAACCTTTAAGCAAAGAGTTAAAGAAATGGCAGAGGGGTGCCTGGATGGCTCTGTTGGTTAAGTGTCTGACTCAATTTTGGCTCAGGTCATAATCTCACGGTTTGTGGGTTCGAGCCCCACGTCCAGCTCTGCACTGACTGCACATACAGCTTTCTTGGGATTCTCTGTCTCCCTCTCTATGCTTCTCCCCTGCTTGCGCATGCACACTCTCTCTCTCTCTCTCTCTCTCTCTCTCTCAAAATAAAATAAACATTTAAAAAAATGGCAGAGATATGGGAAAAGTTATCCAGTTCTCTATAACAGATATAATTTAGTCCAGCTTCTAGTCAGCAAGGATCAAAGTGAATTTGATGCTTGTGTGTTTTGAAGAAATATTGCCTCATTACGATTAGACTCTGACTTTTCTCTAGATCGGTCATTCACTGTCCAAAAGTTATATATGTTCCCAAACCTTTCTTCAATGGACCCAGCCAATTCCTACATTAGAGGCACTCCATGCAGTAACACCTGTACTGCATGTTGTTTGCTGTTCCTAACAGGGGACTTTTACAACAAAAACATTTTTCACTAATTACTTCAGCTTTGAAAATTAATATTAAATTAATTAATTAAAGGTATGAGCTCATAAAACTACTTTAAGAACTGCTGCATTGGAATTAACACTAAGATAGTTAAGGCCGATCTCAAATTATGAAAAATGACCATTTTCCAAAGTGAAGTTTTACATAGGATGTAAACCATATCACGTTATTGTATATTAACAATCAGTTTTAAGAGGGCTTTTTAACTTGAGTAATTCACCTAACTTAGGCATTTTGAGCTGCCTTAATAAATTCAATTTTTAAATTTCCTTGTTAAGTATTTCATATTTTTGATTAACAAATAAAATCTGCCTGAGTAGTTAAATAATGCTTGCAGAACTAATACATTAAATTTATGGATATGGCGAGTCTGAAGTTATCTTAAATGTTGCAGTACTCTTTAATGAATTGATTCTCATAACTTTCAAATAAAAACAGCAACAAAGTCCATTACTCAATCACATGTTTAAATTTAAATCTGTTAGAAAATACATTAGGCTAAATTCTATTATAAGTTCTTAAGTTATCAAAAATATATAGATCATTCCTTATCACAAAATATTGAGTTTATGAGCTTGATTTGGTTCATTGATTCTCCATTTGATTCTCCATTTTCTTCGGGGTTAAAAAATGTCCATTTAGGAAACCAATTGTGTCATTCCAAATAATTTGGAGTTCCTTTTCCAGACAAATTCTTAAAGTTGCCTTTTCAGTTGAGTTGTTTTTCAACCAGAGAATGCGGCCAATATGAGAGCTGGGGATGAGACATCTAAGGACATAATCCTCAAGATCAGGAAGGATAGACTGAGCTGCAAATAAAGTGGTCTCTGGCTTTGGGTCTGTGGTAAAGTTGCACTTTGCTAAATTCTTTTCATTTAAAGACACTGGCAATCCACCCTGAAATTAGCTAACTTCATTCATACTGCATTTTTTCTTAAATTTCTTTGGCTCTTTTAAGATATTAAGTGACATCAGATTGGATTTAGCATTTTTCCTTCTACTTTTCTGGCTCCATATCATACTTTCTAAGATCATTCTAACATTCAAATGACAATACCAAATGGTGAAATGTTGTATAAGCAAAGTGTAAGAGAAAAATCTGCCCTTATTTTATATTCCTTTAATATACCAATAAACTTGTTACACACTATGCTCTGTTGAAATTCAATGTATTTTGAGAATATTATGGTGAACAAAAAAATAGTTCTTGTCCTCAAGGAATATAAGTTAGGGAAATAGACAAGCAAAGAAAAATTTGCAAAGCCTTGTATAAGTTCTGGCTCTGGAACTAATGGGAGAGAAGACTGAATCTTTTCTTGGAATAATCAAGGAATTCTTCACAGAGGAAACACCTTGATTGTTGCATTAACCCTTCAAATCACTTTAAGGCTTTCTATTGGAGTAGGGCTCAAGGGTGGTTCTCAAAGTGCAGTCCCTAACTGGAAACAGCATCAGCATCACCTGGAAACTCGTTACAAATACCAGCTCATCACTTCATACCTGTTGAAAAAGAAACTCTTAGGTGGGGCCCTGCAATCTGTATTTAATAAGTGCTCAAGGTGATTCTGATGCACGCTGAAGTTTAGAAACTACTGCATTAGAATACTACTAAGGTACGTAAGGGTGATCTAAACTTATGTGCATCTGAGAATGACCATGTTTGAAGATGAGGTTATATATGCAATGTAAATTCTGGAGAGTTTTATGCACAGCTGATTCCTTAGTGAAGACCCCTAATTCTGGTTTTGGATACTGAACTTCACTGTAAACTAAAGTTTGAAAAAAAAAAATGGTGCCATATTTCCCAAATGGTAACTGGTCAAATATTGCATTTAAGCATCTTCAAGTGATTCTGAACCTGGGTAATTCTGGATGACCCGTTATAGGACTATCAGCAGACAGATGAAAAACTGATGAACAAAGACCTTTGAGTTACACATCTTATAGCAAGTTTAGTTCCTAAAAGCCCAGAGTGAAAAGTAAGCACAAAAAGCTACTAGCTTACTGGATGTTTTTCTATTGGGAAGAAATAAACAGAGGTAGGATGGAGCAGACTTTTGACAGAGCAGTAACTCACATAGTACAAAATTACTCTAAGTGAATCCTACTTTAAATCACTAAAATGAATGAAAGCACCAAAGAAACTAAGAAAAAAAAAAATCAAAACATGCACAAAGTTCTACCCTTAGCACCTTCTCATATACTTAACAAATTCCAAATCTATCAAGATCAAGATATTGGTCTCTCCCTTCCTACATCCCAGAGAACCGGGAGAACAATAGTTCTAAGATGTACCATGAGAAACCACGGTTGGTGAAAGAAATAGCTTGCCCCCCAACTCCCCACTGCCAGACACAAGATGGTCACGTAGAGCCCCAATGATTTCCCCAAATAATGCCCCAGGCTTAAGGATAAGACAGGGATTTGGCAATCAGCTATTCCTAGTTAAGTTTACATTCATGCAGTGAGAAAAAGCTATTCAGAAATTTGGGGAGAAAATTGTAAAAATTCTATTTTGGCATAATTGATTAAAAAATAAAATTGCAAAGACCATTTATAATTTTTAACAACCCAAAAAGAGTAAGTTTGGTTTCTAAGTCTAATTCCCCTTTTTACCTGAAAATCTTGATGTTTATAAATTAAGACAATGTGATTCTTGGGAAGCCTGGGAGGCTCAGTCAGTTAAGTGGCCGACTTCAGCTCAGGTCATGATCTTTCTGTCTGTGAGTTCCAGCCCTGTGTCCAGCTCTGTACTGGCAGCTCAGAGCCTGGAGCCTGCTTCTGATTCTGTGTCTCCCTCTCTCTCTCTCTCTCTCTGTCCCTCCCCTGCTTGCTCTCTGTCTCTCTCTCAAAAATAATAAACATTAAAAAAATTTTTTAAAAGACAATGTGATTCTCATTACAATTAAAAATTATCTTTCTGAGGAATCCCAAATATCCACTTATGTGTCAAGTACTTGTACTAATAATTAGACTTCCTGATCCAATCAATATGCATACAAAGCTCCTACATGGAAGTAATCCAGTGCAGAAAGATAAAGAAGGCCCTGTGCAGGTTGAGGACAAGAGCTTTTCTGGGTTTCAATAAGAGTGTTCACAGGTGTAAAGAAGAAAGCAGTTTCTACTCTTTCCTATGAGCAATATTACTATGGCAATTGTTATCAGCACAATGATGGTACAAGAATTTCTAGAGCCTATCCCTTCCTAGAAGCATCAATTTGAACAACTGTCCAAGCATGAAAATACCTTCAGAGCTAAGAATTCCAGGTCAGGGATTACAGAATCTGGGTGCAACACAGAAATAAGGAAAGACACATGGAGGAGGGTAGAGAAGATGGATTCATAGTACCTCCATCACCCTCCCATAAGTACAGGGAACCCAGCATGGAGAGAGTGAGCCTGGTGCTAAAGCAGGCCAGTACTGGGGTCTATGGTGACACTGGGTACTTGCTTCACTCTCCTTCTCCCACAAACTGGGCTACCTGGGATCAAGTGGTTCCTGTAACATCAGACTTCCTACAGGCTTCAGCAAATCCAGGCTCCCAGCCCATATGGACCTAGATTCCAAACTGGCTCCCTTGGACTCATCCCAGCATCAAACTAGCCCCTGTAGCACCAGCATCAAGGTTGTCTCCCACAGACCCAACCTTCTGGATTTCCACAGTGCCAGACCGGCCCTCAGAGAGCCAATCTCCAGGCCAGCCGCTCAGGGTCCAGTATGACTCCCATGTCCTAAGCTTTAGGTTTTCCCTAGCTTCAGTCTGACCCCCATTGCTCCAGCCTCCAGGCCAGATCCCACAAAACAATGTCCTGGCTCTTCCCAATATCATATTGGCCCTTAAAGGCCAAAATTCCAGGCCCACTACAGTGGTCCCTGGTGTCTTATTGATCCTTGTGGACCCAGGATCCAGGTCTACCCACATAGACCCCAGTCCACGGCCCATCTCTACAGACTCAAGCACCAGGCCACCTCAGTGAACCCAGGCTCTGGCCCATTCCCAAAGATGCAGACACCAGGCTGGTTCCTGTGTATCCAGGCGTGCCCACCTGACTCGGGCAATGGACATGCCCTGCTCAAGGGTTCCAGCAGAAAGTCTGCCTTTGGATAACACCAGACATCCCACCCAGAATCTCTAGACAAGCTAACTGGTGAAGGGCTTTGCCTGCCAAAGTCAAGTCTATAAAGACTGGTAGAGGTACCTACTTTCTCAAACATGAATACACAAACACATGATCTTAATAATCACAAATGATGAAGGAAACATGACACCACCAAAGAAGCTAATAAAATTTCAATGACTGACTTAAGAGAATGGAGATCCATGAACTAACAAAGAATTGAGAATCAATTACTGACCTAACAGAATGAAGATCCATGAACTAACAAAGAATTCAGAATGATCTTCTTAAAGAAATTCAATGAACTATAAGAAAACACAAAGACAACTAAATGTAGTTAAGAAAACAATGCATGAGCGAAATGAAAAGTTAAACAAAGAAATAGAAACCATTTAAAAAGAAAACCAAATGTAAATTCTAGGGCTGAAGAATACAACAACTGAATTGAAGAATTCAATAGAGAACATCAAGAGAATATTCGATTCAGCAAAGGAAAGAATTAGTGAACTAGAAGACAGGTCACTTGAAATCATGCATTCAGAGGAATGAAAAGGAAAAAGAATGAAAACAAGTGAAGACACATATGTGAAGGATGGGATACCATTAGGAGAAACAATCTGTGTGTTATTAGAGTCCTAGAGGAAGAAAGGGAGAAAGGAGCAGAAAGCTTATTTAATGAACTAATGCCTGAGAAGTTCCCAAGTCTGGGGAGAGCTTTGGACTCTCAGGTTCATTAAGGTAAGAAGCCATCCCAGAATTTTGACCCAAAACAATCTTTTCCAAGACATATTAAAATAGAACTGTTGGGGCCCTGGGAGACTCAGTAAGCTGAGCACTCACTTTTGATTTTGGCTTCAGTCATGATCTCACAGTTGTGAGATCAAGCCCTGCATGAGGCTCTGTGTTCTCTCTCTCTCCCTCTCTCTCTCTGCCCCTCCCCCCTCACAATAAATAAATAAACTTTAAAAAAAGATAAAGACCAAAGATCAAAGACAAAGAAAGAATTTCAAGAGAAAAAAAAGAATCTTTACACATAAGAACATAAGGCCATGAGAGGACTTCTCAGAAACTTTGTAGGCCAGGAGACAGTACAATTATATACTCAACATGCTGAAAGAGAAAAATAAGCCAACTAAGAATACTTTATCTATCAAATCTGTCTTTCAAATATGAAGGACAGATAAAGACATTCACAAGCAAATAAAAGTGGAGGGAGTTCAACACCACTAGACCTGCCTTACAAGAAATGTTAAAAGGAGTTCATCAAGCAGAAATAAAAGGACAATAGGTAATAACATGAAAATGTAAACCGTACTGCCAAAGTTAAGCATAAGGTCGAAATTCAGAATATTCCAATACTATAATATGTAACATTCTCTAGGATAGATGATATGTTATGTTACAAAATTAGTATTAGCAAATGTGAGAAGATTAAAATCATGACAAGTATCTTTCCCAACCAACCACAATGATATAAAACTAGAAATCAATAACAGGAGGAAAAATAAGAACCACTATGAATAATTATATGCCAAAAAATTAGATATCCTAGAAGAGAAAAACAACAACCCACCAATCATGAAGAAATAGAAAATTTGAACAGACCAATAATGAAAAGGAGACTGAATCAAAAATCAAAAATCAAAAATCTCCCAATGAAGTCTCGGGACCATATGGTTTTACTAGTGAATTCTACCAAACATTTAAAGAATAAATTACAAGCTTTCTCAAACTCTCCAAAAAATTGGTGAAGGGGGTATACTCCCAAACTTATTTTACAAGACCAGATTTACCCTGATACCAATGTCAGATAAAGACACTACAAAGAAGAAAATTATAGGTCAATATTCCTGATGAATACTGATGTAAAATTTCCCCCTAAAATTAGTATTCAACAGCACAAAACAGAATTCAAAAGCATACTAGGGGCGCCTGGGTGGCTCAGTTGGTTAAGCATCAGACTTCGGCTCAGGTCATGATCTCGCAGTCCGTGAGTTCGAGCCCCGTGTCAGGTTCTGTGCTGACAGCTCAGAGCCTGGAGCCTGTTTCAGATTCTGTGTCTCCCTCTCTCTCTGACTCTCCCCCGTTCATGCTCTGTCTCTCTCTGTCTCAATAAATAAACGTTTAAAAAAAAAAGCATACTAAAAGAATCATACATAATACTCAATGGGATTAATATCTGGGATGCAGAGATTAATGCACATTAAAATGTTATGATTATCTCAATAAATGCAAGAAAAGCATTTGACAAAATTTAATATCCATTAGTGATAAA
Source organism: Leopardus geoffroyi (assembly GCF_018350155.1). Classification (NCBI taxonomy): domain Eukaryota; kingdom Metazoa; phylum Chordata; class Mammalia; order Carnivora; family Felidae; genus Leopardus; species Leopardus geoffroyi. Next base: position 114,258,109 of record NC_059338.1, on the reverse strand, counting down.
AACTCTCAACTTGGGTATAGAAAGGAATGTACCTCGATACAATAAAGTCCATATAAGTCAAACTCACAGCTAACATCATACTCAGTGGTGAAAGCTTTAAAGCTTTTCCTCTTTAAGATTAAGAACAAGACAAGAGTATGTATTCTCACCACTCCTATTCAACATAGTACTGGAAGTCCTAGCCAGACCAATTAGGCAAGAAAAAAAAAAAAAAATAGTAGGCATCCAAATGAAAAAAAGAAGTACGATTGTCTCTATAAGTGATACAATTTTACATACAGAAAATCCTAAAACTCCATTAAAAAACTATTTGAATTAATCAACAAAATCAATGAACTTGCAGGATACAAAATCAAAATACAAAAACCTATTGCATTTCTATACACTAAGAATGACATGTCAGAAAGAGAAATAAAAAATAATTCTATTTAAAATTACATGAAAAATAATAAAATTACTTAGGAATAAATTTAACAAAGGGGGGTTAAAGATCTATACACTGAAAGTTATAAGACATTGATAAAAGAAGTTAAGGAACACACAAATAAATTGAAATACCCTATGTTTATGGATTAGACAAATTAATATTGTTTAAATGTCCATACTACCCAAGGCCATCTATAGGTCCAATTAAACCCTATCAAAATTTCAATGTCAGGTTTCAAAGAAATTGAAAAAACAATCTTTTTTTTTAGAATTTATTTATTTTGAGAGAGAGAGAGAGGGAGTGGGGGAGGAGCAGAGAGAGAGAGGGAGAAAGAGAGAATCCCAAGCAGGCTCTATGCTGATGTAGAGCTCAATCCCAGGAACCATGAGATCATGACCTGAGCTGAAACCAAGAGTTGGACACTTAACCAACTAAGCCCCCTGGGTGCCTCTGAAAAAAACAATCTTAAAATTTGTATGCAACCACAAAAGACCCCAAATATCCAAAGCAATCCTGAAAAATAAGAATAAAATGGGAGCCACCATAATTCCTGACTTCAAACTTTATTGAAAAGCTATAGAAATCAAAACAGTATGGTGTTGGCATAAAAACAAACACATAGACCAATGGAACAGAATTGACAGCCCAGGAAAAAAATCTACACATATACAGTTGATATTTGACAAGGGAGTCAAAAATACCCAATGGAGAAAAGCCAATCTCTTCAATAAATTATGCTGGAAAACTGGAAAATCACATGAAAAAGAATGAAGGCATTATATTAAGTGAAATAAGTCAGACAGAGAAAGACAAATACTGTATATTCTCTTCTATGGACGGAATCTAAAAAAGTTGACCTTATGGAAATAGAGACTAGAATGGTGGTTGTCAGGGTCCGGAAGGTGGGGAAATGGGAAGATGTTGGTCAAAGGGTACAGACTTCCAGCTATATGATAAAGTTCTGGGGATCTAATGTAAAGCATGATAACTATAATATTGTATTATATACTTGAAAGTTGTTAAGAGAGTAACTATCAGGGGCGCCTCGGTGGCTCAGTCGTTTAAGCATCCGACTTCGGCTCAGGTCTGATATCGCAGTTCGTGAGTTTGAGCCCCGCGTCGGGCTCTATGCTGACAGCTCAGAGCCTGGAGCCCACTTCAGATTCTGTTTCTCCCTCTCTCTCTCTCTGACCCTTCCCCATTCACACTCTGTGTCTCTCTGTCAAAAATAAATAAACATTAAAAAAAGAGAGAGTAGATGTTAAACGTTATCACCACAAAAAAAGAAAGAGCTGGTTATATTAGGGAGTATATGTGTTAGCTGACTTTACTGAATCATTTTGCAGTATATACATGTATGAAAAATACATGTATACATGTATTGCATACCTTAAATTGACATTTATTATAATAGTATCTCAGTAAATCTGGAAAAAATTATTAACATGACCATGTTTAGATGGGATGGTTTTAATGTGTGATAAAATTTGAAATTTTAATAATATGTACCAAAGTTTAGAATTTGGCATCCATTTTATGCTTCATTGGGAAGTGTGGGACATATACTTGATTTAGCAAACCAACTTGGGGTTGCCTTTTCATTTAAGGGTTACTTCAGAGGGATTAAAAAAAGAATAGAGCAAAAATTTGTTTTCTCTCTTTTTTTTAAATTTATTTATTTTTGAGAGAGACAGAGACAGTGTGAGCAGGGGAGGGGCAGAGAAGAGGGAGGGAGAGCATCCCAAGCAGGCCCCGTGCTGTCCGTGCAGAGCCTGATGCGGTGCTCAAACCCACGAACCGTGAAATCATGACCTGAGCTGAAACCAAAAGCTGGATGTCTAACCGACTGAGCCACACAGGTGCCCCTCTTTCAGCCTCTAAAGCACAAAATAGGCATCATTAGAAAACTCGCTTATAAAGCTTCATTAGAGTACAACTGAACAACTGTTTTCCAATATAGTTAAGGCGCACAGGCACACCCCAAAGCTAAGAGGTGGTTTTTATCAGTAAACAGGAAAATCACTTCTATATTGTGAATAGGTAATTCTCCACCTCATAAAATCAATTTTCAAAAAATGTATTAGATAAACATAATATATTAATTTCTAACATGGGCCACATAAAACACATTATTTCATGTTCTACTTATATACGATATATTATGACATGAACTATAGGAACCAAAGAATTAGTCTATAATAATAAATGGTACTGCTCTTTAAGTTCTAGTGCCTAATACATAGCAGTGAATTAGCTCTAAGATGGACAGTAAATAATGAAACTTGCTGTTGCTCCTGCAGGGATATTTTAATAAACACCATAAGGGTAGATGTCCAAACTAAAACATTTTGTGTGAAAGTTATTGAATGACATCTTATTCAAACCTGTTTGGGGCAAGATAGAAAATATGCCAGATTTCCTCACATCCATCTCTCATATGGAATTATTTCCCATAGAAAGCTGCCACTCCCAAAGTAAAACATTCCTTTGCCAGGTGGTCCTCTTTCTGGAATGGCAAGGCTACTTCAAATCTTGCCGCACCCTAAATAATGGATCTCTGCAGTTTGCACAGGCTAATTCCCAGTGCAGCCTCAACTCCTGGTTCTTCACATCCATAAACTGAAAATTAACAGCCATTTTTCATTATGACACCGGGACTCCAACTGTGCTCATAAGTGTTTCAGAAAAAATGCAGCATGATACGATTTCCATACATACACATATTTTTTGAGGTTTCAAGTACAGCATTTTTCAGACCCACTTATGTAAATACAATGATACTCTAATAGAGGGGGAATTATCATTATATTTCATTTTAAATGTTTAAGAAAGAAAAACCTCATAGCACAAATCTGAAGCAAGACATTGTTTTCTTGATTTACAGCATTTGAAGAGATACTGAATGAATAGCCCTCCCTAAAGCAATATTTCATGCACTTTCTATAGGTCTGTGAAATTTCTATAATGCAGCAAAATAAGCCTTGCCTCAGGTTTAATGTCTTCTGTTTATTAGCAGAAAACTGTGCACCTGCTCAAGACACCTGCACATTTTAACTTAGCATTTTAAACCAAATTCAATCAAGTATGCATTAGCACACTGACTCACCATCTAGTACATTAAGGATTTAGGGTTCAATTCATAAATTGCTTAGCAAGATGGATGTCCCCTCTCTCCTGCCTCCTTGTTGCTCCTTCAGTCCCACCACCCCATGCAGAGGATTATCTATCACAGTGGAACAGTAGCTTTATCCTTACTGTCAAGTGGAATTAGGAGGTTATTTAACTCTTGGAGGCAAATCCATAAGACTCATGGTCTGTTGTTCATGAGACAACAGGAATTTTATTTGTGATTATAAATAGGCATATTTTCAAAAGGAAATGTCCATCAATCATGAGAACATGAACCTTGTGCATGACAATTTTTCTTTTCATTTGTAACAGCAGCTGCCAAGTCTGTTTCCTATAGGTAGCAGGAAAAAAAAAAAACCCACTGGAAGCCCTTTTTGATTTTTTTTCTATCTAAGTTCAGGTTTATTGTCATTGTTGGGTGCTTTCTCAAAACATGTGCATTTATTTTTCAAGTAAAATATGACACATTAGTAAAATATTGTACTTCTTATTGAATACATTCTCTCACTTCTCTTCCTACATCTGTGGATAATCAGTCTTGGTTTCCTTAATCAGCTACTGCTTTTTGGTGTATCTTTCATATTTACTCATTCGGCTAAAATAAAATAAAATAAAATAAAATAAAATAAAATAAAATCTTTGGAGTTATTACTATCTTCCCGGCACCTTTACAGGTGCTGGTACACAGCATCCAACAAGATAGAAAATGTTCTTTGCCCTGGTAAAACATGTATCCTAGTGGTGGTGAAGCGTGAAATTATAGACAATAAATCAGTGAATAAGCAGAAAAACAAAAATAAGGATGTACATTACCATAATGGTAAATGATAGGAAAGAAATAAGCAAGGTAATACAATAGGAGGAGACTAATTTTTTTTTTTTCAACGTTTATTTATTTTTGGGACAGAGAGAGACAGAGCATGAACAGGGGAGGGGCAGAGAGAGAGGGAGACACAGAATCGGAAACAGTCTCCAGGCTCTGAGCCATCAGCCCAGAGCCCGACGCGGGGCTCGAACTCACGGACCGCGAGATCGTGACCTGGCTGAAGTCGGACGTTTAACCGACTGCGCCACCCAGGCGCCCCTGGAGGAGACTAATTTGAGCGGATTTCCCAATTTCTCTTTTTAATTCAATTCATTTTTTTTTTTATTTTGTACACTAACTTTGAACCAGGTCCTATTTGATGATGAGTCTACAAAGGTAAGCAGATGTGGCCTATACCTTGGCAAGAACTTACATTCCAGCAGAGAGAGAGGAATGTAAACAAATACAACAGTCTGTGACAAGGGCTAGAAGTTCTCTGTGGTGAATGGGACAGGGTAATTCTCTGATGCTGCGCAGGGAGCAAAGGGGACTTTCTAGAATAAAGGATAGCAGAGGGAACCATTGAAGGGGCAATCAGATTTAATTCAAGCTGTTATTAAAGTTAAAGAGCATTGTAGGTAGACATGCAAAGGCACAGATGTTTAGATCATGTAAATTTGAGGACTCCTGTTCAATACGTACAAAAAGAATCATGTTGTCAGTTACCAGATCATGAATGTTTGCATGCTAGGCTTAAGTGTTTGGACTTCATAACTTTGGACTTTGAAGGGAACTGGTGGAGGATGTTAGAACGACTAGAAGTGAGATCAGATTTGGGTTTTAGTGAAATCATTTGATCCCCTGGGAAGGAAACATCATTCCAGGGGATACATAGGGGCCTGGGGAAAGGTAGAAGGAACAGTGAGAACACACTACAAAAAGTGCAGGCACGATTCATAAGGGCTTGACCTAAGATGGCTGGCACAGTGCAGGCCCTCAGTAAGTTTTTTAAAAGTGAAGAGTAATAAATGAAAGCCTGAATTAAAGAAGGGCCAGATAAGAAAATGATTTGGGAACGAAACTGGCTTATTGATTTAAGTAAACTGAGTGATGGCTTGTCGTTCTAATGAAATGTAATGTGAATCACAGCCACAAGCGGAAACACTGATGGGTGGAGTGTGCTCAAGTCCCAATCCAGGTGCAATGGTTTTCAACTAAGGGTGACTTTGCCCTTCAAAGAATATTTGGCAATTTATGGAGACATTTTTGGTTTTCATAACCTAGAGGCACTGGGAGGTGCTACGGGCATCTAGCAGGTAGAGACCAGGGTTACTCCTAAGCATTTTACGATGCACAGAACTGTCCCCTACAACAAAGAATTATCCAGATCAAAATGTTAGTAGCGCCAAGGCTGAGAAACTATAGTTTAGAAGAATAATCTCACTAGGTGTGGGAAAGCCTATTTAGCACAAAGCTCTAGGAGAAAAGCCACTGCATTGAGGGTGATGCCTAGGAGAAGAGTCTCACTCAAAGATTTAAAAGGGCTTTGATTCTAGGTCCACAAGCTTTGTTTGAGTCAGTCAAGTAACGAGACTGTTTCCTTCATCCTTGCCTTTCCTTTCTATGCCTCTGGAAAAGACACAGCAGAAAGACCTCCATAGGACACATCTAACTCCGTGTGATACTTACTTCTTTGTAATATGCACACATATTGCTGTTGGTCACGAATGATGCAATGCAGGAGTTTTTCTACACACTTTGAAGGAGAAAACAGCGATGTATTACATACTTGATGACTAAACACTCAGGCTTCAAAATGTGTTTAAAAGTATGATGGAATCAATCATCAGAGAGAGAATCAATAATGGAATTGGAATATCTGAGAGGGTTAGTTTCAATTAACATGAAATGACAATAGCTAATATTTATTGTGTGATTACTAGCCATACACCCTCCTATGAGTTTATACACATTGTCTCACCTAATCCTTAAACATCCCTATGAGGAAGATAGAATAACTATCTGCATTTCACAGACAAGGAAACCAAGAAACAAAGAAACAGTTAACGACTTCGCAAAGTCCTGTGACTAGCGAGTGTTGGAGCTCGTTGTCTGAAAATAGAACCATACTCACACTCATTGCTATGCTGCTTCCCAGGTTGCTAGCTCTAAATATTATGTTACCCTGCTCTTCACCTATATGGAAAAAATCTAATCATTCCTGGAAACGAAATGGGAACAAACATGCAGTAATGTCACAATGTTTCCTTAGGAGAATCTGTTGAAAAATTCAAATTTGGAAAGTGATTCTGAGATCAAGGGTTTGTCATTCTCCCCCAGATCGTGAACACTGGTGGGGAGTGGGTGGATGATTTCAGTCAGTCTTAAATGAGGTGACAGCTACTCCTTATTTCAACTGAACAGGAAAATTCTTAGCAGTCAGAAAACTTGAAACAAAAATGGAAGTGGTTTCTTTAAAACTGAAAAATAACATCGCCCCATGTAAATGTCGTACAGCCTCTTTGTTTGGTGTGGTAAACCTTTTGAAAGTGAAAATGTATATAGTGATGAAAAGAACCCATATAGGAATTAAGTCTTGTTGGAACTTACACAGCTTGCAATAAGTAAATTCTGTATTGATTCTTCTATACATGTAAGTATGGAAACCAAGTAAATAACGCATTTATAAATTAGGTCCCCAAGGTATAAAACACTTGGCAGCAGAAATTTTGAAAAGCATTTTTTTTTAAATTCTTGATCAAAATAATAAGTTGCAACAAAATTTTGTTTTCTAGTTTTTCTTTTTAAAATTATGCTTCAAGGGTTTGTTTAAAAATATGAAATAAAATAAACTTGCAGCAGCCTTTAAATATGCATGCTTTTCTCCCAGAGATACAAAAAACCTAAATGTTTTGATAGAAAACGGGTACTTTTAAGTAATTTACAAAAGTTCCCAGCACTTGGCATAGAGTCTTTACACATAGTAGATGTTTGTCGAATGTTGATGTTTCTGGAAAGTTTTCTCAAATGTTTAAAGGAATTAACAGGTAGTGTCTAGTTTGAGATAAACAAAGTATTATATCTGAGAAGGATGAAGGAGAACCGAAGGAATTTATAAGTAATTTGACTAATTTGCCTAAACATTAAATGGCAGAACGGGGGCTAATGACTTTAGGAGCAACTTCCACTCCTATTTTATGACTGAGTGGTGTACCTTATGATGACTTTTCATATAATTCTCCATAAAGCATATTCACCCATGTTATTTCACATAGACCTCTAATGTTCTCATAAAGGCAGTGTTACAGGTCTCCCCATTTTACATTCTCAGAAACGTTCAATAACCACCCTAATGCCAAAATCTTGGTCCTCAGACAATTAAGCAAGTATGTTTTTCCACCTCATAGTTTTTATACATATCCTTAGTCCATTCTGTGACTAGGATCCATTGTGCCCTCTTATTTTTCAAGTGAGGAAATAATTCTACTCTCATTCGGACATTCTCCCACTCAAGTGTGGGAAGCAGCCCAGAGCTTCAAGACAGCAAAGTGATTCAAATAACTTTCCACAATCTCCTCCCAATCCCGCAGACTATTCTATCAACAGTCCTTCTGGCTTTAACTATCTTGGAAACCAGGCTAGCAGATTTATTATACCATCCAGCAAATAGCTATCTTTTATCAGTTTTAGAGCTTGTGGGTTTTCTCTAATCCCTTGTATTTGAGTGGTGGGCGAGGCATCATTTCCTCTGTGCATCCTGACTTCCCGCATAGGAGCTCCCGTCTTCACAGCCGAACCCAAAGAAATGTGTTTGCTGGCGTGTTCCTGTGCCACATCCAGTTACACAGTTCTGACATGGTCACACTCCTCAGCATCTGTTCAAGTGGGTGAGGCCAGGCTATTTCACAGTTAGCTGGAAAAGAGCTTGCTGGGTTGGGGTACGCAATGGCTGGTGGCGTAACATTATGGTGAGCGCTTTTCTTCCCTTCCTGCTCCAGGAACACATCATATATTCTGAGCTGTCCCCTGTACTGAAGGAAACGGTGTCTGCGCCTCCAGATAGAGGGGACTTTAATCCTTAATAACTTTACCAGGACCATCAAGTAGTGTCTTTTTCTTATCCTCTTTCTGTTTTTATTTAAAAAAATTTTTTTTCATTTATTCTACCTGAGAATAGGAAAAACAGACAAAATTGCCCCCAAAATATATGTGCACAGTAAAAATTATGACAAGAATCTCTCCAAGATAAACAAGCCATAGCTCCATTTCCGCTGAAAATCCACCTCTTGCTGTCATACAATGGTAATTCAGGCTTACTTCTTGGAATGATTCATGGATCGATGGCTTAAGCTGTAACTGATTTAAGAAACCAAATGGCAAATTTCCACTACAGAAGTTCAACATGTTTGTTGAAAAATAAGTTAAATTCTGAACCAAAGGATCAAGAAACTGTCCCATAGGGAAGCCTCTTCTTTTACTGAGTAGATATTTAGATATTCCAATGTTTATTTTAAAGCCTATTTTAGATTAAATTTGAATTTCCCTAGCTGGGGAATCTGTATTATTAACTGCCAGCTAAAAATAACACAGAATAAGAACATCATGGGAAGTAAGTCAAGGCAAGACAGAAACATGAAAGATTACGATTCTTTTCAATTTCCCTCTTTGGGCGGGGGGGTATTAGAATTTAAAGTGAATAGAGACACTCTAGTGGATCAGTAAAATATTTTTCCTCCCTTAAACTTGATGACTTTATATTTTTAGTAAACAAATATTTTAAAGATTTTTCTAGTGCTTTCCTCAAAGAAATAATTGGAATTACTTTTTCATATAACAATGGGAAATTGCTTAACAAAGGTTGAATGCTCATTTAATTAAGCCTGTGTTTAGACTCTCCTGTTGTTAAATCCAGAGGATCCTCTGTTTAATTCCTACCTTTTCAGCCCACTTTTGGCTACATGGTAGCTGGAGATCATATGCTGTAATTGGTTCACTGTAAAATTACCTTGAAGAGGTAGTCAAGCCAAGGAGTTAGAAAATCCATGAGTTGAAGGAATTTGAGATTCTTTGATTTGTGTATTGTGGGTGTAATTTACTTTTAATTACTAATATTAGAAAGCTCTAACAAACCTTAAAGGCTAATCATATTGTGACGGATTTTCATTATGGAGTGGTTAAATTTAAAGGAGTCAGATTTTTAAAATTCATTTGATCCCAAAGTGAGTCCCAACTTTTAGCCCTCATCTCTCTGACTTTGGATTCTATTGTGTCTGCTGCTTACTCAGTATTCATAGGACAAGTCCACAAACACTTCAGGATTTTTGATTCATAGAATCTAAATATCCAGTCATGTTATTTAAAGTCAAATGTCAATTAGGACCATAAGAATCAAACTCAGGCTTCTATAACAAGCTGTTTCCAAATATTTAACATTTTTAAAATATTTAACTAGTATTAACTCTTTGAGTCTTCAGAAAAATTTTAGTAAAGAGATTATTAAATTGGCCTGTAGGCTGGATTAAATATAACATAAACTATCATCCGTTTCATATAGATTTTTCAAAACCTTTAAAGTTTAAGCATAAAAAATACATTTATGAATTCTTATTTCATCATTTTAATGTAAAAGAGGTTGAGAGGTGGAAAGCGAGTACTTCATTTCAAACTTTTAAGGGAAAATCTTAGAAAATGGGCCATCAAGGAAAAGTAAGGTATGTTGTCACTAAGCTGATAGGTCTATCAGACAGAGGGAGGCTTGACTCATTCTTCCCAATTCATTACAAGGATAGGGGAGCCACATACTTAAGCTCATGAAGTCAGTATCCATCTTCAACCGTGCTACAGACTTTTATGACTTTTCACCTTTCCATATAATGCTAGTCTCTCCAACCAACTATTTTACCTACCATATCTAATTCCTCTCTCCAGGATCCATCCGGTTAAATATTAAAAACACAACGCAACTGTTATTTTATAGAAAGGCTACTCCAACTGTCCTGGAGAACTATTCCCTAGATCCTCTTATGAGCTACTAAGAGATCTTGCTGTTAAATCATGTACCTTTTTAATCCTAACTAGACTATGAACTTTTCAATGGTGATGAACCATGATGTGCCTAACCATGTGTCTCCATAAGTGCATGATGAATGGGAAACATTCTAAGGTACTTGGTTTTGCTTGAAGATGCCCCCCAAGAATTTTTTTGCCCGTGAAATATTTGACCTATATGTAGACTGTGAACCATCTCAGATGCTTCCAAAATGAGAATCAATTTCACGAACATGATGTATAGATGCTCCAAGGTTAGGCATGAGTAAAATAAGTAAGAATACCTGTTCATCTCTTAATCACTTAAAGAATATTTAGATCCTTATTTCTATTGGTGGGAATGAATGGGTACAGATTTTCAGAAAGCAATTTAGTAAACTATGTATTTTATGTACATGATATAGGAAAATAGCTTTATGCATAAATTTTAGATTTCAGTGAAGTATTACTCTAAGCTGAAAAGCAAATATGCAAACAATATCTAACCAGAGAGAGATAATAAATTAATCCAAAGAATATCAGGGGGACAGTTTTAAATAATTTGTATGAAAGTGCTAATGTGATGATATTATGGACAAAGAAAATTTTTACATCATACACTATAATCATAACTGTCCAAAAAGGTGTATAGGAAAATAAAAATATAATGTGGAATGACTTTTTTTTTTTTTACTTGTTAAATCTGAAATTGTTTTCCCTAAAACAAATTTATGATCTTTTATTGTTAAGCAAAAATTTAAAAACTTAAACAAAGACAAACCATTAACCTTTGGGGTATTATTCTTTTTCTTTCTTTTTTTTTTTTTTTTTGTTAAGTTTCTTTCTTTATTTTTAAAGAGAGAAAGTGTGTGTGTGTGTGTGTGTGTGTGTGTGTGTGTGTGCACTCGCATGCATGCCCAAGTGGGAGAGAGGCAGAGAGAGAAGGAGACCGAGAATCCCAAACAGGCCCTGCGCTGTCAGAGCAGAACCTAATTCAGGGCTCCAACTCACCAACCGTGATATCATGACCTGAACTGAAACCAGGAGTCAGTTGCTTAACTGACTGAGCCAACCAGGCACCCCTGGGGCATTTTTCTCAATAGACTCCTAAAATATTAAAATTGGAATGGGAGTGAATAACCATGTTTTTCACACTTCTCTGAGAAAACGCAGGTCTCCGACAAGGTGCCTGTGTATTTGCAAGTAGCAGGCAATATACAAAGTGGCAGCCTCTGTCCCCCACCCTCTAATTCGACCAAAACACCTCTACTCTTACCTATTTTATTCATTGTGGTTCTGTCAAATATGTTGTTTGAAATAAGAATTCTGCCAATAAAATCAAATAAGCTTGAAAATTACAGTTTAGGTGCAAAGGTTTTAAGTTACAGGTGAAGACACTGAGTCTTGGGAAGGCAGAGTGACCCACGGTTGTTCACTGAGATTAATGGAAGTGGTGTAGGGAGATATTAGGCCTCTTAATACTCCCGTTCATCATTGTTTCCATCACACCTAAAGACATGCTTTTCCCTGAACTACTGTACCAGTCTCCTCTCTAAACCACACACTACTCTGTGGGAGGAAAAAAAAATCACATCAAGCTATTTTAGAGTCTTAAATGTTAAGTCAGGACCTACTTTTTTTGTTTTCATTTTATTTTTAGGAGAGCACAAGTGGTGGGTGGGGGGGAGGCAGAGAGAGGGGTACAGAAGATCCGAAGCAGGGTCTGTGCTGACAGTCTTACAGCAGCGAGCCCCGTATGGAGCTCGAACTCACAAACTGTGAGATCATGACCTGAGTTGGAGTTGGACGCTCAACCAACTGAGCCACCCAGGCACCCCACGACCTGTTGTCTTGATAACTCATCCAAACCAATCCAATGTGGTGAGAGGTTTAACTCTTGAGTACATCTCAACAACCTCAACAAATGCGTAAGTCATCTTTCAAAGGGAAACGCGAGTTCATAAACGGTCAACAAATTACAAGAGAAAGAGAAGATTAAGGTTGGTTATAGAAAATATCACTTCTATTATCAAACCACAATATACTGGAATGATCATTCTGATACTGATGCTTTCCAAAAAATCAACTTTGTCGAGGTATTATTTATATACAATGAAATGCATCCATCTTAATAGCGCAGGTCAATGAGCTTTGATAAGTGCACGCACCTGTGTAACCACTGTAATGACAAAGATACAGCACATTTTTATAGCCCCCAAAACTTCTCGCGTGCCTCTTTCAGGTCAACCTCATCTTCACCCCAGACCTGAAGCAACCACTGATCTCTTTTTGTTATATTGATTTGTTTTGCCCTTTTAGTAATGAGCTATTACTGAGGCTGTTTCCGTGTTGTTCCAAAGACATCAGTTTAATAGTATGTTATGTATAGATTGTACCATCATTATGAAAGCACAATTAGGCAATAGCTGGCACTTGTGCTCAGTTACAAGTCACGTAAAATGCTAGAAAGGTCTGAGCACCAGTCCATCAGCCCAACGTTTACAGAACTGTTTCAGGGAATATGGTCCCTGTCTCTAACACTGGCATGGGTGGGATCCATACGATAGTCTCCTCATAATTTCTTGAACCAGCATTTTACATCAAGTCTCACATTAGGGAGGACACCGTTCCCCCTTTGTAAGTACAAAATGTCGTTGAAAATGTGACCCTGCTTTGAAAAGAATCGTAGAGCCTGTCCATATCACCTGAAGATAGGACGTTGATGATCAAATACGACATGACCGTGCTTCCCTCTCCACTTCTCCTATTAAAATATTGCCAATTGGTTTTCAAGATTTTCTCCTACTGCAGCAACTTAAAAATAATTTGGATATCAATTTTTTTGCTTACTGTTGTGTTGTGATTCTTTCCTCTGTTGTCACAAGTATGAATATCAGGTAATGGGCACCATTCATTTTTGTGCTTAGTAGTTTTCCTGGGGTGCCAGTGACAGGAGAAATGTATGCATTAAAACAAGCGTGATGAAAAGCAGCTCTCTTTATAATTTCAGCCCAGCTGCTGTATTGATGGATACAATCTCTAGCACATGCTCCAGGTGGCTTCTAATGCCTGACTCCCTGCAGAAGCCTCTATTTGCACATCTTAAACCACTTATTGGATTTGAACAGGATTTTTCAGCCTGAGTGCAGTAACAGTGTTCACTTGTGTAATATTTGTAAATCCTGGCTTTACATTTCACTCACTGAACCATCGTCAGAAGACATTCAACAGTGCTTTTGTGCCTCCCCGATTCTCTCCTTTGGATTAGATGGTGTCCATTTTGTGTGGCTAAAAAGTGTACTGGTAAGTATATTTCCATCACTGTTGGCATGCACAATAAACAGCAATTCAATTAATCAGCCTTCTCGAGTGGTGCTTTTCTTTGTCTTCAAAATGACATAAAATTCATTGAAAGGTTTTATAGTCAAGCTGTACAAAGTTTAGCTTTTTATTCAAAATACATAGCTCAAAAGACTCTGCCCAATGCATTTGCCTTTGTTTAAAACTCTCCTTACTATTGTATCAGTTGCTCTGAATTATGTGCTTAGGACTTTTGTTCAATGCTGACAACACTCTAGTATGACACCCTGTAGCCTGCGCAATTCAAGGCTTTTATAGTTATGGGTGGGAGTTGGTATTGACTAAAGCAAATGCCCTCCTTTAGTTTGAAATGAAATACCGCAAGCTTTCTCCAGGCAGATATTTTGCTCTGCTCTTTGTTTACAAGTAATACAAATTTCAGGATTTCCTAATATAACTGATATCTCTGCTCACATATCTAAATCGTGTAACATTTAAGAGACTCGTTAATGGGTTAGTTCACCAATTAGCAGGAATGACAAGTGCCTGTGATTTATAGGCAATGCTCCACGTGTGATTATGTTGCTGAACCACAAAGAAACCTTATTTCTTAACTGTATGCCGCTAGAATTAATTGTACATCAACACATTTGTAGCTCTGGGCCTCTAGCTTTTATTTTAAGGATTCCCATCCCTGAAAGGTTGGGCTTCTTGTAGCTGAAGAAGTTCTTTTCCTAGCAGACAGCATTGGTATTCAGAAGCCCTGCATGTCACGTGGACTAAAGCATGGCGTGTCTGTATCCTCTGTGCAGAATAAAGACATATTCTCTTGTTGAGTGATGCTTCTTGTTGGTATTCCAGAGCAGTTGCCTGAATTGTGACCTGAATTCAATGACATGTATGTGCAATGTGGATTATTACAACAGGATACTCTGAAGGGTGCTGGGGAGATAGAGAAACAAGAATCGTGACCTAATGATTGCGTTTAGCTCTGGAGTGGGCTTACATCAGTGTTCTTTGCTGAACTCTCAAAAGCACAAAGGCTAAGCATGCCTGTGTGGCAGTGGACTGGATATAATAAACTAAGGGGCCATTATACATCTTGTGGGTCAATAATTCTTGAGCTAAGAGGGATTTGCATCCTAAGAAGAACTACTCCTTTACTAGTAGTACCGTCTGCCAGGTTCAAAGTCTACTTTCTGAAAGATACTAAAACATAGTCTGCTGTGAGATCTTGTATCTTCTTCACAGTTATTCAAGTACTCATTAAGTACATAAGCCTAATAAAAGGTCAAAATATGTCTGGGGACCTTTAGGAGTTTGGTGGGGGAAACAAACAAATAAGGCACAAGATAAAACTAACAAATAAAACATGAAAAAGTAAGCGTGGTACTTTTTAGTTGCACAGAGTCCTCACGTGTTATGTTACGAGCGAGGTGTACATGGATATGCTTACACTATGTAGCTCACACGATCTTTGCAGTAAAAGTTTTAATGGATTATGTGGGACTTTTTAAAAATAAAGTGGAGTGAAAACCGTGCGTTCAGAGTTATTTGTGTATGAGTACAAAGTATGTTAAACTGCACAGCTAGGCATTTATATCTGGCTCTCCACATTCTGAATTAACTACTTGTGACCTATTTTACTATCATATCCTGCTTTTTCTTCAGTCACAGTGGCTTGAAATTTTTCAATTATACTATAATTACGCAGCCATATGATTTGGCATAATAAAGTCACACATCGGAGTAAGATGACGAGTAAATTGGGCCAATAAGGACTTCACATGTGTTTCTTCCGAGTCTTATCTGCATCTGAAATAAATTTCAAAAAAGAATTCTATTTTCTCTGGTTGAGGGATACAAATACACCTGAGAGAGGCTGGCTTCAAACTCAGTCATTCTTTACCATTTGGAGAATTCCAGAGTACTGCTCTGCTTCAACCAGAGCCATTAGGCAGTGATGTCCTTTCCTATCAGTTGTGACATATTTCGCTTAGGATGAGATGGCGCTTCTGACACATTCCTTCCTCACATGACAGTCACTTAAGGGAACTATCCAGACAAGTTCCACTGTACATCCTTGGCATCTGTATTTTTAGTCACCCCAAAGATACTGTCTTGCCCTACCTCCTCCACAGTCTCATGATAGTGGCTGCTAAACACATCAAACTTCCAGCATGGATAGGTCAGCACGTCTTTCCGAGAGGAACACACTCATCACCTCATTATCATTCAGCAAGGCAGAGGAGAAAAATTGCTTCTCATTCAGAGTAGCCTAGGCAAATGGCTGTTAAGTTTTCTCACTAAAGACCAGTAAGCAAAAATGGGAGGGTAGAACCCTGTAATCACTCCAGTGCCCCAAGCCAAGATAACCACAACATTGTAGACAAAATAATACACAAGAGCCACCATATGTTGAGATACGCTTAGGAGGACTGATTTACCTGCCATTATGGCCAAATTCAGTATTTGTGAGGATTCTTATAAAAGGCACTTTACCATTCTGTGCCACCGTGCCCCCTTGTGCCCCCCTTGGTTTCCTTACAACACCATTACATATCTAATATTTAATAAAGAAGAGTTTTTGAAACCTGATTTTACTATGGGTTTTTCATGATCAGTAATCCCCCTGCTGCACACACACACACACACACACACACAGCACACAGGCACACGCACACGCACACACACACACAATCATCAAACAACAGTGCCGGAGAAAGAACTACATATTAACCAGAACACTAGATTCCGTGCATTGACCATGGGATTTCTACTCTATCCAGGGCAGTACCTAGCTTCACTTTAACTTTGCAGCCTTCGAAAAACAACTCATTAAGCCACAAAAATCTGCCTCTGTTTATCATGTACAGACAGACCCATGCTGATGCACGGTATATTAGAAAGCAAGAATATGGCACCACAAATAGCGATCTGTTATGAAAACGGCTCCCTTGGTTGCTATCTTAGAAGCCTGCACTTTCCCATCATCTTGCCTGGAATTTCAGTTTTCCATCGCAATGGGTGTCCATGTAATGTAAACCTCTCTTAAAGGTACACTCTAGTCTTCCAAGAAATAGTTGTCATTATGGCCATTGAGAAATTGCCTTACAATGAGAAGTTGTCTTCAAGTATGCCTATTCAAAACAGTGTTGCTGGTATACATTTCTATAGTGAAATCCATGAAATCATGATAGAATATGACAATCAGTATTTGGCAAAGTCCCCCAAATAGAAAACAACCCAGAAAAGGGTAACAGACACAAATACAAGTCAATAATTCTAGAAAGCAGTTGAACATAGGTGTATTTAGAACTCACTGGTCTGGAAGTACAAGCGCAATGTACGTGATTTGCTAAATGAAAACAAAGCTTGCAGACATGACAGAGGGGTTGGAAAAATAAATGCATTTGCAAAATCATCCAATCAAGGATTGACATTCTCATAATTCAGCTGCCCTCGTACTCCTACGTAATTCTCTTTACAACATCCCTATCCATTGATTGGGTGTATACAGTGGTCACTAATATTGCTATCATCTGCAAACAGTGTGGGATTGTATTTCCTGATCTCTTTATGTTTGGAGTCAAATGTCTAGTTCTTGCCAATCAGTTGTAAAATAGAAATAATGTGTCGCTCACAGGCTGCAGCATTTAGTTGCCCATTCACAAATTTCTATAGTGCATTCCTTTTCTCTCAGCCATGATGATTGGGCAGCATTCAAGATGATGGTTGTTCAATCAGTCTGGGTCCAGGGGACTCAAATGGTCAAAGCCTCTCTGCCAACCCGTGATGGATACAGAGCATGAAAGACATTGTTTGGAGTCCCTGAATTTTGTCATTTCTTGTTATTTTCTAGTTTTTCCTCATGGATCCAATAACCTCCACTAAGAAAAACTGTGATCAAAAGACATTATTTTAGGGGCGCCTGGGTGGCGCAGTCGGTTAAGCATCCGACTTCAGCCAGGTCACGATCTCGCGGTCCGTGAGTTCGAGCCCCGCGTCAGGCTCTGGGCTGATGGCTCAGAGCCTGGAGCCTGTTTCCGATTCTGTGTCTCCCTCTCTCTCTGCCCCTCCCCCATTCATGCTCTGTCTCTCTCTGTCCCAAAAATAAAATAAACGTTGAAAGAAAAAAAAAAGACATTATTTTAAAAAGTATCCTGTTGCATTTGTGGATTTCTCTGAGGTTTAATTTTCATCTTTCTTACATTGAATCACTATTTATCATCCTATAACATCCAAGTGCTAGTATAGTTTTATTCCGGAGAGTATAGAGTGCAAAACTATTTGCCCTTCACATGATTACCTATCATATTCACTTAGGTGGTCATTCAGCAAACATTACTGATCACCTTTAAATGCCTGGCAATGAGTTGTATGCATGGCATCAGGAGTAAGGAAAACATAGACCCTGCCTTAGAAGAGTTTACACTCAAGCAGGTGTATTTCTAGCCTTATGCGTGAACACCACAAAATGGTGGGCAATGTTGCTGGGGTAATGGGGAGACAACCATGCCTGTGCTGGCTGGTGCTTTAGGGTTGATAAATTACCTTATTATTATCATCATCACTATTACTGATAGACTTCAAAATCTTGTAAATACGGAGATTGGAGAGATAACTTTATGATTAGTATTATTATCCATCTTTTAGACAGATAAGAAACAGAGTCAGAGTGGTTAAGGGATGTGTTCATACCCCCACATGGAATAATATTTGAAGCCCAGGCTTACCACCCAAGATTTCGAGCTCCAAAGAGTGTACTCTCTCCAGGACCCGATCGTGGCTATCACACTCTCAGGGAATCTCACCAGACTGGAATGCCAACCAGCAGAAGGTGAAGCAGACAAACTTTCTGGATCATAGAATGACCTATGGAAACTGCTGGAAGAACCAAAATAGACAGTTTGTTTAATCCACTAGAGGCTGTAAAGAACTTTAAGGGTACTACAGGAAAATCAGTACTCTTGTCATCTTAATGTTTTCTGTCTTCCTACATTTGTTGTCTAGTTTTAAGTGCCTCGCTGGCATATCTTAATAATAGGTCTTTGAAACAAGGATCATTGTAAGTTAGGTGAACAGCCTAAATGGCTTAATGTTGAGAACAAGGTTTCAAGCCAAGAGATTGGATTTTTGAGAAGATTATTGTAACCCCTGTCCACTGGCATCTTTAATAAAAAGCGTACATGACATTAAGATTGCCTGAGCTTTTCCTTGTAACGTCACAGTCTGGTGGAATATATCTGCTGGCTTGTTTTTGTTCCACCCGACTCCTCCTTCTTCACCACCCCTTCCCTCCCATTGTAGCTGACACGCTTCCACGCATAAAAATTAATGTTCCCATTTCAACTCACTCATTTGGCAGGAACAAGTTTGTAAGCCAACGCAAACACGGAAGGAGGGAAAGAAATAAAGCATGGAAAAGAGGCATGAAGAGGGCATTTGGAGATTTTACAAAATGAGCATCAGAATTACATTACGACGACGACAACAAAAAAACATTTTTTGTAATTTGCTTATTATTTTCTGAACTTGCATCAAACTGATGCTAAGCAGTGTGCAATGACAAAGAAACCAAAATTAAACAGAAAACATTAAAATCAGAGATAAGAAATAAAGTTTATATTAGAATTACAAAGATATAAAAAATATATAACATGATTTTAGATTTTCTTGTGGGGCGCCTGGGTGGCGCAGTCGGTTAAGCGTCCGACTTCAGCCAGGTCACGATCTCGCGGTCCGTGAGTTCGAGCCCCGCGTCGGGCTCTGGGCTGATGGCTCAGAGCCTGGAGCCTGTTTCCGATTCTGTGTCTCCCTCTCTCTCTGCCCCTCCCCCGTTCATGCTCTGTCTCTCTCTGTCCCAAAAATAAATAAACGTTGAAAAAAAAAAATTTAGATTTTCTTGTTGAGTATGTATTTTTTCCATTAGAGATTTTATCTAAAGATTAATTATTCTCACTTTTTTTTTCACCCTTGCCCATTATGAGCTTTACAAAACATCTGTGCTAAAATTGTCTTATGCACAGGCCTCAACCAAAACAGGAGTTTAATTTAAAGTGCTAATTTTTCTTATTGTTATTTCCTTCACCTTGAAAACACTGATATTTTCAACCTTCAACCTTTTCTGCCTTCAGACAGAAAGAGTATTCTCTAGCCCTTCAATTACACAGAAAACTCACACGGTTTGCTTACAGAATAACAGGAGACTAGTGCACAGAAGTTCAGGTCATTAAATAGTAGATATGGAAGATATAATTTTAACATTTTATGTAAGATGCTTTTAAAATACAAGGGTAATCAATAATCTAAATTAAATGATTATTCACATTGGGACTCTGCATAGGTCCTGCTAGATTTAACATTTAGCTGAATGTCTGGTAACAACAGTTCATTATTAGAATCACAACTACAGGAAAATTATATTTAAAATAGCCTATGTATATGTTTAATGAAGAAAAATGGATTAAGTAGTTACCTGGCTATACCTATTTTCATTTCAAAAATTAAAGATAAAACCTCATAGAGAAACACTTAACGACGTGGGTAGAAGGAACATTAGCTGCCCAGGCCATGCCCATCCAGAGTTATGCCCAAAAACTGTACAGAGTTAACCTCAGCATCGGTACATTGTCCCATTCAAGCACAGTGCTCTCCTAGGTCATAGAAATAAGGTGGGTTTTTCTCCAAAGAAAAAACAAATTGAAAATTTATATTTCTCCCCTGTCACATCCTATTCTCTTAAGGAGCCAAAGCAAAATATATGGGGGAACTAATGCAAGGCCCAGTATTTTTATCCCTATGTATGCCGATCTGTAACCGCAGCCATAAAACTTTCAAAATCAAATGACCCTTTTTATGTCTACTTTTATTTGTCTTGTATTCCAATTGCAAAGAAAGTCTATAAAACAGTTGCACTCTGTAACTTGTGATATTCAATTCAAGTTGTCAAAATAATGAAGGAATCGCTATAGTTTAAAAATAGATTTGTCTGTGGCCATTAGAGTAGGTAAAAGAACTTCATTATTGAAAGAAACTACACTAATAAATAAAATTTATCTGGACTTAACTTCTAGGCAAGGAAAAACAGGATTTGGGACATTCTATTTTGTACAATTTGATTTCTAATTGACTGCTAAGATTTTGCTTAGTGTCAATGATTAATTTATTTAACCAATTTAAAAAATCTTTCTAATACTCTATATCTTAAAGTTTCGAGTTTTCTTTTAATATGTCTCTAGTTTTTATGAGATAAGTGAACAGATAATGTTTCATTTAATTTTAATTTCTCAGCAAATGACTGCATTGTATGATCAGCAAATAGCACAATTAGGAACATGTCAAAAGAACATAATGTTGCAAGCAAATAAAGCCCACATAAATTAGTGTGTGGCACACTTTACCGACAAGCAAAGTCACAACCATGCTGCATGGCAGTCATAAAAATTATGCAATTAATAATGTTGACTCAAATTCAGATTATGTTTAAACATCAAAAGAACACGCAGTTTTCCTTCTCAGATATTCCTAGAGAGTTTGCTTGCTTTCCTACTGTCTTCATTTGATCCTTTATTGGCTTGGGATACAAAAGTTCTGGCCACTTGTCTCAGCTCTGACACAAACATCCCTGCTGAGCCTCTCTTTCCTTATCTGTGACCTAAATGGCCGAATTAGCTAATTCTTAAAACCACTTCTAGATCTATGACTCAAGAATACTTGATTAGACCATAAGGTCTCCATCTTTTCCAGCTATAAAACATTATGCTTTTCAATACCTCCTGCTCTCTAACTCTTACAACGGCAGCTAATCCACAATTCATCTTGCAGAAAAGAGTGGCCAGCCTCCCTAATGACCCCCAGTGATCCACACCTTCAATATCTTACGACCTTGTGTAGTCCTGCCTCAAAATGAACCAAGACTGGCCCTGCATGACTGAATGAATGGGGCAGAAGTGACAATGTGTGACTTCTGACGATAGGTCATAAAAGGCATTGCAGCTTCTGCTTTGGCTTCTTGATTACACAATCTAGAGGAATCCAGATGCCATGTGGCGAGGGTACCCAAGCTACCCTGTGCATAGGCATTCAGTGAACATCCCAGGAAAGTGGGTCCTCAGCCCCAGTAGAGCCTTCAGACAGTAGCCCTCTGACTTCCATAACATAACCCCAGTGAGAATTGCCCTGTCAAGTGCTTCCTGAATACCTCTCCTGAAGAATTTGCAAACGTAGAAACCATTGCTTATATCATTAAGGTTGGAGTAAGTTGTGACATAGCTATAGGAATTGGTATACAAGGGCAAAGGAAACCTTTTCTTTTGAGGGTAGTGAGAAGAGAAAATTTTTTTTTTTAATTTTTTTTTTCAACGTTTATTTATTTTTGGGACAGAGAGAGACAGAGCATGAACGGGGGAGGGGCAGAGAGAGAGAGGGAGACACAGAATCGGAAACAGGCTCCAGGCTCTGAGCCATCAGCCCAGAGCCTGATGCGGGGCTCGAACTCACGGACCGCGAGATCGTGACCTGGCTGAAGTCGGATGCTTAACCGACTGCGCCACCCAGGCGCCCCGAGAAGAGAAAATTTTAACAGGGAGGAGACAAAATACCTTCTGATCTTATCAGTTCTGTATTATTATAAAGAAAATAAGTTAGATTTTCCTTAGTGCAATTTTGAGAAGTGGACACAATACGTATTCAAAACACACTAGTCACCTATTATTTTAATGTGTTTTGAGATATGTGTTTGCACAGAGAAATCGCAATCACTAAGATGTCATTGTTAATCTTAAGGTACACAAGGTGAAATGGGAGAGGCAGGATTCCGTACAATTGTTGCCAAATCTCCCCTCTCCGTAACCACCAGGCACAACGCTCATACACTAAAGACGACCACAGTTGAGGTTCTCTGACCTTCTCAGCCTTCTAAGGGAAGTGCTATTGCTCTCTAAAACTTTCAAGTTGCAAAATCATAAGGGAAAAAGAGGGCTGAGGATGATAAAAGTCAAATGGAGCAGGTTATGTCAAAGACTCTCCAGGAAGTTTGGAAAAGAAAGGTGTTATGGCAGGTGGGTTGTAAGAAAACTGGAAAGAGAAAAACTTGGGAGGAGGGTGCTTTGTACTGTAACTATCTTTAGTGTTCTCCAATAGACTGAAGCAGAAAATGGGATTTATTGCACTGAATTACTTTTGCCCAATTGAACTGTACATCTCTTAACTCCATTATTCCAGCACTCCTTGTGTTACCAATTCTTCTAATGATAAAAGTAAGAAAATATGAAATGCAAGGGAGGCAGAGTGTTTGAGAATACTGCAGAAGAAGCTACCCACTGTTCCAGAGCCATAACCAGTAGTCACCAAGGGGAGTTCAATACCAAACCAGGAGTGAAGCACCTGCGAGGTATGGAGGTAAAGACTCCAACTAGATGGGAGTAGGTATGTGAGAGTGGAGGGAGAAAGGACAAGGACAAGTCTGGAGAGGGTTTGTGTACTTTGCCTTTTTCTTCTGGCTGGTGGCTCTCAAACATTGGTCCATGGAGAGGCTTCATCAAAATTCCCAGGGTGAGAGTCTGAGCTCACCAAATTCATATTGAATCAACATCTTCAGAGGCAGAGTTCACCCAGGTGAGTGTCATGGGCAACAGGGTTGGGATTTCTGCTAAGGCAATGCGATGCTATTGGATTTTTGAGCATGAGAGTAGGGCAATCAGGGATGTTATTTGGAAAGCTCATTCTAAATGCAGTGCAGATAATGAGATATAGGGAAAGGAACAAGCAAGCTAGGAAGCAAGGAAGGAAACTTCTCAGAATTTCTAGTAGTAAATGATGAGGCCAGGAACTAAAGCAGTCGTGTTGGGGATGGAGATAGAAATGGAAAAACATTGCTGATTCAGAATCAACAGACGTTTGGGACTAACAGGATGTGGAGCACAGAATTTATATATTAAGTATTCAGGGACACTTTCACTGCACCCCCAAATCGTCTATCTGGCACTAACTAAAAGTGTCTTAAAGGAAAGAAATGCTTTGAGTTTATCATTATTGAAAAGGGCTTAAAAGCTAACTATGCCTGGCGGAGGAGACGCAGTGAAAATCATTCACAGACCTACAAATCTGATAACTAGAATATCAGCTAAAAAGTGTGATAACCTGACATTAGATTAGTTCTCCTTTCAATGAAGAGTGATTATAAAGTAAGAAGATACTGGGGCACCTGGGTGGCTCTGTCGGTTAAGCGACTCTTGACTTTGGCTCAGGTCATTATCTCACAGTCAGGAGTTCAAGCTCTGTGCTGGGCTTTATGCTCACAACATGGAATCTGCTTTGGATCCTCTGTCTCCCTCTTTCTGCCCCTACACCACTCGCCTTCTCTCTCCCTCTCTCCCTCTCTCAAAAATAAATAAGCGTTAAAAAACTTTTTAAAAATAAAATAAGAATATACTACGAATAATAAACATATATTGCAATGATTTCATAATTTTGCCCACAAGAATAAAGAGAAGCTATGTTGATTTGAAGGGATAATGCTTGTTAATATGGTAAATATCATCTTCTTGAGCTCAAAACCTAAACTTCCATCCAATTAAAAGGGGATTTTATGCATGTTAGGCATTTCCAGGCTAGAATAATATCTGAATATTTTGAATATATTATGAACAAAGACCTTGCCTTGCTCTATTCTCTGTGCTGGGAATTTTATCACCTACTTATCCTTATTTATCTACTTATTGATCAAATACTCATAAGACACTTACAATGTACCCAGATTTGCTCTAAATTCTTTTTTTCTTAATTTTTTAATGTTTATTTATTTTTGAGAGAGAGAGAGAAAGAGAGAGAGAGAGAGTGTGAGTAGGGGAGGGGCAGAGAGAGACAGAGAGACACAGAATCTGAAGCAGGCTCCAGGCTCCAAGCTGTCAGCACAGAGCCTGATGCGGGACTCGAACCCACGAACCGTGAGATCATGACCTGAGTCAAAGTTAGACGCTTAACCGACTGAGTCACCCAGGTGCCCCAACTAAATTCTTAATAAATATGTTATTCCTTATAAAGCTTCAAAAGTTTGGTATTAGCAGTAGTTACAGTTTCCCCATTTTACAGAGGGAAAAACTGGGACACTGAGAGGTTAAGTAATTTGCCCTGACTCACACAGCTGGCAAGAGGCAGAGCTGGTTCGAACCCAGGCAATCTCACTCCAGAATCTGTGTTCTCAGCCACTTCCATAATATATGCTCCATTTTTGTTAACGAAAGAAGGAAACAAAGAGAGGGAGAGAGATGGAAAGGAGTGAAGGAGGGAAGGAGGGAGAGAGAGAGAGAGAAGAAAGAAAGAAAGAAAGAAAGAAAGAAAGAAAGAA
Organism: Leopardus geoffroyi; assembly: GCF_018350155.1. NCBI lineage: Eukaryota > Metazoa > Chordata > Mammalia > Carnivora > Felidae > Leopardus > Leopardus geoffroyi. Next base: position 114,233,071 of record NC_059338.1, on the reverse strand, counting down.
AGAAAGAAAGAAAGAAAGAAGAAAGAGAGAGAGAGAAAGAAAGAAAGAAAGAAAGAAAGAGAAAGAAAAAGAAAGAAAGGAAGAAGAAAGAAAGAAAAGAAAGGAAGGAAGAAAGAACTGATTTACTGCATGGTCCATACAGCCATTAAACAAATGTTTTGAATCTCTATTTTGTACCCGGTACTGTATTTTACCTTACTCTGCAGTATGGCCATATCTTAGACGATGCAAAAATATACATTAAAGATGATAGCAGCTGTAGAGCAGAATTTGGCTGAGCTAAATTCGTGAGACCATTATTCTCAATGCAGAGTCCATGTAAATTGAGTCTTTCAGAACCTTTTCTTTTATTTCATTAACTTGAGGGTAAATTATTGATTTTCTGGGTTTATTTTTTAAAGCACCTATAGTGAACCCTTGGTCATAAATATTCAAAATCAATACTGACTATTAATAAAAAAATGGATTACCTTTTCTCTTTAAAGAATTCCAAAGAGACAAATGGGTGGTGTTTTAGAGATGAGAAATTTAAGAGACACCATTTCCACAAAGGGCTGCATTCAAAACATTGACTTTTTCAAGGAAAGAAAAATCTAAAGAGGTAGATTTATTTACTCATCTGAATAACATCCCCAAAGCATTATGGATGTTAAAGAAGTTGTAGGGAATACAAAAGATACTATACTGAGATATCAGAAAATAAATAGGAAATCTCAGAAATGCCCATTACCACGAGTAGGAAAATAAAACTTCAGTTCTGAAAACCTGAGACACGAGCATTTACTTGGACTTCAAGTTGGTTATTTTATACATAGATGGTGAAGATATCTTTAAAAATATAAATATAAAATCCACAATCTGGTTTGCTGAGAGAATTCTTAAGATCTTGCCTCCCAGCTAATCCATAGAGCTCTCTACCCAGACCCATTTTTACCAGCTCTTGTGTCTGTTAACAATGAGTATTAGATTGTAAATATATAGAGAAGAGAATATTCAGCAATATATTATATTATAGAGAGCCCAGAAGGCAATGTTATCAGATACATGGTAAATAAAATTATGCTTGGATATCATCTTGTTGTGGTTATAACTTTACAAGTTTCAGTGCCATCGTTCATTGGGGATTTTTTTTTTTAACCATTGCCTCATTAAAACTGCTCAGTTGGAGAAATACAAAAATGTATTTCATTTCCCTTGGAATATTCTGGGTTACCTATATATCTGCAAAACTTTGAAACAGATTCTCTCGCTTCAATGAATATGAGGTAGCAATTTAGTACCTGGTCTCTACCAAGAATTATTTATAACAACACTGAATAATGTATAAGTTTTGACTGTGACAACAGTGAGATGTCTTTGGAAAACTATAATGAAGGCGCATTATTATAGAAGAACACCTTAGAAGCTTGTGAAAGAAATTCCGGTCTAATAGAGTTATGAAGAAGTATCAAATATAAATGAGTTAGTTAACGTGAACAGGAGGGAGTGCTAAGTACCTTGTGTGTTAGGAAGGCTCTGCAATGGGGGCGATTTTATTCTTTCCTGCCTTGATTTTATTGTGAAATGCTGACTGATGCACCCTTTAAATTAGATCAAATCAATTTGAGATTTAAACTTAAAGTGAACCTAGGGATTCTGATAACAAATGGGTTGATAAAAGTCCGGCATCATTTCCAATCTTGTTGCTTAGAAGATTTTTTTTTTTTAACTGTCTTTCTTTCCATAGTGATTCCTTCTCTTTGAGAAATAGGTTTTCACCTGGAATTACCATTAGCAAAAGGTATATAGTTCCAATTTATGTAATTTAGAATTGGAACTTTATTTTTTAATATTAATAATTAGTAGTGTATTAATATTTTAAAATTATTTTAAAATGTTTTAATACTTTAACATTAATAATTAATACTTTTAATATTAAGAAGTCATTACAATATTCAAAGACTGTAAAACAGACAGCAGACTTCCAGATTACATCCAGAACTAACAGAATGAATTTCTCAATCAGACACCTACCAGTTCTCTTACATATTCTGAGGACTACACAGATATTACATCTTCAAGGTCTGTCTGTAGGCTGTTTGGACAGTTTAAAATGAGAACAAGTTATTTGCTTTGCAATTTCTTTTCTCCTGTCCTGGTTTCTCTTCTTTCTCCCTCTAACTTCACTGAGCAAAACTTAGGAGGAATTTCTATCTCTCTTTTTTTTTTTTTAACCAATGTTTCTCCTTCATATTTTTTTCTGAAAGGAAAAGACTACACTACCACAAAGTTTCGTGGCTGTTATAATCTCTAAAAGAGAGAGAAAAAATCAAGCCAATTCCAGTGGAAGAAAACAGTAGTATGATGATACATGTCAGATTTGTGGGGTGAAAAGTTGATTTCATTTTAGACATTTAATACATTTACTTAATGATTTCTTTTACCTCTAGAATGCTGATACAGAGCTTGATGCAACATCATTAGAAGTCAATTTAAAATCAATGAATTGTGGGTCCTCTGAGCCAGGCCTAATGTACACTTTGAGTCAAAAGGCTCAGTTAAAAGCTAATCACCTTGGAGTGCAACTCCATTGCGTGCTTTCATTTCACACCCAGGGAGCAGGCATGCAAATCCCAAATGGAGGAGACATACAAACAGGTTTCAGTATGCACACACTGCTACCCTGGGGCTGGGGATGTTGCATATTTGTGTACACAGTATACAAATGTGTGCGGAGCGAGTGGGGATTGCAGCTGAAATACAGCATAACTAAATACACTGCTACAGAAAAAACTTTACAGGAACAAACTAAAGGTGGAAAGCACCTCTTAGAGTGTGCTTCCAGGTGAAATGCCACAATGTTTTCTCATTATTATGGTGCAAAAAGCAGTAGAATAAATAGAAAACAAGTTTCTTTTCCTCCCGGATTCCCAACTGCAACATACAGGCTACAGATAATGGCCCTTTTCGTGGTCACTAGCAACTTTGAGCCAGTGTTGTTAGCAGTCCACCCTCTCCATTATATTATGCTATAAAATGCAGCACAATTCAGCACCTCGGAGTATCATTTCCCCAAGGTTTTATAAAAAATCATTAATACGGAACATTAACGCGAAGGACCCGTAGGCCTTTTTTTGGTTAAAAGTTTAAATCCATTGACTTGTAACCGGCTTTTAAAATGACATTTTTCCTTGCTGCCTTCAATTCGGTCCAAATTTAAAAAAAAATAATAAAATAAAAAGATGCCAGATGTCATGAGGCCAATAAGCAGGTGGGCTGAAGCTTCTGTACCAATTCAAACTGGCACCGCATCAAACCTGGTGGGTATAACCTTTAATTCACTGCTTCCCTGGCACCAGATCCACTTCCATCTGCTCAGCCTTGCTAAGCTGTGCTTGTTTCTGTGCAGGGACGATGCCAACAATGCAAACTGTCTCCTACATGTGCAGGGAATCATCAGTGCAACTAGTTTTCCGAGACCCATATGGTGGCATCTGCGAATGCACACTGTCAGCATCGCCGCCTGGTACCACCCTTCGAGTTTTAAGAATGGGAGGAGAGAACGCCAGTTTGTAATTCACTACTGAGAGCCAGGAGGAAAACTTTTTCCTTGCTTCTGAACGCTTTTACTGGGGTCTGTTGAAGTGAACACCCAAGGCATTGGAAGAGGCTTGCGTTGGTTTTAGCTCAGGAGCTAAGAACTCCAGGAAGACCCTCCATGAAAGTCAGACCCAGAAACGGTCCCCTGGCCTACTTGCTAAAGAAGCCCAGATCCACGGACACCAAAGTCCTCCGCCATCTATGCACCTACACTCCAGAAGCTACCTTTTAAGAGTTCTGTTTTAGTTCCATTAAGACCTTGAATTCTAAGATTTAAATAGAGAAGGGGGGTGGGGAGGCAGATCTTGTTTTACCAGGAAATAAATGAAGGTGGGAAAACACATTTGTTTTTATCACTGTCTACATTCAGCATACTCCAGAAATACCGAGCATTCTTGAACAATGGTTTTTCATGAAGAATGACCCTTAACCTACTTATTCATGTTATATCACTTGCTGAGCACTGATGAGGTGATCTGAAGGAAAGGTACAGGCACACATCAATCGTGCTTTGTGAAATGGTGGCAAAGGCATAAACTGCAGCGCACGGCCGACTGCCTTAAAGCCCAGAGCTCCCAAATGAAACAGTGGATTTTCTAGATGCATGGCTACTGACAATTCCCCACTCTGTTCCAGATCTCAGTACAAATGCTCAGAGTCTGACTTTCAGTGGCCTTAGGGCAGGAATCCCTGATCAGCACTCTACTGCTAAACAGACAAACAAACAGGAGTGGTTAGTTTGCTGCTTTATCATCTATTTCTCCGAATGACCACAATTCCTGTGAAAAGAAAGACTTTACTTAGCTTGCCATTCTTGGCTTAGCTTCTAGGAAGGTATACAGCACATAGTAGTTACTCAATAAATACGTAATAAATAAATTTATAAACACAGAGGAAATTCTGATTTTAGATAGTGTAAAAGAAACAATACATATATTCCAGGATATATGAGATATACCAAATGTGAGCTAATCTAACTGAAGTCATTGCTATTCATAAATAATAATATACCCATAATACTATGTACTGAACACCAACTGTATGCTAAACGTTTTGCTAAGCAATTCACATTCTTTATCTTATTTTATAATTTTAGCAACCTTATTGGATACTAATCTGATACCCACTGTACAGATGAGAAGACCAGTCCTGCAAAGCTTAGCTGGGAAGCAACAGAAATCAGAGCCAAACCCAGCTCTGACTTCAGAGTCTAAGCTTTTAGTCACAACATTAAAAGGCCTCCCCTCTATAAAAATATTTGGTAAATTCAGCCTAAATCAAATGGGAAAAAGTGTCAGACAAATAGGTTTATGTTTCTACCATATGGTAGGTATTGTTTTGAAATTTTCCTGTTAAACTATTGTTATCATTATTGGGGTAATGTTTTGCGGCAGGTATGTGTTGAACCTTTTATTTGTTTAAAAAGACATTCATATTACACCATATATGAAACATGCGTATCTCACTAAGAATCCTAAAATTCACAAGTATGAAAAATAGAATTCTCACTCTGTTAACACCCGTCTCTGATGGTTACATTTCTGCATATATGGGAACTCTTGATTGCTGTATTAGTGATCTCAATACCATCTGGCAAAATAAAGATCTTGAAATACAAGGCAGAATCATTTAGGGAAAGGATCATGATGACTGTAGGGCAATATTTATCACACGCACATTTGAGAATGTTGATTTACCTGATAAATGTTAGCAACTGAAACTGGGAAGACACTATCTTTCTTAAACATAAAATTATTGAAAAAAAAATGATTATCACTGATTTTAGTTGTCACTGTATTCAATATAATAGCTGAAGCAGCACAACCAGAACCTGATGACATCATCTCACCAAAAGAAATATGTACCACAAAATCATAGTTACTATAGATTCACACCTATGTACATCCTGCCTTTAACCTGTAAGGATCTTTTTGGGAACTTGACAATTTTTTTCATTTTGATTAATTTAATCCATCCTTTTCCTTACACTTCATCAAACTTTCTTCAGTCCACACGCATGTGCACATACACACACACACACACACACACACACACACACACACACACACACATTTTTCCCTAGAAACATAAGGAAGGAAGAAAGGAAAGAAGGAAGGAGATAAGGAAGGAAGGAGGGAAGGAAGGGAGGGAGGGAGGGAGGGAGGGAGGGAGGGAGAAAAATAACTTAATTATGTTAACACCTACTATAGGGAGCATTTCCAGCAGAAATTCAGCCAAGAGTCCAGTCTCCAAGTGCATTTCTTCTCAGTAATTAGTTTTACTAAAGCTAGAGAGATATTAGAGTAAGATGGAAAGAGTCAGAGGATGGGGAGATTTTATAAAGTCAACGGATTATGGAAAAAGTAAAATTTAAACAGCAGAGAATAGATACTGCAAACAGAAAGGCGGTCACTGTACACACAGCACAGGAGCACACACTCGAAATGAATGCTAGCGACCATAGGTTCTCGAAGAAAATGGCTAATCTCAGGCTGCAGTAATTTTTCTAGTTCACTGAATTGCTTCAAGGATCAAATACGATAATGGATATGACACTGCGTTGTTCAATGTGGCATGCGACACAAATGTAAGGTGACTTTTTATAAGCGTTATTACCATTCCTTATTGCCAGCCATGGCCCAAACACTTTTGTCAACACAAAAGGGACGGGCAAGACTCTCATCATCAGGAAAGTCTGACTCCAAATGGCAGATGCCTTGAAAATGACCACTTTGCACATTTAAGTTCCACTTCATCTCACACCCAAGCTGCCAGGTCAACTGACTTGAGCTTCATAAACCTAAATCAGCACATTTTGGTCTCAGTGACCACTGTCCTCATTTGCATTCAGGTAGGTCTTGCAACTTGGAATCTGTTCGAATTTAAGCCTCAACGGAAAATCCCCTTGACTGTGAGTCATTGGAGAAGGTTAAATATCACCCCAGGGCAGCTTTCTAAGATAGTAGAACGGAAGGCATAATCCAGTTTAGGATGAGGCCTCCCTTCCAACTCCAGCCCCAGCCTCTACTACAAAGACCATCCAGGCTATACACAAGAGTCAGGAGAAGGAAATCAACAAGCTTCTGCTCTGCTCTAGTCTTGGTCACTCTACCTTTGCCTTCTTTGACCTTCTACTGTCCACTCCTCCCAACTTCTTCATAAAACTGGGCATGAAACGGCACCACCTCTATACAGTACCAACACTGAATACAAACATGCTCATTAATCAACACATTGTAACAGGAACAGAGCTGAAAACTTATTTACCATACCCATTATCTAAGCACTTCATGTATTTAATCCTCCTAGCAATCCTGTTTGATACATGAGAAAACTGAAGCTGGAGGAGGTGAAGAGGCTTGCTTAGGATGCAGAGCAATAGAAGTGGCAGAGATGGGTTTCAAACCTGGGTATGTCTGATGTCTACATTTGAGCTCCGCAACCCAGTGCCAGTGCTGTGGAAACTCGGGGAGACGTGCTACCCTGGGAGGTGATGAAGCTTGCTTGGAATCATCCTGGAATGCCCTGCAAGACTCTTTTCTGTGAAGGCTGTTTGATGAAAAAAAAAAAAAAACAAAACACATATATACATATACATATATATATATATATATATATATTTACCTCAAATATATATATAAACAGAATGTATAATGGAGTAGAAACCCATGAAGACATGAGTTTTTAATTTTAAAAAATGCACGAATTCAAGTAATTGCCTGCATGTCATGGCTATCTTGTCACAGGAGAAGCTCCTAGCCTTCACTCTGCCATTTGGGTAGCCCGGTGAGGAGAAAACAGACTGTGAATACCACAGGGGCCCCTGATATAACCCTAGTAAATTCCTCTGTGACTCCACAAACAAAAAGCATGTATGATACTATCAACTGAATAAACATGATCTAAAATGCTTCCATTCATTTAATATATGCTCATCGTATGCCTACCTGAGTGGGGCACTGTGCTAGGCATAGTGGTACTTGTAACCAGTATAGCAGTTGAGATCTGGAAAGATTATAATTAATTGAGCTGTCTTATTACTTTTCATTGTCTTGCTTTTGCCCTCAGGTAGATGGTCTTCAATAGCAGTAGGAATAGACTCTTTTTATAATCCTTATTTCTACCTGGTGTCAAATAAAATTGTAGAAGGAAGAAAGACATAATTCCATCCTAATTCATCAGAAAACTAAGTTATTATAGGACCAGTCTACGTGAAGCAGAGTAGAGACAGAGGTAACAGGGAAAAGGGAAAAGAAATGAAAATATGACAGAAAGGGATATGGGACACCTGCTGAGAACGTACCCCCACTGAATTCTGAATTCCTCTAGGTTGAATGATCACTAAGCCATACTGAAATGAAAGGTACTTATTTTAAATAGATAAGACATTTGTCCCAAGCCAATCATTCTAGTAGCGACACTCAGAGTGAGAACAAGAATAAGCATGGGGGTAAGGGGAAGGACAGAGAGAGAGAGAGAGAGAGAGAGAGAAAGGGACAGAGAACACATAAAAAGACACCAACAAAGGAATTACAAAAGTGTTTTTGTCATTTTAGGAATTTGTGCTTTGAGATCATACTGAAGGAGGTAATGAATGGCTATTGAGATTGGGAAGTTTCTAGTTCCAGTTTCCAGCATTCATAATCAGGTATTATGCAAGATTTTGACTCAGGAGTTTAAGACTCCCTCCACCTTCCAGGTGTCTGCTTGCAGCTGGGGATTTGAAGCTGCCCAGTTAAGGTGAATAACACATGAAATCCAAGCATTTAAATGCACCCTTGTGTTTCCTAATAGGTGATAATAACTACTATACTCTTTTGTGTACCTTTATGTGTGGAGCACTGTTCTAAATGCATTTTATGGATTAAACCATTTGCTTGGCTGGCTATTCCTAGCTCAGGGTGTCATGCAGGTGTGGTCAGATGGTGGCTAGAACTAGAACAGCTGGGAGCTGGCAGGGCTTCTCTCTCTTCATTTAGCCACAAGGATTCTCCATGTGGTCTCTCCACATGGACCAGGTTGGACTTTCACAGCATGGCAGCCTCAGGGCAGTGGCACTGCTTACGTGGAGACTTGTGCACCAGCACAGGGGTTCTGTGCCACATTTCCTGTCATTAGCAAGCATCAGAAGTTATGCAGCATCACTTCCACCACATTCTCTTGGTTATGAGCAAGTCCAAACTCCACTCAGAATTAAAGAAAGGGCAATTAAGCTCTACCTCTAAGAAATTGGCGATGTTCTAGAATAGCATACAGCATTGTTATGACCTATTTGGAAAATATAATCAGTCACAGATAGATACTGATATGGATATGGAGATACAGATGTTTGACTCCATTGAATGTATTGAATGTATATGTATATTATGCACACACACACACACACACACACACACACACACACACGCACAAACACAATTTCTCAAAGTATGGTCTGTAGATACCTTCCAGGAACAGAATCATCTTGAGTGCTGGCAAACTGTTTGAAGGACATGCTACTTCCCCACCCCCACAGTGGTTTCCATTTCATTTCCCTTAAGTTGCAGTAGATTCTAGTCCCACCCTATCTGTAGCAAGGTATGTGTGGTACAATAAGAGTTATTCCCAAGCGATCCTAGAAGCTAGGGCTGAGCCTCTTGGATAATGGTGTCAACCAACCCCTCCCCCTTCTAGGAGAATCTAGATGGGATTCATTCCCACCTCCTTTCTCCATGGTAGAGGTTGCACCTAAATTCAACATTGTACAGAACCAGTGCCTTCTTTCCTCCCTATAAGTTGACATATAATTTCCCCAAGCCTCAAGGTTCCCAGGTTGACCACCCTTTATTACCAGACAACTCCTATAAATAAGTGGCACCCAATAACTTGGACTCCTTGCTACCCAAACAGTTTGCATGATCCTGTCACACTTACTCTCAACCTTAGAGATCACTGGGAAAAAAGATTCCTGTCCTGGAACACAGATTCACACAGCCTCATGTCTAATAATCCTAAATCAGGCCACCCTTTGCCCTTGTCACTGTGATGTTTTCTCTCCTAGGGTCCTTTAGAATGCCCAGTTATTTTTAGAAGTAGAAAATTATATACATTAAGATTTGCAAATTCTGACATTGCTCCTGTTCAAAGGACATATGTAAGAAAATGCAAGTGCTTCACTTAAATATCGTGGGTGCAAAACTGAAAAATCCTGGCTTACTTGTTTGTTATTTCATTCACTTTGACAACTGGCAGTCACATTATGCCTAGATGTTTACTTAATAAGTGGATTGAGGGGCACCTGGCTGGCTCAGTCAGTAAAGCATGCAACTCTTGATTTCAGGGTTGCGAATTCAAACCCCATGTTTGGCATAGAGCTTTCTTTAAAAAAAAAAAAAAAAAAACAACTTTAAAAAAGAAGTGGATTGATTATTTACTCCAAAATTATTGGTCTTTGTATTAGAATTCTTTACTTGTAGATGCCTCAAATTTGACATGCTGATGTGTCTGAATATGAGAAATTTCAAAATGAGTGTTTACCCGGCAAATGCAATTTATAGTCATGTTTCTGTGGCCTGTAAACTTTTTAAATATTTGATTTAATAGCCAGAATATAAACACGGAGAGACAGCTTTAAAATTGGATTTCTAACTTCTTTTGAAAAATCATTGGAGCTGGCACCACAAGGTCCATGTTGCTTTTAGCCAATTACCAGTTAGTGGACGGTGAGTAGCTGTTCTCTTTGCACCCAACTGGTGGCTAATCTGCTTTACTTATTTTGCACAACCTCCTTGGCCCCCGAGGGCATTAAGTTTGAGACACTTAATAAATTTCATATCTAAAATATTCAGCTTATCAAATGATGGATAGTAATAAAGCTTGTATTATAATTGGCATATCTATTCAAATACAGAAGAGCAATAGAAAATGTCAAGAGAGCGACTCAATGTACAATCACCCAAGAGTAATAGTAGAGCTATTTGGTGGTAATTTATCTGTCAACCTTAATACATACCTAGGATCAGGAAGGGAGATAAAGCAGCATCTGAGCAGACTGAAAATATGGCATGAAATTCATGCAATACAATTCATGCACTTTCCTCATAGGTGAGTACCCTAAACCCTCCTTCAACACCCAGTTACTTTTATTTTAGATCATGAGAGTAGAAAGCTTGGAGTGACAAAGATTCTACAAATAACCCATAATCCTGTTACATAGAATATACTATTTATAGTATACTCTACCATCTAGGCAACTTCACACAGATTTGTTATTTACTTATTTTTCAAGTTTATTTATTTATTTTGACACAGAGAGAGAGAGAGAGAGCAAGCATGCATGAGTGGGGGAAGGGTAGAGAGAGAGGGAGAGAAAGAGAAGCCCAGGTAGGCTCCATGCATAGCACAGAGCCCAAGGCGGGGCTCGATCTCACGACTGCAAGATTGAGACCTGAGCTAATCTCAAGAGTCAGACACTTAACTAAATAAGCCACACAGGTGCCCCAGCATATCAAGTTTTTAAAATATCTGTACCATGTTGTATATTTACATGTACATATACTACAAATCATCTTTTATAGCACTTCATTTCAATTAACACATCCTGAATTTCCCCTTGTTATATTGTCTTTTACATGCTTTTTAATAACTGTAGTATTACACAATATATACGCACCAGGATTTAATTGGCATAGCTTTTTTTCTAACTTTTTTACTGTTGACATTATTTAATAAACATCCTTGAAAATGAATTTTTCTATCTTTGTGATTTGCTTAGTAATGCATCAATAGTATAAACACAAAAATTGGAGACTGTGGTTCAAATGATTTTCTAACACTCTTGATGCTTATTTTAGAAAGACCTCTGTCTTAGTCTGTTTGGACTACTTTAACAAACTACCATAGACTGGGTGGCTTATGAACAACAAACATTTATTTTTCATAGTTTTGGAGTCTGAGATGTCCAAAATATTACTGCCACTCCTGACAGTCTTTTATAAGGCCACTAATCACATTCATGAGGGCTCACCCTCATGACCTGGTCAACTCTCAATGGTCCCACCTCAATATACCATTACCTTTAAGATTAGGTTTCAACATATGAATTTTGGATCCTAACTGTTGTACAATAGGTTTGTTTCTAAATAGTTAAGCTAATAAATATGTTTTTCTGTTCGAAGTGTTAAGTTTCAATTGTCTGGAAAAATCTTCACCAAAGTTCAGTATCTTATTCACCAGTGATAATAGATAAATTAGATATTACTACTTATGAGATATCTCCAACTGATACTGGCATTACTATGTAGACCAGAAGGTATTCTGTGATAGCATTAAGTACGACATCATTTGTGGAGAATCCCTATGCATATCAATTATCCATTGCCACAATAATGCTACATTAGAAATGACCACAACATTTAATAGCAAACAACAATATATATTCATGAAATCCATGAATCTGTGGGTCAGAAATTTAGTCTGGGCTTGGCTGGGAACTTCTTATATTGAATGAGCGTGTTTACATATCTGGTGGTGAGCCACCACATGCAGGCATGACAGGGTCGATTGTGGCTACCTGGCTTTTCCCCATGTCTGTCATCCTCCATCAGACTGGTCATGCAGTCATGTTCCCATGGTGATGCAGAAGGAAGAGTATCACCACAAGTGCTCAAGTGCTTTTTCTAGATTCTTTGATCACATCTCGTTGACCAAAGCAAGTCAAATGGCCAAGCCCCAAGCCAGAGTGGAGAGACACAACATTTACACAGCAAAGGGTGTGGCTTCAGGAGGTGTGACAGATTTGGCCATTAATGAAATCAGTCTTCCATTCTATAGAAAACATTTGTAGTTTTTTCTATTTTTTTTTAAGTTTATTTTTGAGAGAGAGAGAGAGACAGAGCATATGAGCAGGGGAAGGGCAGAGAGGGAGGACAGAGATAGAGAGAGAGAGAGAGAGAGAGAGAGAGAGAAAGAGAATCCCATGAAGGGCTCTATGCGGGGCTCAAACTCAGGAACTGCAAGATCATGACCTGAGCCAAAACCAAGAGTTCAAAGCTTAACTGACTGAACCACCCAGGTGCCTCTGGTTTTTCTATTTTTAGATTGTTATCCCAAGTTTCCTGAGCTTGTGTTGCTAACATACTGCTCCAGCACACTTGAGAGCCCATTAAACCTGGAAAAGATGGCAACATCTGATTCCTCTGCATAACCCCACAATGTAGGGACAAACCAAAAAACTGTTGCGTCCAAATGGAAAAAAAGAAAAAAAGAAAACATTATGGAAGAAACATCTATTGGGATGCAGCTGGACAAATCTGATATAGCTGGAGAAAATTTCCCTTGGCCTTGACTGACATATATTCATTTCAGAACCAAAATTGAAAAGAGCATCTGGTATTTTATAACGAGTCTTTGTTACAGTTTATTTTTAAGCTTGCATTTTATCATCCAACACAAAGTTAATTTCATACAAAACTAATTCCATGAGAGCATCAGGATGGATAAATGCTCATTGAGTAACTGAATGCTGGGTTTAATCAATTGATATTTGAATTATGTCCTATAAATAATTAATAGTAGAACTCTTTCTGCCTTATAATTCATCCAGACAGAAAAGGACTACATATGCTTTTCCATGTCTCCCCACCACAAAACTAATTTTTGTTATGGACAGAAAGAATGGAGAGGGAAAAGGATACCAGCTACTCTACTCAAAAATATGTCTTACCATGTGGGAAGTCTTACTAACGTAAATTTGAGGAGAGAATTAGAGGAGGAGACTCAGTAGATGAAAAGCAGAAGGCTGTTAGTGGCAGAAAAGGACACATCTATTCTCCACATTGCCCACGGAGATAGTAAGATGATTAATGTTCTAGAATTAGGAAACACATGACACAACTTGTTTCATTGTTAAAAGTAAAGATATAACTTAAATCCTTTCAAACCTCAGGATGCGAATTGCTCTGTAACAACACTGTAAGAAAGAGAAAAGCCATTTGTGCCTTTTTCAAATGTAAAATTACCATTATTATAAAAAGGTATTATGTATAACATTGATATGCGATACAACATGAATGAAACTTGAAACATCCTATTAGGTGAAAGAAGCCAGTCACAAACAAAACACCACAGGCTGCATGATTCCACCCATAAGAAATACCCAAAATAGGCAAGTTGCAGAGAGAGAGATTAGAAGTTGCCTGGGGCTGGGACAGGGGGCAAGAATGAGGAATGGCTGCTAGTGAGTACTGTTTCTTTGGGGGTTTGAAGTGTTCTAATGCCAAATAATAGTGATGCTTGCACAACTAAAATACTAAAAATACTAAAAAAGCTATTTCCCTGTATACTTTAAGTAGGTGAATTTTATGTTCTGTGAAATATATCTTGATAAAGTTTAAAAAAAAATGTAAAGTTGAAAATCAGGCAGATGCTCAGAAAAGGGGCAAACATTATGAAGACTATTGGATGTAAAGAGAATATTAATCATTAATGGTTTTTAATCAGTTGGAATTATTTTACTAAAGTTATATGAATGATTTAAAATGAATTATGATATCACTTAGATTTAAGTAAACTGAAGTAGGAATCATTTTTATCATTAGTGTAATGAAAATTGGCTACGTGGAAGCCTTTGAGAGTTCCCTATTGAGTTTAAAAAAGACAGTGCGAAAACGAGAAAACAGAAGATCATAGAAATATAATGAAGAGACAGAGGTAAATTCCACGGAAGGAAATGGAGGGATTTGGAAAGAAGAAAAGGAGCAAATAAGGAGGAAAGAGGTCTGAGAGGAAAATAATGAGTTCTATCTTAGGATTCAAGTTTCCATGAAAGTTATCAGTATGAGGGCCAGAGTAAGACAACATTCACCTCCAAGGCATAGCTTCTCAGTTTTAAAAATGGTTTCTGAAAAAAACAAGCATGTACATACACAAATAATTTGTGAGACAAATATAAATAATATACCTAATCTCCTGATCCTATTATGTGCCTATAAATTCACAGCACCCACCTAGCTCAGGAAGACTTGTGAAAGGATAGCTAATTTATGGGTAGTCTCCAAGTGTAGAGTCAATTATCCATATTTTATTTTTTCACTCTTCTTCAAGTTTCCCTGTTTGTCTTTGTGATTCGTTAAAACAAATGAGATGCTTTAAGAGTCAATGCGGTGCTCACAGTATATACCCTATTACAGCAAGCCACACCACAGGCATGCACATTGATCTCTGAAACCAAAAAGCTGCATTACAGACAGGTCTGCTCTCACAACTTGCTTCAGTTAGCCTTACAACACCCAAAGATTCTGGAATAAGAATTGATCTATATCACATATCCCCAGTCACTTTTGTTGAAATCCCATGCCCATGTCACACACAACATTCATATCGAATTACTTATTTCTTCTCTGTCAAGCAACAGCTTAACCTTGGATTGACTTCTTAGCTTACAAGCTACGCAAAGTTATTATGTGACCAAAAAAAACTGAAGTACATTCAAAGAGAGCAGAAAGGGAAGGCCACCCAGTTCAATCAGAGCCAAGGAAACCAAATGACAGTTCATAGCTTATATTGTCCAAGGTGAAACCTCACAACTGTAGTCACTCTTCAGTGTTCTGAGCTTCAGAATGCATTTCAGGAAAGAAAATAAAGTAGGTTAAGTTTAAATATTTAAAGTACGCTAAATGAGCATTTGGTAACAGTAACAAATCAACCATATAAGTGTTTGTCCTTGTTTGAAACATTCTGAGTATGCCACACTCTGAAAAACTGCTGAGACTGATGTGAATAGTGGTTATACAACATAAGAACTCATTCTGGAAAGTTCTCTGAGCCCATTCTGCACTGTTAACTCCTGTTAGCTCCTCCTGTTTCTTCTACTGTTAGGATCCACCATAACCAGAGATATGGCTTGACGATTTTGGGAATATTCTCATCTTACTTCTTTATTTAATGCCAGAAGACACCTTTTTTTGTTCACTGCCTTACTTCATATCTCAAATAATAAATATGTGTTTATGTATAATGGTAAGAATAAGTGGTAAACATTTCAATGATGATGTATAATAAACAGGGCAGCAGAGAGGCGCAAAGTTAGTAGTGAAGTTAGTTCTTTCTTATTTATAGAGTGTAAGATTTCAATCTGTTGCAATTAAACAGCAATCTTTATTGCATCTAGCAGATATGTTTATGCTATTGGTGCCCACTTGAATTAGGCTCTCTGAAATACAAAACTACAGAAATATGCTAGGAATACACCACTTAGACTCTGGGAAGCGTCTATGAAATTTACATCTGCATAGCTTGATTCATATAAAGCACAGACCCAAACACTCATTAGAAAATTAAGCATGGCTTTAGAGGGTAGTACTACTGAACTCTAGCAGGAACAGAGAAATAGAAAAATACAGTTCACAGGAAATGAAAGAAGAAAAAATAAAATCAAATTTTAGATACACATGAAATATAAAGGAAACATTGCCAGAGTTATTATAAAAAGAGTCACTAAAAATGTCAAGGCATTTTAGGGATAAATGGAGTTATTAATAGAAAGCCTTTCAAACAGCATTGGTGCAGAATTTTAGAAATGGATAGGGAAGCCTAGAGATCACGGAAAAGATAAAAACTGTTCTCACAATGAAACAGACAGATACACACACAAAGGGAATGTGTAAGTTGTATTCATTTCATGTCAAATCATTTGTGACGAGATAGGATATAAGCAATAGATAACTCATTAGGAGGCGACCACTAAGATGCTTTGTTGATTGGACCTGTTTTTAAGCAAGAAAGGGAAGGTGCTAGAGAAAAATGGATATTTTAGATGATTCTAGGAGGAAAAAAGGTTTATTGGAGATATAATCCTGGAACTACTTTTTTATAGTTAGATACAAGTCACTTACAGAAATAAAGTTATATTAAAAATCAAATAACATTTTTATATTATACATGATCATTTATACTATATATTTATGAAATAATATAACATATCCTTTTACATATAACATAACTTTTACTTGGATAAAATTTCACTACAATTCCAGTTTTTTAAAATGACAATATGACAAGAATCTAGATTTTTTAAATTTAGAAGTAAATCTTGGATGGAAAGCCAACTTTACAAAATTCAGATGGAAAAGCAGCTACCAGCTCAGCCACCTGAGATATTTGCCAAGAAGCCAGGTGCTTTGTGGGAACCTCTTCCATAGCTTAGCATCTGGGTTTTCTAAGTTGTTACCAAGGGAGGAAAAGGGAAAAAAAATCTACCACAGTGTGTAGTGCTGAGGTTACTGGCCTCTTCAGAACAATAATATGAAAATGTTTTCTTTTCAACAATGAGACTTACAAAATGGGAATAGAAATCCAAAGGTAACAAAATATTGTATGCTCTAAAATGTCTTTTCTGCATTATTTTTAATTTATGTTAAGACTGTATTAGCTTCAGAGTGTTTATCTATGTCCCCAAGAGAGGATTAGCTGGGAACATTCTTTGAGATAAACTAAAAGAACTATTTGGTGCTGGCACTGTTAAATTTTTCCAATGTGCAGGTGTTTGTAGTATTTGTACAGTTGCCTGATTGGTTTCCATCCAGGTAAATCCATAGAGAATAAGGTTTATCATTTCAGGATGGAGAGGTGCAGAGGCTATTTTAGGGTATAGTGAAAACCTGCCACCAGCCACTTCCATGCTGTTTTCTAAGAGTTTCATGTTCTGACTCGGAGAATATAGTCAAGCCTTCAATTCCTCATTAAATGTTTCTTGCTGATCTTTGCTGAATCCCATTCATCTTAGTTTTTTCCAACATCTTTCACAATCAACTCTGCATTCATAACTCTGCATCAGTATTACAAAGTAAGAATATATATTGTTACTGACAAATAATAAAATGTATCAGGAAGCTTGTTATTTTTACATGTGCTTTGGAACAGTACTGGAAAAAGAGTTCTTTATTCCACTAAAATCAACTTCAGCCTTTTAAAACACCATAAACAAAAATTAACTTGCAGTGGACCACAGACCTAAATGCAAAAGCTGAAATTGTAAAACTCCTAGAAGAAAACATAAGAGAACAATTTAGTGTTCTTGGACTTGGCAAAGTTTTCTTACCGAAGACACACAAAGTATTAACACAAATGAAAAAATGGATAAATTAGACCTCAACAAAATTAAAAATTCAGTTAAAAATAATCTATAAAGAAAATAAACGATAAGCCATGAACTAGGAGACAATATTCTTAAAACAAATATCTATAATCTCTATATATAAGTAAAGACCTCTTATAAAGCCATAACAAAAATACAAAGGACCAATAAAAAACAGACACAAGAACTGATATAAAAAAAGATGCACCAGTGGTTAACAAACACATGAAAAGGTACTCAGCACAGTTAGTAGTGTTAAAAATGCAAACCAAAACTAAAATGAGGTTTCATCTAGTGTCTACCAGGATGACTAAAATGAAAAATACCGACACCACCAAATGCTGATCTGGATGCAGCGGACCTACAATTCTCCTACATTACAGGCCAGGTGCAAATAAAAGAGCTAACTTCAGAAAAAAGTTTGGCAGTTTCTTGTTAAGTTAAATACACACCTACTCCATGGCCCAGCAGTTACACTCCTATATACTTAACCCACAAGAAACGAAAACACACTTCCACACAAAGAATTGTACATGAATATTCATAATATGCAAAGAGTGAAAACAATCCAAATGCCCATCAAGCAGTGAAAGGATAAATAAGATGTATTATATCCGCACACTGCAATAATACTCAGAAATTAAAAGAATACACATTACACACACACATACACAATTAAGCCTTACCTGTTATGTTTTTTTAGTTTTATTGAATCCGATTCTAGGAAAAACTTAAAAATATCTAACCCTGGGGTAGTCTTTTTTTTTTTTTTTTTAATAGAGGGGGTGGGTAGAGGGAGAGGGAGAAAGAGAGAAAGAGTGAGAGAGAGAGAAAGAGAGAGAGAGAGAAAGAGAGAGAAAGAGCGAGAATCTTAAGCAGACTCCATGCCCAGTGGGGGCTCAATCTCGTGACCATGAGCTCATGACCTGAGCCGAAATCCAGTTGGAAGCTCAACCACAAGCCACCCAGGTGTCCCAGTGGTCGTCTTAATGGTAAGAACATAAAGCCAGTGTAATAAACTGAATTCTACGTTTTCTCTCCTTACGTGCTGAAAACAGTAGTTTGAACGTAAGTTTCATTTATTTTAATGTGAGATTAAAGTGAGGAAGAAAGTTATTAAAGCATAATTATAATATAATAAACCCTTCTATTTTTGTTATACTAAGAGAACTATAATACAATGAATTACTTTAATTTTATAATAGATGAAAGAAACATTCATTTGCAACTTTTGTTTAAAGAATTTAAATTAGAGGGAAACGTATGCTTACTTCTGTGAATAAAAAAAAAATAATGAAAGCAGGCTTAATAGAAATTAAAATAATAGGGAATCAAAGAAAAATGATTTACCAAAACTTATTATTTATTTACAATAGGCTTAAGCCTTTATATTATATAAATTATATATATCAGTAAAGGGCCTTTCGGCTTCTCTCCAGGACCCTTGGCACACCTATAAATTTAAGAAATCTTTCAATGCTCTTTTTTTCTGATGAATTCTTTTACTACAAATTAAATACTTATTGTAAGCAAGTAATATTTTATATAGTTATTATATTTCTTCATTTCATTAGGGTGTGCATGCCTGGATTGATTCTAGACAATCTCCATATGTGGTGTGTTACAGCTTTTGTTAATGTGTAATTAGGTACCATTAAAATAATAACAGCTGTCACTTATTCAGTATCTCCTACACCTGATGCTGTGCTAAACACATTACCTACATTATCTCAATTAATCCTCACAACAGGCCTATGAAGTAGGGATGGATAATAATTAATCCCCATTTTACAGATGAGGATTCAGTAGCTCTGAGAAATTAAGAAACATAACCAAAGTTAAGAAATACTGGAGCAGATTCAAACTAAGTTCTTCATGACTTTAAAACCTGTACTTTCATTTTTTAAAATTCTTTTAATGTTTACCCATTTGTGTGTGTGTGTGAGAGAGAGAGAGAGAGAGAGAGAGAGAGAGAGAGAGCGCATGCACAAGTGGGGGAGGGGCAGAGAGAGAGAAGGAGACACAGCATCCGAAGCAGGCTCCAGGCTCTGAGCCGTCAGCACAGAGCCCGACGCTGGGGCTCGAACCTGCAAACTGTAAAATCATGACCTGAACCAAAGTCGGATGCTTAACCAACTGAGCCACCCAGGAGCCCCAAAGCCTGTGTTTTTAAATGCCAGAGTACACCAACCAACATTTGCTTATAGTTGTATGTAACTAATGTTGCCTCAAAGGGTGTGAGACCAGATGTCCTAGATAACACAGAGAATTTGTCCGCTGTGTTAGTGCAGGTCTTCCCATAGCCCTGGAGCTATAAGGCTGAATGGCACTAAGCAATATAAATACTGAAATTACCTAGATGTAAACATAACCTGTCACTAGGCTTTAGCTTCAAGTGATTTCTAGTTGTATTTTACCTTAAACTTTGCTCATAAAGACCCTATTACCCAAATGTCAGACTGATTATGCACTTACTTCTTCTCTCTATAAAAACTCTGCTTGAAGAACAGTAAATGTGTTTCAAATGGTTTTAACCCATAAGGACAGTAGGACAAGCGGAGAAGCAACAGGAAAGGATGCTTTGAAGATGGAGTAGGGAAAGATAATGACTTCCTTAAAATTATAAAACATGGAAATTGGTATACAAAATTATATTTGGAATAAAAATCAAAGGAATCACACAGAACATAGAACAAGAAGACAAAAATATGAAAAATATAAAAGAAATGGTAATAAAAAATTTTCTAAAATCTACACATACTTCTAGAAAGAGAACAGAGAAAATAAAGGGGTGTGTATCTGTCACATGTAAAATACAAAAGACTATTTGAAAAGTGAAACACACAAACCCCTGGATTTAAAGTGCTCAGTGAATGTCCAATGAAGTCAGTGGAAAAAAGCACACTATCCCAAAGCACATGATCTTGAAAGTCCAGAATGCTGGAGACTGAAAGGAAAGCTCCCAGAGAAAAGAAAGTCCTTTAAGAGGAACAGGAACTAAAATGGCATCGGATCCTCAACAGCAACAAACACGGATTGTAGAAGACAATGCAGTCATGTCTTCAACATTCTAAGGGAAAAATTACCTGTAACACCAAATTTTATATACAGATCACTCAAGGGTGAAGGTAAAATAAAGATATTTGCAAGTGTACAAAGTATATTCTATTAGGTATTCTATTAGTTGAGACAACAGCACTTGCTAAAGTAAGAGAATATTAATATGTATGTTTTGTATTTACATATGCATATACCTATGCATTACATATTCAAATATAATTGTATATTATTTCTTGTTTTGCTAACAGGTAATAGTAGGTATCAGCACTACTAAACAGGACTCTTGTCTCTGTGGTCATTCAGGAAATTCAGGCTAAGGAAGCCCAAACACCTTCCTACGTCACCACGATTTCTCCCTCCCATTACACACAGCCAGGGAAGGACTCAGAGGGCCATCCATATGAAGTCTTTATAAGCCTGAAAGTGGCACATATTATTTCTTATAGTCTACTGGTCATCATTTAATGTTTCATGGAAACTATAGTCTCATCAGGTGCCTAGAAAGAGGAAGAAATGGAATTTGGTGAACAGCTAGCAGTCTTTACCATCCAAGTCTCCAAAACATAGTTTCAATGCTCACTTTTATTTATTTATTTATTTATTTTTTAGAAAACTAAAAATTGCCATCGCTGTGAACCCTGTCTACAAATGGTAGCTTTGTGGTGACCAATTCTCAGGGAATATTTGTTCTCCACTCAGAGAGATTCCGAAACAAGCAACTTTCCTTCTTCCTCCTCAGGTGCCGAGAAGAGGCAGCTGTATTCTAGTTCACCCTTGCCTTGAGAGTGTAACCCCTGTGGGCGCTGCTGTCTGCTGAGCTGTCCTATTACACTGCACGCTCTAGTGAGGCTGGACTCTGTCCTGCCCATCCCCACGCTGCCCCCATGAAGCTGTGAAAACTGGATTTTTCTGGCAGCACTTTCAGGATTTGGGCTCTGCTTTCCACCTCATGTTCCCACTTTTATTGACCTTTTAGTTGGTTTCTGAGAATTCTTTAATTTCTAGCCAGATCATTGCTGTGCATTCAGTACTGGGAGAGTCATTTTCAGCAGAAGTCATTCAGGGTCTCTAATCTGCCATTCTTATGAAAATGTGGTAGGTATGGCTCGGCTCTTTATTTCACTGTTTCAATACTCTTTGGTTATCTAACTATGTGTACAGGTATTAATAACTGAAGACTTCAGAACTGGTTATTTGTTTACTACATCCAGTTTCATAAACCTAACTGGAAATGGAGTTTCCAACACTTGCCAAAAGTCATTGCCAAAAGAGAAAATATGAACATGATTACGCCAGTCTATAATTCGTATTTCCAAGCCAACCAGGTGAGATTCCTTTAAAATGCAATTCATTATAAAGCAAAAATTAACTTTTTCAAAAATAATTTCTTTCCAACCCCAAACACCCTTCTCACATAGCCTGCCTCAAGGTTCCACTTGGAGTGGGCAATCGGCCACATGAACTGGATCTCTGGCTGCAACTCATTAGACATATCCCATAGCTAAGCCACTGACATCATATTTCCTGGAAATTTGAAACTGGGAACGAGGGACCCTAATAAGGTCAAAGTTAAGCACTGAGACTGTGAACTTACGTAGGGCAAGGAGCGACTTTTATAAATGTATTTTCTTTATGTCCACAGAAGACACAAGAAAGCATCATTGATAAGAGACCATTTGGTCACAGAAAGAGGTGCAGCTTCTGCTGACATGTAAGATTCCTTCCGAGGCCCGGGTATACTTGCTTCACTTTTGTGGTTAAGATGGTTAGCTCTCAAGCCAGACTTAAAATACTGTCGCAACCGGCAACACGATATTGGCAAACTACTTGGGCTAACTTTACTCCAGTTTTTTTCATGTGTAAAATGAGGGTGATAATAATACCCACCTCATAGGATTACTGTGAGTGTGGCAGATTGGCGTTTGTTTGCTTATTTACAGGTAGTTGTTGCCTTCCCTGTAAGAAGACTGTACATCCCCCTTTCCCAAGCACAAGTGACTGACAGTCCATCCCTGCATCATGACAGTCAGATTGTGTGACCTGCTTCAAGAAGGGGAATATGAGCAACAACAACAAATAGCACAACTGAGCAGAAGCTTTAAGGATCACTGCATAGTTCAATTATTGCTTCTTATACCTCTGCCCCAAAACCCAGATCCTCAGATCAAGAAAACATTTCAGACAGTGCCATAAACAGTGCTGACCCTTAACTGAGATGTAACATAAGAAAGAAAAAAAAATCTTTGTTGTGGTAAGAATTTAGGAATTGTTTGATACCATAGAATTCTCTAGCAAAAGCTAACCATATGTCAATTGGTACATAATTGCTATCGTGGCTAATAGCACAGGGAGGTGATTACAGTCAAACAGCTAAAAAGCAGAGAGTCTTTTTGAGACACTTGCACTGCCAAAGAACTGCTTGCCTGAACACTTTGAGTGGGAATGTCCATGCCTCACTGCTCTACCTTGGCTTTGTGCATGGAAGACAACTTTTCTTTTTGGTTCATCTGATTCTGAAGGAAGAAGAGCACCATTGGGTCTAGAGACAGGAGAAAAACATCAGAAAGCAGAGAAGCAACTATTCTGTTGAAGAGAAAGAACTGAGGATGATTATATTACTGTTTTCAAATAATTTCTGCTCTTCTTCTAGGAGAATGATACATCCCTATTTGTTGACATTTGATTTCCAGGGCCACCTACAGGAATAATTTACTTACCCACTCTACTGACTTTTAGGTTTGGCCAAGGAACTTGCTTTGTTCAATGTACCATGGCCAAGTGGAAGCTTTAGGAGACACTTCATTGTTTGGCTATTTCTGTTTTCCTCTGCCTTCAAACAAAAATAAGGGCTACTACTTCTGTTGGATCCCTACATGAAAAACCTACAGCCAACATATAATGGAGTGAGAAGTCAATCTTTGATATCTAAGCTACTGAGATTTGGAATTGTTTGTTATCACAGCATAACCTAGCAAAGACTGGCTAATACAGAAATTAATTAGAGGAGTGTTTCAGATAGTTCCTGGCAAATAGCAAGCGCTAAGTGAGTGTTTGCTATAATAATACCTCTTTATAACCCCAATACTATTCCAATAAAAGTCTCTTTTTTCTTAAGCTACTTGTGTTCTTTGAAAATCAACACTCTCTATATATGATCAAAACATTCTATTAAAAAATACAACCAATTAGCTCGTAACTGTTTAGAAGTTACTCTGTGAGCCAAATGTCGTAAATCATTGACAATGTAATTACAATCGTGTCATCATACTAGACAACACAATGTGTGGCCTTTCAAACCAGGGCTATTATTTCTA
This sequence comes from Leopardus geoffroyi, assembly GCF_018350155.1. Lineage (NCBI taxonomy): Eukaryota > Metazoa > Chordata > Mammalia > Carnivora > Felidae > Leopardus > Leopardus geoffroyi. The sequence goes on along the minus strand of NC_059338.1, from coordinate 114,209,005 downwards.
TGGGATAATTTCTAATAAGAAGATAGTTATCTGAAATGAAATTTCCTAATTTAATAAGTAATAACATAAAATCCTCATAAATTGTGGAATCATATCTTTGCTCTTCGGTTCTTTCTACTTTTAAAGGGAATGGAATGAATGAAACATCAATGGAGAACATTATAATTTGTGGGCAAGCTGACATAAAGCTCAATTTGAAGTCATAGAAACTTCATTAAAACCACCTATTTGACCATCATTGTAGATAAAAGTAATCTCATTATAGTTACAAAGATCTGTCAAATTTTCCCAACAAAACAATACTTACAAATAAAATGTTCCAATCTTTGAATTTCAAGATTGTTGAGACATAGAAGTTGGATTCTTTTTACCCCTATAATTTCTCAAGTCACACTTACACCATGTTACACTGACCCAAATTTGCCATTGTTAAATTCTCAAAATATAAAATCACTGTCATGATGCAGGGATGGACTGTCAGTCACTTGTGCTTGGGAAAGGTGAGTTAAATTCACTTTCCTTAAGAAATATGAGAATTGCATATTGTGTTTTATTGGATATGCCAATTAACTGAACTGCACACTATCTACAAATTATCATTTAAAAAATGCAGTGTAAGTCTTAATCCCAATACTACCTGTAATAAATTTTATTATGAAGTCTCTGTTTCTTTTCTTGATGCAAGGATATCATCACTATTAATTACAATAATACAATTATGTGCACATAAGGTGTGCAGAAAATTCGTATGAAACTGTAGCACAAAAACTCTATCACATACGATAGATATTGCTCGTTAAGGAAACAAACCACTGCCATCACCAATCCATCTTTGAGTTTCTTAAGCATCTAACACATGCAAGCTATTGCCTGGGTGTTGTGGGAGAAAAAAAACCAAAAGATATCATCTTTGCTTTTAGTAAGTTTATTATCTGGTACAGGTGACAGAGTGAAAAACTCACAGGACCACACAATTTCATACTCTTCTATTCAATCCACAGGAGTCGCCAATCCTCTTGACAGAGTTGTCTCTACTCCTTACCCACTCACTTCCAACCCACCGTTGAGTGGCTTCCACCTCCATTACTCCTTTGAAGCTGTTCTCATCAGACCACTCCGTTGCTGAATCCAGTAGATACTTCCCAATTCTTACTCTTAACAGGGGTTGCTTGCTCTCCTTGGAATGCTCTGGGAACCCTAGGTCTCATGTTCTTCATCGTCTCTTCCTGTCAATGGTGACTCTGTGTCCTCAGCTTCTGAACTTCTCATCCCCTGACATTCTGTAATTTTTTGGTGCTACCTAGCCTAATTTATGTCTTATCTCATCCACCCTGGGTTTACATTTCCACTTCTATACTTATGAATCCCAAATAAGCATTTCCAGTCCAAATGTCTTTCTGAATTACAGACACAGACCTCTACTTGGATGTCCCACAGACATCTCAAACTAGACATGTCAGAGTCAAGGCCAAACCCTTTAACTGGCTTATTCTTGCACTAACTCAAATTCCCTAATACATCATGCTTTCTCTCATCCCCAGCCTTTTGCTAATGCCAGTATTCCACCCTTTCCTGACCCATTTTGTCTGACCTTAACTGCTTGTCAAACTTTAATTCCTCCTCAAGCCTTAACTTGTACTCCAAAGTATGAATTTGGGATCCTCATAGGTACTTCTATTACATGTATCATAATGCCCTGTACCCCTCATTAGACTGCGGGTCTTGGGATGACACGTCCATGTTGTTCTGCATTGTCTCCAGGGCCTGGCACAGTGGTTGTTCTAAAGGAGCTGTTCTACCATGTGTAGTATACTAGAGCAGCTAAGGGCTAAGACTCCAAAGCAGACAGCCTGGCTCTAAGTCCTGTTTCTGCCGTATAATACCTATGTAACTTTACACAAGCTATTAAATATCTTGTTACCCAGGCCATGGGTATAATAGTTTGTTTCACGGAATTATTGTGAGAATTAAATTAGTTTACAAAGTGTGCAAAAATAAGTGCCTAACATATAAGAAGTGCTAAATAAATATTAGTTACTATTTTCAGTTGAAAATGTATTGTGTTCTTGTTGTCCCTATCCATCAACAAGTTTACCACAAGAAGCTTCAATGTAATGCTGAGCATTGGCCTACGAAGACAGTGCCGTCTAACTGGAATGTACCATTAACTACAGCTGCCACTTTACAACGCACACAGTGTAGGGTGGAGTCAGTTTTACAGCCTCTGTCTATGCCTTCTCTGCTTAGACCTTCTATTTCCTCCAAGAAAAGACTTGATTGGTTAGAGCCCACAACTGACTGGACCACATTTGCTCTAATGGGGCTCTCAACAATTGCATAAGACTAGATGGGAAAAATGGGACATTCTTTTTAGATTTGCAGCATCTACTCTCTTAAACTGCCTTCTTCCAGCTGTCAGAAGGGAAGAAGGAGATCTCGCTTAGACTTCGAATATAAACCATACATTCCAATGTAGCCTTGGACCAGAATTCTCCTTTTGGGAATCAGGTGCTTGCACAGCAATTAAAGCCCTCTGATTCACATTCTGCACCTGTTTCTGCATTCATTACACAGAATGACTTGGGAAACTGACAGGGCAAGAGTCTAGCATTCCCATGGCCTTGACTGAGCACCATCATAAAATAGAAAAGTGGCCATTTATATTCCTTACACATGCCAACGTCCACCAGGGGCACCAGACTAGGGATGGTAGATTACCTGCGGCTGGGTCCTGTCCTAGATATAGAGAATACAAAGTGTGGGGGGGGGGGGGTAGGACAGCCCTGCTCTCCAACAGTGTGGGCAATCTACTAAGGGGGGCAGATATGTGTAATACACTACGGCAAGTGTTTTAATAGAGATATATGCATACATAGGTAGGTATGAGGGAGTTGTCAGCTCCCTTCAGTTGGAAAAAGCTTCAAAGGAGAAAGCATTCAGGAGTTTTTGAGATTTACAAAAGGGGGCAAATGCTCTCAAAGGAAGCAAGTGCAAAGCCACAGAAAGGTTAAAGAGCAGGATAGATGTGAAGAAATAGAAGTAATTCCATCTGTCTTTAGGGTAGAAGCAGTGAGGGCACTGGCTCTCAGTGACACCAGGCAAGAGCCACATAGATCATGGAGGACTGCATCTGGTTGGGCTTTATCCTATCATGGATGAAGATGCCAGCAGAGAATTAGAAGTAGCTCTGTCTTGGTTTTAGTATAATCCTACAGAGGGAAGGTGGTCTGAGGGCGGAAGTGCACTCTTCCCAGCATGAAATTTGTTTCCAGGGTATGAACTGAACATTGAAAGTATACGGCTGCAATTCCTTTAGAGGGAAGATAAAGATATTAATTCATGTTGCCATAACCACGAGCAATAACTTAAAGACAGAGTACTCTAAACACAATTCTAATTTGATTGCCCCCTAAAAATGAAACGAACCCAACTAGCAAAACAGAGACAATTTCAAACCATTAAAATTAGAAATGAGCTCATGTTTAAGTTCAATTTTATAGTCTTTTTTATGTGGGTTTCAGAAAATCTAGTAGATTCAATAAAATAAAATATCCCAGACACCTGGTACAATTAAAGCAAGTGAACCAAGTGGTAAAAATATCTCTGATTGAGGCTATGTTTGATGTCTAGCCAGAAAGACTACAGATTCTGTGACTCTACAGTCTGAAATAAATATATTGGCTGGGGTGTGGATAGAACAGAAATATATTAATTATTTCTTATGGGTCAGAAAGTCACTACCTTGTTTTATAAGGACTAAGAAGGCCAGGAGGCTTTTCACCGGCTCCTTAAATAGTTCAAACCCATGTATCTTCCTACATTTATCCCATGAAATATCCAGAGGCAAACTAATTTGTTTGAGGAAAGCCCCCAGATGCTTTCCCATTTCCTTTTTATTCACTAGGAGAAACTGATCTTTACTTGTTGGCCACATCTAAAAGATCATATAAATGATCTTTTACTTGTTGGCCACATCTAAAAGAGGTTGCTTGCAGTTTTCCACACCAGTTCCTTGTAAATGATTCTTAATTGCAAAATCTTCATTCCCCATCACTTAAAATGTCACCTTTCACTTACGTACCACAAGAGTGTTAATTCTAGTAAGGGATACCGTTAGCAGATAAGACTGTTTTGAAAAAGTATTTTTAAAAAGATTTTGAAGTTCATTAAGAAACGATTTTTCCTTCCCAAGGAGGACGGGTGACAGGAACAGCAGAACAGCAGTTACTGTAAGGTGTTTATAACTTACAACTTTTACACACTGTGATTCGGCCTCCGATGCGCAGTTTCCATAGCAACTACCATATCATCTGATCCTACAGATATTTTTAAGATGAAGATAAATTTTTTTAAGAATATGGATCAGGATCTCAAGGTAAATTTGTTCCCTAAATCCACTGTTCCCAGTGACACCAGCAAGAGGCTATTTTTGACAGAAAATGTGCTAAAGCAAGTATGTCTATGTATATTCTATTTACTGATTTTACAGGTTATTGAACTTAATCTTCAAATTTATTTTGAGTAGTCTTACTTTTTCTTATTTAATAGCTTAATTGAAATATAATTAAAATACAGAAAACTGCAAAATTTAAAGTATAAAATCTGTTACATTTTACATATAGATACATTGTGAAACCATCATATCTAGGTAGTGAACATATCCATCACCCTATAAGGTTCCTAATAGCCTTTGTAATCCCACACTCCTTCCTCTCCCCATTCATCCCCCACCATTCCCAGAGAACCATTGGTCTGCTGTTACCATCAATTAGTTTACATTTTCTAGAAATTTCAGTAAATGAAATCATACAATATGTGCTACTTGTTGTCTGGCTTCTGTTGCTCAGCATAATTATTTTTAGACTCATCCATGTTTTAGTTTTTATCAACAGTTCATTCACTCATTTTTATTGCTGGGTAGTATTCCACTGCACATTCAGACCACGATTTCTTTATCCATTCACTAGTTGATGGACATTTGTACTATTTCTAGTTTGGAACTATTACAGAAAAAGTGGTCATAAACATTCATGTGTAGCCTTTGTATGAGCATATGATTTCATTTCTCTTGAGTAATTACTTAGGAATGAAATGTGTCAATCATAAAGTAGGCAATGTTAAGTTTTAAGAAATTGTTGATATTTTTTCCTAAGAATTTGTTTCATTTTCCATTCCCACTAGTAGTGATGAGTATGCAACTGCTATCCTTGCTAACACTCAGTAGAATCAACATTTTTTTTTTTTATTTTAGCCATTCTAAGACCAGGTGCTGGCCATTATTTCCATCTTAATTTGCACTTCCCCAGTAACTAATGAAATTGAACTTATTTCTGTGTGCTTATTTGCCATAAATATATCTTCTTCGATAAATTGTCTTCAAACATTTTGCTCATTTAAAAGAACTGGAGTATCTTCCTATCACTGAATTTTGAAAATTCTTGATATAGTATAGACACAAGTCCTTTGTCATATATAAGATTGGTATTTTGTTCCAGTCTGTTTCTTGTCCTTTCATTCTTTTAGTAGTCACTTTCAAAGAGCAGAAATTTTTAATTTTGAGGAAATTCAAACCATCACTTTTTGTTTTATGGATCATCCTTTTGGTGTTGTGTCTGAGAAATCTTTGCTAAACTTGAGGTCAAAAATCTGTATTTCCTCCAGTTTTGGGGTGCCTGAGTGACTCAGTTGGTTAAGTATCTGACTCTTGATTTCGGTTCAAGTCATGATCTCACAGTTCACTCGCGCTTGCTCTTTCAAAATAAATGAATAGACTTTAAAATAAATCTCCTATATTTCTTCTAGTTTTATAGTGTTAGGACTTATATTTAGATCTGTGATAAATCTTGAGTTAATTTTTGTGTTTAGTGCTAGAAATCATTCTCCAAATTCCACTTTAGTAGAATTTCACAAATCTATTTTCATTCAGTTCAAAACACTTCCAGATTTCCCTTTTGAATTCTTCTTTGTATTTTGGAGCCCTGACATTAGGTACATAAATGTTTAGAATTGTTGTTTTCTGGATGAATGTCTTCTTTTTCATGACAAAATAACCTTCTTTACCGCTGATAATATTCTTTGCTCTGAAATCTTTATTTGATATTAATACAGCAACTACAGCTTTCTTTTGATTAGTGTCAGTATGGTATATCTTTTTTCAAGCCTTACTTTTAATATGTTTTTGTTTTTAAATTTAAAGTAAGCTTCTGGTAGTAAAGTTAGCATCACACAGGTCGTTCTTGCTTTTGCATCCACTCTAACAGTCTCTGTCTTCAATTGGAGTGAGTTTTTGTTTTGTCTGTTCTGTGTATTACATCTATCTTACTTTTTTTATTGCTGTATAATCAATTACCAGAATTTAGCAGGTTGAAACAACACCAATTCATTATCTCCCAGATCTGTAGGTCAGAAGTCCAGGTGGGCTCTAATAGGTTCTCTTCTTAGGCTCACAAGGGCAAAGTCTAGGTGTTGGCCATGTTGGCCTTTTATCTAGAGGCTCTATCAAATAATTTGCTTCCCACTCACTTAAGTTGTTAGAATTCAATTGATTGTGATTGTAGAACTAAGGTCCCATTTCCTTGCTGGCTGTCAGCCAAGGACTCCTTTCAGCTACCAGAGGCCATCCAGGATCCTTATCATATGACCCTTTCAATCTTCAAGTATCCAATGGTACACTGAATTTTTCTCTCACTTTGAATCTCTGAATTCTCTTGCTCCCAACAGAGAAATCTATCTGCTTTTTTTTTAAAGAGTTCAGTGATTAGGTTATATCTACCTAGATAATCTCCCGTCGTCCTATAATTTAATACAACCACCCCCCTCATACCTCATTATATTCAGTCGTGTGGTTTAGGGAAGGAAATCTTTTGAGGCTGTTTTAGGATTTTGTTTACCACAACCATTAATGCGATCATTGATATAATCAGGTTTAAGTCTATGATTCTGTAACTTACTGTCTTCTTGTTCTAATTTTTCTTTCTTTTCCTTTTTTTTTTTTTTTGCTTTCTTCTGGATTTAGTATATTTTTATTTTCCCCTTTTATCTCTTTCATTAAATCTTTAGCTCTAATTCTTGTTTTATTATTTTAATGTTTGTTTTGGGGTTTATAATATACATTTTTGATTTATCAGAGTCTGTCTTCAAGTGACATTATACTAGTTCGTGAATAATATAATAATGTTATGATAATATACTTTCATTTCTTCTCTTCTGGCCATGTTTTGTTGTTGTCCTACATTTTATTTGTACATTTAATAGAAACTCGTACTACCTACTATTTTTTTAAATATTAACTGTCTTTTAATGGATTTTAAATAATAAAAAAATAACTTGCATATTGACCCACACGGTTCACATTTCCAGGACTTTTCATATTCCATTGTATAGACCCATATTTTCACATGGTATTATTTTCCTTCTGCCTAAGAGATTACCTTTAACATTTCTTACAGTGTGGGTCTGTTGGCAATGAACTCTCCTGGGTTTTACAGGTCTGAAAAACTTCATATTTTGCTTTCATTTTTTGAAGTACATTTTCAGTGGGCATAGAATTCTAATTTGTTTTCCTCCTTTCAACACTCTAAAGATGCTGCCCCACTCTCTTTTGTTTACATTGTTCTCAAAATAATCAGTTGTCATGCTTATCTTCTTCCCCTTTGTATGTAACGTGTCTTTTTCTCTGGCCACTTTTAAGATTTTCTCTCCATCCATGGTTTTGGGCAAATTGATTATAATGTGCTTTTCTGTAGTTTTCTTCATGTTTCTTATGCTTGGGATTCATTGAGATCTTTAAAACTCTGTGTTTAGTAACACTATATGTTTGCTATATTTCAATAAAAAATAAAAACAAAACCCCTTTGTGTGTTTATAATTTTTATCAAATTTGAAAAAGTTGTGGCCATTATTTCTTTGCATGTATTTCCTGCCTACATTCCTTCATGGAATCTAATCACATGTGTTTTAGACTGAGGCTGCTTCAGAGCTTTCATTCTTTTCCCTCAATGTGTTTTATTTGGATAGCTTCAATTGCTATGTCTTCAAGTTTACTAATATTTTCTTCTACAATGCTTAATCTGTCATTAATCCCATCCAGTTAATTTTTCTCAGACATTGTAGTTTGATTTTGTGATTTTTTATGATTCATATATATATTTATTCATTTTATATATATATGAATATATTTATTCACATATATATATTTCCATGTCTTTACTTAACCTGTTAAATCTTTCCCATGGTTTTCTGAATATGTAGAATACAGTTATAATAACTATTTCAGGATTCTTATTTGCCAATTCTAACATCTGTGTTAGTTCTGGGTTGGTTTCAATTGATTGATTTTTGTCCTCATTCTGGGTTGCTTTTTTTTTTTTTTTTTTTTTTTTTTTTTTTGCTTCTTTGCATTCTATAATTTTTTATTGGATGCCAGACATCGTGAATTTTGCCTTGTTGAAAGCTGAGTATTTTTGTATTTCTATAAATACCTTGAGTTTTATTTCTGGTATGCAGTTAAGTTACTTGGAAACATTTTCATCCTTGCCTTGAAGATTTGCTAGGTGGGATCAGAGCAGTATTTAGTCTAGGGCTCATTATTTCCCACTACTGAAGCATAACCCCTCTGAGTACTCTACACAATGTCCTGTAAATTATTCATTTCTCCAGTCTGGCTAGTGGAAACAGGCATTATTCCCAGCCCTGTGCGGGCTTCCTCTACTTTTCCTTCTAACCATTTCATTTGGTTACTCTCCTAGTCCTGGTTAGTTTCTTCACATACATGTGCTGATTAGTACTCTGCTGAATACTAAGGGGAACCCTACGTAGACTTCAATAGTGCCCTTGCTGTGTAGTTCTGTCCTCACTATCTTCTGTATTATAGCCACTTTGGTCCAACGAAAGTCTGTTTCATCTCCTCAACTAAGGGAGTCTATCAGGTTCCATCCAGACTCCCTCTCCCTGTGCCAGAGCTGGGAAACACTCTCAAGACCACAAGCCAGACAATCATAGGGTCACCTTTGTTTGTTTCCTGTCTCTCAGGGTTCACTATCCTTAGAAACCTAATATCCAATATGTTGTAAAAGAAATTTTTTTTCAAAAAAAAAAATTGTTTCAGGCAGGAGGGGAATCCAAGGCCCTTATTCCAGCTTGTTTCAAAGTGGTCATATAAATTTACCTTTTAGAAGTCTAGTAACATTGGGGCACCTGGGTGGCTCATCTTTTAAGCTTCAGACTTTGGCTCAGGTCATGATCTCACAGTTAGTGAATTTGAGCCCTGAGTTGGGCTCTGTGCTGACAGTTCAGAGCCTGGAGCCTGGTTCAGATTCTGCCCCTCCTCTGCTCTCACTCTGTCTCTCTCTCAAAAATAAATAAACAATAAAAAAATTTTTAAAATGTAGTAACATTGACTCTTCAAAGTATGAAAAGCATATGTGATTCTAGAGAGATAGTTCAACTGAAATAACTAAAGAATACTGATATTATAGAAACTGTCTTAGCTATGATGATAGGAATTTGTAACTGAAGTATAACAACATTTATATGTTGTCTTATGTAGAGAGATTAATATTGCTCAGAGTTATGGTTGTCCTGAAGTTGATATTTACCACAGATGTAAAAATAGTGAATTATAAAATTCTACTCTTCACATTTTCAAGCAAAGCCAGATTGTGCCAAATTACCTGAAAACTGAACCCATCCAGATGGAAAAGGATGTCTATAGTTACCATATAGACCCAAGCACATAAGCCCATTACACTCAGCCACTGATGTTAACCATAACAGTGATAAAATTCTAGGTTTACCCAGTAGATAAAGAAATTACTTTTAAAAAACCTATCATTTTCCAAATCCTTAGGGAAATAGCATAATTTGTGCACCCTTTCTATGGTTTATGGACATTTGGATTTTTTCCACGTGTTGGCTATTATAAAAAAATGGTGCAATGAACACTTGTGTATATGTTTCCTGGTGTACATGGACACGTAACCCTTTAGGGTACATATTTAGGAGTATAATTCCCGAGTCGTGTGGCAAGTATATTTTAGATATACTAGATTATGCCAAACATGTTTACCAATTTATAATCCATCACCCGTAGTGAATGAAGATCACTTTTGGTTCACATCTATACCTACACTTAATGGTTTTTTTTTTTTTTTCCTCTTAAAAAGATTTTTTTTTTCTTTTTAAGAAGCCAGAGAAAATTACAAAGGTTATATTCATTATTCATTCTTTCTTCCATACATTTTCTCATTACATCTAGTTTTTTCTTACTTTTGGGGTGCTTTAGATTCAAATATAAAGACAACATAACCCTGATTTTCACTAGAGGACTCACAGACTAAGGGATACAGAATTAGTGTAAAAGATAAAAGACTCAGGTTTGTGATAAATAGAAGGTCAAAATAGGATCAATCTGTTTGTAATCATACCATAGAACTATAAACAATTACCAAAAAGATTCAGTTGACTGATGAGGAATCTTTAGTGAGCCCAAGGTTTATAGTCTATAATTAGGTAAAACAGATGTGTCTGGTGTGTGTGTGTGTGTGTGTGTGTGTGTGTGTGTGTGTGTTTAAGTATAAGGAGAGAAAGAGACATTTTTTTTAAGGACAAATCAGGAAATCAAATAAGTCCAAATCCTGAAAGTCCCCTTCATAGGATCAAGTCCAGAATTTATGATAAAGATCACAAAACTTTTATGGTAAAGGCCAGATAGTAAATAGTCTAGGGTTTGTGGGCCATAAGTTTTCTGTCTCAAATACTCAACTCTGCCCTTGTAGTGTGGAAGCAGCACAGACAATACATAAACAAATGAGTTCAACTGTGCTTCAATCAAACTTTTTGCACAAGAACAAGCTGTAGACCTGATTTGGTCCAAGGGCTATCGTTTGTGAATCCCTGATCTAAGGCATGAAAACTTGAGTCAGATGATCCACAGACACCCTGTTAGTGTAAGTTAGTATCAGTTTTCCTATACTTTAGTGTAAATGAAGACTTCAAAAGTAGGTTATGATAGAGAGGATAGAAAGGAAGGAGAAAACACAATGAAGATGCCTGAGGGCACAGTAAAATACCACCTCCACCATAACTTTACCTCAGGCCAGTACTAGGATATATGATTCAGTGGAATTTTGCATTTCCAAAGACAATTATTATGCATGTGACAGACAATACATGTGACAGCAATATGCATTTCAGTGAATGAAAGGACTTTCTGGAAGCAAGAGTAACTTTACCTTTAAAAGACCAACACATTTCATTTTACTAATGATAAGTTTAAATTTTTTTTAATGTTTTTATTTATTTTTGAAGGAGAGAGAGACAGAGCATGAGCGGGGGAGGAGCAGAGAGAGAGGGAGACATAGAATTTGAAGCAGGTTCCAGGCTCTAAGCTGTCAGCACAGAGCCCGATGTGGGGCTCGAACTCACGAACTGTGAGATCATGGTCTGGGCCAAAGTCGGACGCTTAACCGACTGAGCCACTCAGGCGCCCCGATAAGTTTAAAATTTTTAAAACTTTTTTTAGGTTCATTTTCAAGAGATGGGGACAGAGTGCAAATGGGGGAGGGGCACAGAAAGAGGGAGACACAGAATCCGAAGCAGCTCCAGGCTCTGAGCTGTCAGCACAGAGCCCAATGCGGGGCTCAAACCCACAAACCGCGAGACCATGACCTGAGCGGAAGTCGGATACTTAACCGACTGAGCCACCCAGTTGCCCAGGTGGTGATAAATTTAACGCGTCCCACAAGTCAAAGTGTTCATGGAAATTTTATCCCTAAAGAAATAAGTATGTAGGGTTGTTTTTTGTTTTGCTTTGCTTTACATTTACTAGCTGAGAATTTCTTAGCCCTTACACCTTAGGAAATATAAAATATTGTGCCAGATTATTAAATACGAATGTTGCTTGAAGTCAGTACTTCAGAAAAGCAAATTATCTTTTAGTTCACTGAAACTCTACCCAATCAAAAATACCATTAGTATCCCAGCGAAAGAGGCTATAGAATCTTTTCTCATCTATAATATTCTTAGTGAATAATTAGCATAATAGAAAATCTATTTCATAATATTTAAAATAATAAGAGCTACTGCGAATTAAAAACCTATTATGTATCTGTAAAGAATTAGTCATAACAACTCTATCAGGTACAAAATATAATTACCACCCTATTTTATAGATTAAAAAAAACAACAACAGAGACGCAAAGAGGTTAAGTAACTTCCCCAGGGGCACACAGCTACTAAGTATTGGGGCTGGGATTCAAACCGAGGCAGTCTTCTCTCAGGGTCTCTCTCTTTAAACAGTATGCTGTTCTGCCTCCAAAGAGATGATACCATTTATACTTCTTTTCTCAAATAGTATGTATTTAGGACCAGACTGTATGTGGTATTTAAAATTAGTCATTGACTAACTTTACCTTTTTTATTTAGGTTTGAAATTTCACAAGAATTTTTTTTAGTAGAGTTGACACACAAAGTTACATTAGTTTCAGGTGTACAACACAGCAATTCAACACGCTTCCACATTATGCTGTGCTCACCACGAGTGTAGCTACCATCTGTCACCATACAATCCTATTACAATACCACTGACTATGTTCCTTATGCTGTACCTTTTATTCTCATGACTTACTTGTTGCCTAACTGGAAACTTTACCTTTTAAGAGTCTGACACATAATAGAGATTTGATGCTTTAAAGAAATACAGAAGAAAACTTCCTGCTCTGTTTGTTTGTTCCTATGCGGTATGTTACCAAAGAAAAAGACACTTTCCTCTTGTCTAGAACAACTTTGCTATGGACTAAGTGTCTGTGCACCCCCAAAATTCACATGTTGAAATCCTAACGTTCAATGTAATGGAATTAAGAAGTGGGGTTTTGGGGAGTGATTAGGCCATGAAAATGGAGCCCTCGTGAATGGGATTATAAAAGAGAGCACTTTTAAAAGAGAGCACTCTTACCTCCCCTGCAGTGTGAGGTCACAAGGAGAAGACAGCTGTCTCTAAACCAGGAAGTGAGTTCTCACCGGACGCTGAATCTGCTGGCACTATGATCTTAGACTTCCTAGCCTTCAGAATAGTCATAAATAAATGTTTAAGTCCCACGGTCTATGGTATTTCTGTTACAGCAGCCTGAAAGACTAAGACTAACTTACTTACAGATTTTTCCAAACTCCGTTCCTAACTTTTTCCTCATCCTCCTGGCAAATTGGTCATACCGTCCTCAGTGCTTCCTACGGACCTTATTCCTACTGTTAATATGGCACTGATCCCATTGGATGGCAATAATTTGCTTTTATATTTGTCTTTTTCTCTGGACTATGGACTCCTCGGGGACAGAAAGTTTGTCACACTTCTCTTCATGTCTCCAGAATCTTCACAGGGTCTACTATGGAAGGCACTCAAATGTTTGATGAATGGTTGAATGCACACACGAATCGATGCATTCCAAGCAACGGTTCCACGATTGTTACTCCCCCAAAGAAGAGATATGCCAATATCCAGCAATGCTATAAAACAAAACAAAAAAATCCAAAATCTTTTGAAAAGATTCTTTCTTAATCGAACACATCTGTTTCACTTATTGCAGGAGTGTGTAAGCACGACTGGGGAAGGTTGCTGCCCCATAAAGAGCAGGCTCTGTAACTTAGAAGAAGTTATGCTAATACATGCTAGCTGTTCCTTAGTGGCATATACTACTGCTTTGTCTTTTCAGAGACTCTTCCACAGGGGCACAGCTATGGTCCATTTACCCCCTCTCAAGTTTTAATAATATTGTTGAAGAATCTGTTATAAGAAATTGCTGAGAATGCTGAGGGGAATTGCTAAATAATTCCGCAGCAGTTCCGCTTAAACATCTTAAGTGCTAGGCTACCAAAGACCAGTGCTTTTTCATCTGGCTTTGCTTTTTGTTTTCGTTTTGCATGAAACAATGTATCACTACTGTTGTTCTTCCAAATACAGTGTCGAAAGAAATTGGATTTTCAAAGCTTTCCTCTTGCTGGATTAAACTGTAATAAGTTTAAAATTTAAAAAGTGGTGTTTCAACTTAACACGGCTTTTTAAAACACTACAGTAGAAGGGGGAAATTGCAAAGTAATTTTTATTCTTTTGCTTTGTCCTTCATGACATGAAATCCTTTGCTAAATTATTCTACTTGGAAGGTTCAGGGTTGCCTTTTTGTGATGGCATGTATATTTTTTTTTGTTTGTTTTTGTTACAATGCAGGATTATTGCTTTTCAAAGGGTGGTGTCACAAGAGGATGCTGTAAAAATCCAGAGATGCTGCCAGTAATTAGGCAGCTGGGTGGCCTAGAAATCCTCTCCATTACACTGTTGCTTCTCTGCCAGCTCTCCCTGTTCTCTCTTCTGGGGAAGAGGAGAAAAAAAAAAAAAACACCCAAAACAAAACAAAACACTTTTTTTTCTTTACATAGTTCTTATAGGCAGAATGAATAAACCTTTTCTTTTTCACTTGCCAGAGTCTTCTGACACAACATCAACTTCCATATTTATGATTCATGGTCCTTGCTTTGATTTATAATTAGTTGTCAAAAACACGTTTAATGAATGATCAGGGCTATAATATTTAATGTGTTAAGGGAGTTCTACTCACAAATCCATGGGCTGCCCACCTGTACATATGCTGTCCACATGGATTAATACTGTGTCCATTTTTTAAACCAAAACAGTTCTCAAGTATGTATCACTGATAACCAAGCTAATACATGCCCAGAGCTTGTAATAGATGAGTGTCAGCCTAAGGACACAGAACAGGTTTTGCTCTTCTCCATCTGTCTCTACCTCTTTTTCTGTCTCTGTCTCTCTCAATCTCTGATGTCTCTCCTTTCATTCCAACATGTGGTTTTGAGAAATGAACCCAAATGCATGTGTGTGTGTATGTTTTGAATTGTCTTATTAGGGTATGTGCGGGAATTTGTAGGCTATGTGTGGTGGTGCTTAGTAGGCATTCCATAACTATTTATCGAACTGAATTATGGGTATTTGGATTTCTTTTTCAAAACTTTTTGAGGCTGGGTGTAGAGGGCTGAATAGAGCCCCCCGGCCCCTCCAAAAAGGTATACCAATGTAATAATCCTCAGAACTTGTCAATATTACCATGTATAGCAAAAGAAAACATTACCTTAAATAGTAAAATATTACCTTAAATGGTAAAAGATGTGATTGAGTTAAAGATCATGGAGGAAGAGCTTATCTTGGATCATCCCATAGTCCCTAAATGCGATCACAGATGTATCCTCACAGAAGGAAGCAGAGGGGGTTTTGAGGCAAACACACAAAGGAGAAGGAGGCAAAGTGAACACAGAGGCAGAGTTTCAGTAATGCAGCCACAAACTAAGGAATGCCAAGGAACACGAGGCAACCACCAGAAACTCAAAGAGGCAAGGGACCAATTCTCCCCAGAGTGCAACTGTGCTGACACCCTGACTTCAGACTTCTGACCTCCAGAACCATGAGAGAATACATTTCCGTTGTGTTAAAGTGCCCAGATCGTGCTAACTTGTTGACAGCAGCCCCAGGAAACTATATGCAGCTAACCTCAGGAACCAGGCAGGTAAGGGCCTGCAGATGCGGGAGAAGATGCCCAGACCTGTGGGGGAGGCCAGGAAGGCTCCAAAAGTAAGGCAGAAAGTAAGGAAAATCATATTGGCCCAGATGTTGTTCCCTATGTAGGAACACAGCAAACCAAGTGTGATCCAGGCAAACATTGATATTTGAGGAGACCCAAAATAGCGCAGAGGGAACTGCAGCAGTAATTCAGACAGCGGGACAGCGGGGGGGGGGGGGGGGAAGGACGTCAAGTGGGCATCAGGATGAGCTGTGATTAATTATTAATATTCATAGGAGAAAACATTACCTTAGAACTCAGTTTCCCAGGCTTTGAACTATCACTCACCTATCAGGTAGGTTTCATTTTTCCCATTTAATACATGAGAAAAATAAAACACAATGGAGCTTAAATTAAAAATAAATATTCAAGATCACAGAGATAATAAGTGGCAAAAACAGGATTCAAACTCAAGTCTGTCTGACTCCTAGCCTATGCTTTCTACTCCTGTGCTGTAAGCCCCTCTCTGCTTTCCTGCCCTAGTCAGCAGAGTTGTAACAGCAACAGGATCCAGGCCCGGTGGGCGGCATCCAGGATCCAGGCCCGGTGGGCGGTTGATAGGAGCTGGACTGTGCCAAGGCTCTGCCCCGTCCTGGGCAAACCTCCAGACCAATCAAGGAGGGAGGGTAATGAACAGAAGAGAAATGAGTGTGGGGTTCAAGGTAAGTTACATTCAGGTTCAGGACTGACGAGTGGCTGGCTGTCTGATCTCTGTCCAACTTCTTCATCTTTATAATGTGTTATCTATCCCACAGAATCAGTCCATGATGTTATATATGTAAGTAAAATGACTACTTCAGTATCTGTTGAGAAAAATGGCTTCCTGTTACATGATAGGATTTTGAGAAGGTTGGACAAATACTGACAGGCATAGTTATCGCTACTGTAAATTACCACAGAGTCTTATGCTTTGTTTTTTTGAAGTAAACACTGACTTAAATTAAAACTATAGAAAAATATATGTAATACATAAATATAAAATTATGTATATAATACCATATTAAAACTATAGAAAAATATATAATTTTATTTATATATAATATATATACATATAATATATAAAATTATATATACATGTATATATACTATAGAAAATATATAATTTTATTTATATGTAATACATTTATATGCATACAATATATAAAACTATATATACATATATACATCTCTCTCTATATATATGTAATACCATAAGCTTGGTGTCTTATAAACAACAGAAATTTACTTCTCACAGTTCTGGAGGCTGGGAAGTCCAAAATCATGGTGCTGGTAGATTCCAGGCCTGGTGAGAGCTTCCTGGTTCATAGCCATCTTTTCACTGTGTCTTCACATGGCAGATGGGGAAGGGAGTTTTCTTGTGCCCCTTTTATAAAGGCATTAATCCCATTCTCCATCCTCATGACCTAATCACTCCCAAATATCCCACCTTGTAATACTATCACCTTAGGGGTTAGGTTTCAACATATGAACTTTGTGGGGACACAAATGTTCAAACCATAGAGTTTGGTTTGATGAAATGGTCATGTTATTAGAAATCCAATCCCCTACAATCCCTTGGTTTCCTGTCTCCACAATTAACTAGATTTGAAAAGTACCTGGGTTTCATCCCCAAAAAAGGTATGTTATTTATTACAAATATAGATAACTATTTAAAAATTTTTTAATGTTTATTTATTTTTGAGAAAGAGAGAGACAGAGCATGAGCAGGGGAGGTGCAGACAGACAGGGAGACACAGAATGTGAAGCAGGCTCCAGGCTCTGGGCTGTCAGCACAGAGCCCGACGCGGGGCTCGAACACACAAGCCGTGAGATCATGACCTGAGCCGAAGTCAGATGCTTAACCGACTGAGCCACCCAGGCATCACGATAACTATTTTAAAGGGCTGATCTGTATTCTGACATTCAACATATATTAGGCTACATGTGATGTAATTTTGATTGGCTTTCCTCATCAAAGTTTTGGGATGTGAATTTGGAATCATCCTCTTGGGGTGTACCAACCTTCCAGGCACAGGTTCTTACTTACAAGCACACAGTGTTCACATTTCAATGGAATTATTTAATAATTTAAAAAAACATATTAAATATAAAGCATTTTGTGTTTCTTGAATTTTTCTCAACTGAACATTGCAAACAAAGTTGATTTGAAATACAAGTTGAGACTGAAGAGATAGGAACATTTTTTTCTTATTTTCTAAAATAAGAGAGTAAATGGAGGCAACAATAAAATATATACATACATATAGATACATATATAGATACATGTATACGAAATATATGTACATACATATATATACAAATGTGAGTGTGTGTGTACATATGTATGTATATAGTATACACACACACGTATGTATGTGTGTGTATATATATATGTATATATATATATATATATATATATATATATATATATATTTGCTGTAGTAAAATAAAATAGATACTTCAAATAGAATTATTTGATGGATCACTCAAAAACTTAAACAAAAACTTTCAAAATCCTCCATTTGGCTTTAAATAATCACTTAACTTAAAAAAAAAAAAAAAAGGACACTCTGAAAGTTTATGAGCTGTTCATGCTTCAGAAGTAAAGATAATACCATCGACCCACCACCGGTAAGACATGTTCTTTGAGTGATTTTTGTTTTAATATTGACAGTGTTTTCTGATAAATGTGAATTCTCTCTCATGCTTCCTTTACAACCAGCAGCACACATTTACAAATGGCTGACTTTGGTTATTGAGGCATCAGAAGCATAGAGCTAGAACAAAGCATACTTGCACTCATTCATGTGAGATCAAATCAATGACCTTCACCTCATTAGCACGTTTTCCAACCAATGGATAAAGCTACAGTGAACTCCTTCCTCTGGGAGGAGTTGTCAAAGCTGACTCTTACATGAAGGCCTCAAAATCCTTTCCAAAGAACAAAATGAGAACAAATAATAATCCAGTCCTTACAATCTGACTTTTAGATCTACACTTAGTCACTGGTTGATCCAAGTGAGTGAAGGATGGCGATAACCTCATTTTTATATTTGGATGTATCAGAGATATCAGATTCTTAGGAGCATGAAAGGTTCAACTTGGTAGTGCTTTCTTTAGAGGAGGTAAAATATCATGTGTCCAGGAAAGAAAGTTTAATAATAGGGACCAGAATTACTTAGTTGTATACCAGAAGACGTATCGGTAGTTATTTTAAGTGATTACAGGCTGTATCTTATAGTGTTTAAATGGTGAAAAGTCATGGTCAGCCTATGTAAAAATTTGAAAATAACCCATAAATAAAACCACACCTTGACATCAAGCAGATTCCATCCAAAGGTACATGATAGGCTTGACTGAATTAATATTACTTAGTAGGACCAGCACTGAGAGCCTGAAAATATCCCCACTTGTTCTGAAAACATGAGAGCCTCCAATGTAACAACAGCTTTTCCAAATTCATTGTCTATCCTTTTGTCTTTGTACCAGAAGCAAATAATTTTTTTAAAATGCTAATTGGCGGTTCTGCAAAGATTCCACAGTGCCCCCACACTAATTGCATCACCTGCAGAATTCTCAGTTGGACTCCACTTCCAACCTGTACAGTCAGGAAGTCTGACAGGAAAATGTATGCTCAAAGTTCTCAACAAAGGGGAAATTACTTTACAGTCTGCTATAAACATGTGGAGATAGCTGAAAGTTATTTCATTTCATTCATTAGGGATGGTCTAACTTGGCTAATCTACACTGTGTTTAAATTATATAGCTGCTTTTCCTAATTTTTGGGTAAGTGCTATATTTATGGCCCACATGCTGAATATTTGAAATAGTTTGAACCGATATATATGGCACGATGGCTTGTTTATACTTGAGTTGATTAAATTGCCCACTCCACATTTTGCATGGTTCTCACATAAATTATTTTGATCAATGTAAAAGTTGCTTAGGCTGAAGGAATTATGTGTTTGACAGCTGGTTGTTAGTTGTTGGCTCCAAGCAGTTGATCAAAAACGAAATTTCAAATTGGGGTGGGGGAGCCCTTTGCAAGACTGAGAAGCTGATTTGCTACAAAACCCACAGAGCACATGGGAAAGAAAAGTTTAAAGCCATTATACACTTCTTTTTGTGGTTCTAATTGTTACAACTGTGACTTACAAAAAGTTGATTTCCTCATGCCTGAGATTCGTCATCTGTCAAATGGAGCTAACATTTGCATCAACCATATGAGACTGCCAATTTTGTAGATCATAAATGGTCAAACTTCAGCAATTTCATATAGTTCATTCTAATAAGATCCATATCGTAGGATTATTAGAAGGATGAAATAAATTAATGTAGATAGAGCACTCAACACAATGACTGAAATGTATTAAGTACATGCACAATAAATGTTAATAATTTCTAAAATATTATTCCCATATTTAAGGCTGGGTTAATGTAAAGAGAAGTACACAGTACATACCAGTAATTTCTGCTTCAAATGTTGTTTCTGTACCATCTCACTTTTCACTGGTAGGGCCAGGTGAGATATTACTAAGCAGTAATCCAGATTGAGGCAGGGCCACCTGTTCCATAAGGTGGGGTTGGGTGCCTGATTCAAGACAGGACAGTCCACAAGCAAAGCCAAGTACAAGGAGGTAATAAGTACAGGTGCTGAGGATTGAGTCTGGGAACCATTATTTCATTCCAGAATCTGGTCACTGAAGCTGAGTTTGGAAAATTCAAATAATATAGCCAAGAGTGGCTAAAGAGTCAAGTTGTAGTCATGGGTCATGAGTTAGAGAGTAAGTCAGAAAGACTCCAAAGCTTCAGGTATAGGATGAAATATATAGCTTCCAACTGGCAATGTCAGTGATAAAGTCCCAACCCAGGACTAGAGGGTTTGAGTCATCACACAGCATCCCAAGTCATAAGGTGCTGGCTATCTGGGGAATGTGTTTTTGCCTTTGGATGCCCTGGGTCCTGGGAGCTTCCTGGATGGTTCTTAGCTCTAACAGTGTAATTATGTTTACTCTGTGGATACGAAAGCACTCCCTTTGTTACAGTTCCTATAAGATGTTATCTCTCCCCAGAGAAAGACAGATGAGGTCAGGATATGAATTTGATATATTTTCGTGCTGTTCAATCAAAAGACCACAGCACCTTCTAAGAAAATTGCCACGACTCTCAAAGCTTCAGTTTCTCCACAAATTATCTACCCAGCATGTTTCAAATCAAATAAGAATATTTGGTCTTCATATATATTACCCATCTTCATCATGAGGTCACTTCAAGATTTAAGAGAAAACCAAAAGAAATGTTAAATATCTCTTGTCTTAATTTTAATAGAATTCAATTGTAATAAGATATATTAATAGTAATACCTATAAATGTTAATATCTATGAGTAGCATGTATAAAATAGTAAATACTTTTTCATACTATACTAGATACACTGAATATTTTAGTTATAAATGTGTGTGTATTCACATAATTGAGGAAAAATATTCTATTTAATGCTATAAAGTAGCTTACATATAAGTGAACCAATAATACATCATACTATATTTTAGAAGAACATTTTGTAATGTAAGACTATCAACTCTTCACTAGTGATTTGTCAGTGATCTGGTGTATCTTTTGATGGGTATGCTATTATTGACAATGAAGACCACCCATGCGCCTGTTCTACGTAGACCCACTTTAGTCCATGCTACTTTATACCAGCTATTTGAATGGCTATTATCTAGAATGGTAAAATGAAGACAGCTTGAGACAGACACAAACCTGACTCTCCCAATTACTGTGTCAATGACCAGCAAAGTAATTATATCTCCAGGTCTTGGTTTCGTCCTCTATCAATAAAAGGGGGAATTTTTACCTCAGAGGGCTGCTGTGAAAAATACATGGGAACTAAAGATACCACCACAGTTCTGTAGAACAGGGATATACTTCTTAAGCCTTAATCTCTACTTCTTGTCCCTAGAATCACAAGTCCCAACAAGGGGTATGGGTTTGAAGTAAGCTGTACCAATGTAATTAGAATTATTTCCTACAATAACTTTGGTAGGAATAATAAAAACCGGCTGCGTAACTCTATATAAATTGCTTAGTAATAGCATTTAATCCTCATAAAAATACTGCTGTCTTCATCTTACCATTGAAAAAGTATTGAGACTCAGGAAGCCTAAGATCACAGAGTTGACAGCATGGTTTGGAACCGAACCCAAGTCTTCTGACTTGAAGTATACTAATCTTGCAATCTAGTGTCTTAAGTGGGGATTATCCTGATGAAATGCCTTACAATTTCTTATCCAGAGAAATGGGTTTTCTCATGAATGATCATCCTACAAGGTAGAAATGATATGATATTCATCATAAAATATTAATGCATTATAATAATATAGAAAGTGAGAAATAGCTGGGAGATTGCCAGGAGCTCTAGGGCTGACCCCTGACTTCCTAGTCAGGCTGATTCTACTTCCAGCATCTATGTGGCTAGATGCCTTTCCTTTAGGGACAAGCCAGGTTCACCTACCAGTAAATTTAGGACATTTTCCTTCAGTTAATTAGCCTTTTAGCCAGACATAGATTCAGTAAAAAGGGGCCTTGGGAGAATCCAGTCAATTTGCCAAATAGTAACTTCCTCCTTCTTGTGTGCAAAAAGGAGAATAGAACCTGCTTTATAGCATAAATAGTCAAAGGGCCGATTCAATTGGAAATTTTAGATCCAAGATGTTGATGTTGAGTTGGTAACCATTATGTTGTAAAGATGCAGCTAAAAACACATTGTTATGAAGCTGTAAAATCACTGATTCCTTTTTGTTTGTTTGTTTTGTTTTGTTTTGTTTTGTTTTATCTGATACACTGGTTTCATCTGTGCTGGTCCTTGACTCCACATTTTTCAATGTTGATGATAGTTCATGTATCAAATGGAACAGTGTGATATTACTGGAAAAAGGTGAGACAGAAAAGGAGCTTCTCTTTTTTCTGATACCAAGATTATCAGATCCAATGGAGAGGAGAGGAATACAATACAAGTTGCAAATGTCAGGACTTGCTAAGTTTCTTGGAAGTTCTTAGTTGAGGAAGAATGGATATTAATTTCAAGGAAATATCTGTCTTCTAGCCATTACCATAGGAAAAAATACGTACACATTACTTACATATTGGGCCTTGAAAGGCAAAGCATACACATAAATTGTGAGATATCTGTCCCTGCTTAATTTAATAAGGTTAATATCCTTTTATGTTTTGAAGCATCATTATTCATCAATGCTTGCTCTTGTGTAGAGGATACAGTCTTTGCCGAAGTCATTACATGTTTTGGCAACTAGAAAGCTTTTTCCAAGGATGCCTCCATCTTCTCCTCCACATGTCAAACTACACCAACTGCTACACCTACTGGCAGTGGTGAAATTGCAGGGGTGCCTCCTGCCTTTCTTGTCAAGAAATACATCAGTGCTTTGAGGAAATAAACTGGGCTGGAAAAGGTCTGGCAATGCTCTTGCTGGTTTGAACAGAAAAGTAATCTACATATCACTGTCATCCCGTACCTCTGAAGATGTCAGGAGGCAGGTCATTTCTCTTTGCTGAAGTGCTTTTTCTTTTATTACCAGCCCTATAACAAGATTATTGAAATGATTCAACAATAGTCATGCCACAGCTATGGATACTTGTTGAAAGTAAATAATAAAAGCATTTTATCTGAATGGCTGTCATTTTCCTGTTGAGGGATACATCTGGTACATAAAGTACATTTGTATGCATGTCTGCCTTATGTGAACTGCTCTAATTTGGTTATCCTGATAGGTGCCATTGTAGCTTCATTCTAACAATATTAGCAGAGAGGAAGAGGTCACCCGTTTTCAAACTGTAATTTGCAGTCACTCCAGTCAAAGGGATTGCAGCAAGATTGAAACCTAGTAAGAAAGGATTTTAAAAAGACTCCTGGAAAGGATTCAAGCACCATACCGTAATTCGACATTTAAGTTCACCTGAAGAAAACTCCATTAGAAAAAGGAAACCAGGGGGGGTGACTGAGTGGCTCAGTCAGTTAAACATCCAACTCTTGATCTCAGCACAGGTCTTGTTCTCAGGTCTCAGGGTCATGAGTTCAAGCCCCACATTGGGCTCTGTGCTGGGCATGAAGCCTACTTAAAAAAAAAAAAAAAAAAAAAAAAAAAAAAGGAAACTAGTGCACCGTGTTGAGACTAAAAAGTAGTAACAAAGTATAAGTTACTCAAAATTAGAGGGTCACATGCTTTTTTAAATTATGTAGGAGCTGGGTCACTTTTAAACAATTAAAGTGTAATTGTAACTCTATGTTTAATTTTCTTAAGTTCCATTTTCCCTGAAAATTTTAAGCAACAGGGATTCAAGAATTGTTAATTATTTCATATTTTTCTATTTTATTCCCAGCAAGAAACCAAGAATTTTGCAGAGATTTAATTAAATAAAATTTTCATTTTCCTTATACTTCAAATAAATAAAGTAATCAGAAACAATTGCTTAGATCAACTTAGTGCAGAGAAAAAATTTCATGTATATCTAGAATCAATTCACTGTATTCTAAAAACGTTTCTTGAGTACATCTTGTGTGTCAGGCATTTTGCAAGGCACTAGGCAAAGAGAATTGTCTTTATGGACCTTATTGCCCACTTGGTAGGAAGCAGATACCAAATAAACGAAAACAACGAAGTGTGCTAAATGTTAAAAATAAGATGTTCTCTGGCTAAAAGTCAAGCAACCGGGAAGGCCTTATGGAAGAAATAAAGTTTAAACTTTTAAGTAAATGATGAGTGGAAGTTAGCCCAAGAAGAGATAGGGAAGAGGGCATTAGGACAAAGAAACAACATCCACCCAAGTCCATTCTCCAGACAGAGCAGAAATTTTAAGCAAGTTTTGTATAGTAAGAGTATAGAGTACAAGGTGAGGAGATGTCAGAGATGAGGCTTAGGCCGTAAAAGCTGGGTTCGAAATTGGAAGCCACTGACCCCATTTTATAGTTTAAAGTAGGGGAGTAACATGGTAAGATGTGAGCACTGGAAAACCATTCTGACTACAGTTTTAAGAATATTTTAGAAAAGAGCATGACTGGGAGAATGGGAGACAGAAGTTTATTTCAACTGTCTAGCTGAGAACTAATGGTGGCCCAGGCTAGGGAGTTGGTAACAGAAATGGTTTAGGATATGGGATGTAGCAGAGTTGATGAATAAATATAAGAGATGATGAAGAACGAGGAATAAAAATCATGGGCTTTTGGGGCAACTTAATGGATGGCAGTGCTCTTTACTGAGACAGGAAATATTGGAGACAATCAAGGCTGATTGAAATTCTGAAATATTAAATGCGTGGCAGAAAACAGAAAATATTACATAGCTATTTAGTTCTCTTTAAGTATATATTGTATATAAAAATATATAAAGATATAGGACGCTTTATTTCATTTTTCAGAAAACTAGACTGCATAATTTGTTAATCACACTATTTTAAGGAAATGGAGATCTGAAACTATTAGTATGCTTTCCCAAGAAGGAAAACATTAAGCACTGAACAATTTTTTTTTTTTAATTTTTTTTTTCAACGTTTATTTATTTTTGGGACAGAGAGAGACAGAGCATGAACGGGGGAGGGGCAGAGAGAGAGGGAGACACAGAATCAGAAACAGGCTCCAGGCTCCGAGCCATCAGCCCAGAGCCTGACGCGGGGCTCGAACTCACGGACCACGAGATCGTGACCTGGCTGAAGTTGGACGCTTAACCGACTGCACCACCCAGGCGCCCCAAGCACTGAACAATTAAGTGGCCTTCTCAGAACAACCTAATAAATCAAAGATTAGATACAGGACAAGTTGACAACTTTTTTTTTTTTTTTCTTATATGGAATTCAAATGTTCAAGCTGAAAACGCCAGGTTGACCTAACTTGTGTCTCCAAAATACACTTTCTATTCATGGCACTGAATACTGAACACCTATATGTCAGTACTGCCTTTCAGTCCCATGAAGAAAACAAAAAGTATACACACATTGCCTCTCACTTAAAGTTTCTTATAATTACTAATTCACTCATTCATTAATTAGTGCATTGCATACATATTTTGAACACTCGCTATTAGCTCAGTCAGGTTTGACCCTTGCATGGGTTTACAAAACACAAAAGATACACTCCTTACTTTCAAAGGGCTCGTTACCTGGAAGATACTTAGACTCTTTATCTGTACTCAATGCAGTATCAGTAGTTAAGACAGAGAAATACAGAGGAAGGACTCTCAGGGAAGGTGATGTTTGAATGGTGGAGCTGAACCCTAAAGATGAACAGGAATTGACTAGGAGAAGACTGGAGAAGGAGTATCAAGAGGTAGCTGCACATGGAAAAGGACAGAGGTATGAAATCACTTGATGTATTTGGAGAAGTGCAAGCAGTTGGAGAAGCAAGGAGGTAGGTAGAGACTCTGAGGGGTATTTTTGTTGTTGTTGTTGTCAGGGAAAAGAGATTGATTTTGTCCTGACAGTACTGGGAAGCCACTGCAGTTATGTGACCTGTCTATATTTCCTATACTGGAATATCTCTAACATGGTAGTTAACCTTGAGCCAGTCTGGAAGTAGAAAGCCTCGTTCAAAGGCCATTTTATGTGGTGGTTGTAAAGGTGGAAAGTTAGGCACAGATTTGAGAAAGACTAGTTTGGTGACTGACTAAACATGGAGGGTGGGGCAGGGAGAAATCACAGTCTGAGGCACCTAATAAGCATGTGATGAATGTTCCCTTCTATACTCATCAGTATTTCCCATGCACCAATGCTGTAAGTATTGCTATTAAACTGACTCTTTAGCTTCTCAAATCTAATACATCACAAAGTTTACTGATTTCTTTATTTCAAGATAATTTTTTTTTTTTAATTTTTTTTTTTTCAACGTTTATTTATTTTTGGGACAGAGAGAGACAGAGCATGAACGGGGGAGGGGCAGAGAGAGAGGGAGACACAGAATCGGAAACAGGTTCCAGGCTCTGAGCCATCAGCCCAGAGCCTGACGCGGGGCTCGAACTCACGGACCGTGAGATCGTGACCTGGCTGAAGTCGGACGCTTAACCGACTGCGCCACCCAGGCGCCCCTTCAAGATAATTTTTTTAGATAGGCCCTCTTTGATTTTCCAACTGCCACTGTCTCATGGCAAATTTACTACAATTTTCTTGACTTTCCTGCATAGCTCTTGATTTGATGTGTCAATTTCCTTAACTGTGTTCCTTTTGGTGGAAAAGATACTTTGTTCTAAGTATGTAACTAATTTATCCTAGAGAAATTCTCAGAAGGAAAAAAATAATATTTTCTTGGTGACTGTTTTTTAAAATCTTGAAGTTAGGAAAAACATGGCCCTTGACTTTGTTATTTAAGTGTATTGAAATGACTTAATGCTCAAGGTTCTATCACAGGATTAAGCACATTGCCAAGAAATCATATGATTTTTATGTTCCTTAATTTTCAAATGTATATTTCCTGGTATTTCCAACCTGCCCATGGAAAACCATTATAAAACACTGTAAGGTGAATTTTGAGTGCGAAAACCTATCAAGCATAGTCAGAGATTGTATTTAAGATTTTTCTTGTTAAAAGGAAAAGTATAATACTTGACTAATAAATGAAATACATTTTTTCTTGTAGTTTTTTTTAATATTTATTTTAGTTTTGAGACAGACAGACAGACAGAGTGTGAGCCGGGGAGGGGCAGAGACAGACAGACAGAATCTGAAGCAGGCTCCAGGCTCTAAGCTGTCAGCACAGAGCCTGATGCAGGGCTGCAACTCACAAACCATGAGATCATGACCTGAGCCGAAATCGGACACTTAACCAACTGAGCCACCCGGGGCGCCCCTCTCGTAGTTTTAATTATAGTAAAATTTTATTCTTGGAAGCCATGTTCTAAACTTGATCATTAGTACTGAGTGTAATAGAAACTGCAAGTCCATTGCCATCATTCCAAAAGTAAATTCATTGTAAAGAAAGTGACTTTAAATAATTTTTTTTCAATATTTCATTCTAGGTAACACACAATCACAGGCTGGAAAATATTTTGAAGTATACCAGTGAATGAATTGTGTTAAATTATGGACTTATTTCTTTAGTTTTTTTTAAACTTGGGTTTATAAGTCTATGAAATGTATACAGTCTTATAAACTAAACACTTCACACAAGGTAAACCTGAATAAAGTATAAATAGGTTGAAAGATTAGAAAGGTTAAAATGCTATTGTAGGTATATATATAGCATCAAAAGTTATGATTAAGAAATGTGATACTTCACAATTCATATGTATAACAGTGTAGCCTAGAAATGCTGTCATATTTTGTTTTCCATACAAAGATTTAAAAAAACACATAGAAGTATTTTCCTATCTTGCACCATTCTATACATAAGCATCCATCAGCTGGCCACTTTCGATGAGGAAAGAAGCTGAGTTGACAATAGTTAATGGAAAACATGAAGGGTAAATCTTAATGGAAAGAGAATTTCATCTGACCAGGAGTCTTTTATCCATTTCATCCCAGTGGTGCTGTTGTTACTTTGACATTGACATTCACATGAGTTATAAAATGAAAAAGAATTTCCGTAGAAACAGCTAGCCAGCTTTGTTAAGTAAAACAAGTCCTTTTACCTTCATAGTCTAATATAGGAGTAAAGAACAGTGAATGAGAAGAAGGAACATACTTTCCCCTCTGGATCCTCTTAAATGTTTGTATTTCATGTAATTAGGAGGCTGTTCTTATCATTTTATAGATACATTCAGTGGTGCTATAGCATTTAATTTGCTTTACATTTGAAAATTTTCATTTGAAGGTCTGACATTTTATAAATCACAAATAGAAACAGGTGACTTGACTCAGGCATTCTGGGTTGTGTCTTTCCTACTCAGCAAAATTGTGCCAGTGCTCTCTGGGAAATCCTAAATCTAAGTTTCAAAAACAAGAGGTAGTAAAGCAACAAACAGTTATTGAACACCTAGGCTTGGATGCAATATTTTACTAGGTACTAAGAGAGTGCCTGTAAAAGCAATGGCAAAGGTAACCCTTGCTTTCAAGGAAGCTTGCAAGACTTTTCGTGGAAAGCAATATATCACGGGAATGCACACATCATTTTGTTCATCAAGAAATTAACTCCAAATACATAGGTAGTGAAATTAGAGGTGCTTTATTATTTGTGTTCTTCTATTAATCTACTTTCTATAAAGATCACTGTCAAACAATCTGCATTCATTGTTAACGTAGATGGACATTAATGTTTACCATATATACATTTCATTATACCCTGAAATACAACATTAGTAAACTGAAAGAGAATTAGCTTGAGCCAAGGCTTGTTCATCCCATTTGGAGATAAAATTTAGGGAACAGAATTATGTTTGCTGAATGTTAGCTTACTATGAGGTAGCTACTGTCCTAGTTCACAAAATACATCATTTTATTATATCCTCATAATTCCGTGGGGCAGGCATTATCCCCATCTTTTTAATGAAAAAGTTAAGATTCAGAGAGACATCAATTAAATTGACGTTCTCACGTATTCTCTGGATTGACTCGACTCTTTAGTTTTTTCCTGTTACATGTGCTAAAAGTTAAGTTCCACTTACATAGGAGGAGGAAAAACACATTTCTAATTTATAATGCCATTAAAACACTTAGGAAAAAGATTGGTCAGAATAATGTCAGTTTTAGAATTAATACTAAAGGTAGCGAATACATCAATGCTATAGTGAAGTACATTTTTTTACCCCCCAAAAATAGCAACTGGTAAATTCAGGTGAAGAGAAAATGAAAAAATGTGCTAAAATCTGTAAATACTCCAAAGTTTAGTGAACTTCTATTCATCCTTCAAAGACCAGCTCAAAGGTGACCTCCTCAGGCAGAGTTAATCACTGCTACTGCTGTACATTGACCTGTATTTCAGTACATGGCAATTGCATTAGCATTATTTGTGCACCTGTTTCTCTCTTGGTATGTTGAGCCTCACAGAATTTGTATCTTCCTTTTGTCCCAAGATTTGGGGTTTTAATAAAAGTATGTGTGCTCTACAAGTGGACAGATTAGTAAATGCTAATCATCTGGAGCATGAGCGTTGTTCAGTCATCAGAAACACATTCCCGATAATTTTTTAGCTCCTTTTTCTCTTTTATTGGTAGTGTATTTCTTCCTAATACACCTTGGGATTTTTAAAAAAATTTTAATATACTTCCATTCTTTATTAATGTCATGACATCTCAACAGTTAGTGTCCATTGTATTCAACTTTATAACAGTTTTGAAATAATTTCACCAAAATTTATGTAATTTTACTTTGATATCATTGCGTCTATGTTTAACACCGATAGACCTTTTCTTTTGGAATTCTAAGATAAAATTGATGGCCAAAATAAAAAAAATACAATGCATTAAAATCTATGTAGTTTTCCCCCCTCCCTTTCTATAAAATAAAGATGAAAACAAGGTCTGTTATGAATTCTCCATATTATCTACTTTTTTTTTATTATCCAAGTGGTTCAAATATGGGGAAACTGCTTTAAAGAGCAAACATATAGGGGAAAAGAGCGAATGTGTGGAAAAATAAAAGCCTCAGTGTATAGTACTATTCTTCAACAAACCCTGTTTTCTTTATTTCCATATTAAACAAAAGGGCTAGTCATATGTAAGTTAATAAAGTGAGCACAAGGGAGATGTACCTCCAAATTAGAGCCAGACGGTGAATAACATAGCAGGAATGTACTTAAAGCCCGGTACCAGCTCGTGACAAGGTCTGTTCTCTGTCTTAGCCCTTGATTTTTGGAAAGGCTTCAGGAGCTCTGAGAAAAACTTTCAACCTGACAAGCACTGCAGGGCTGGGAAAGGCTCCTGTTTTAATTCAGCCCAGATGTGATCTCTAATGAAAGCATTATGAGTCTGCAGCTGCAGTGGATGGTAGAAGCATTTTTAGAAGAATAAATTATTTTAAAAGATTTTCTTTTTCTCTCTTAACAATTATGCTTGACCTGTGCTACAGTAAAATCTTAAGATACACTATAAAACAATTTACAGTTCCATGCCTCGTACAGTTGGAATACTGTACTAAACTTCATGCAAAGGAAAGAGATACGAGAACTCAGGATGTATGTACTATATAAATAGGTTTATCATCCTGAGATAGATTGCCTAATCCAGTAATTCTCCAAACGCTAAGTTTCAGGCACATGTAGCATGAAAATATTAAGTCAAGCAGAAAACTGATTCTCACGATAGAAGCTAAATTATGCACCCGGACATTAATTGCTTATTCATATGTGCATTATATCACAATCCCCGGCAGGTATACATGCACGTATATAAATATTATGTTTGTTAATTTACATTTGTAAAAGTAAATGTAAAATGAGTATCACTTCAATACAGGCAATGATAAAACAAGATCTTAGATGGAGAAAATGCACTTGAATAATCTGACTTGCTCCTTCCATATTTCAGAAACATAAGATGCCATAGTTCCTAAATGTCAACCTGCCTTCATGTCTATGTGAGGGGAAATCCTCCACTCAGTATGATTTCTGTTTTCAGCAATAAAATAGAAAAATAAATGAACAATGTTTGGGGGGAAATGTGAAATTATGATTATTTTGAAGCATTCTTTGTTTGCCTTGTTTATTGTTTTGGAAATGCTCTAGTTGAGAGGCATCCAGTGGGGACTCAGGGAAGAGCATTTTACATATTTATAGAAACATTTGCTAACCATATAACATTCCAGCTAAAGAAAAACCTCCATTAAGCCCATAAAATAGTTTCTAAGCTGTTATAGGAAGTTATTTTCTAAGAGTAACAAGAAAAAAGAAAAAAGAGGGAAGAACCGAATGATTGAAAGGTATTAAATGATTCTGTTTGAGAGCAGGAAATGCAGGTTATTATTTGCTGACGGATTATTCAGAATGAATTTCATCATTCTTGTTACAAATGTGTTTTTTGACACTTTAATTATGAAGGAACTATTCTGAAACACAATATGAGCAGAAGATGCTATAAGTTTAAGTAAAATGCTATTACATCCTCATTTTACAAAATTCACAATCACACTGAAATTAAACAGCATTTCTCTTTTGTAGAAAGAAATGCTTATTGCAAAAATGGAATGCATGTGGATCCACTGACATTTTAATCATTTTATTTTAGACAGTATTTAGAAATAGTGAAAATGGAATGGGGAAAGCTTTGCAATTTAATGCATATATATAGCACTATGTATATGGCACACTCTTACAGGCCATAAAAATGGAGACTTTTCTATTGCTATTTAGTGAAAAAAGATACTAAAATGAAGACTGGCGAGTACCGAACTGATGTTGGTACCTGAGTACATCCATAGTCAGCTAAGCTCTGTGCATCTAGCTGGTTTTACTTTTTTACCCTCATGCCCCCAATTTACTAATGAACATCTCGGTTTGTAATTTATTTGGGTACATTTACTCTAGAACAGCCAGCCAATCAGCCCAATGACCATAATTTAAACAAATAATCTACAAATCATTTTTACAAGCTATGCCTATTAAATTGCGATGTGTTGATGAATTTAACAGAAAATATGTCATGAGAGGGGTTCTAACAAACACACATTCCGAATAATACAAAATCAACTGTTAATCTGTAATGTTGATTCTCAGAGCATTCTCAATCTGAGCTAATGTAGGAAATAGCCTCTCTAGAGTTGAAAATCCCATTCTTACTCTCAGCCAGTAGATATAGATTGCAATAAAAAATTGATCCATAAAGACTGATTTCTCTTATTTCTATAAGTTTCCACCTAAATTAGAGGATGGCCATTTCAAATGTTCACTTCTATACGGTTATCTAGGCACATGACCCACATCTGGCAGGATCTCTGATGTCATGATTTTAAACCAAAGTAAAAGATTACATGTATGACTTTGGGGTACCTGCATCTGTAGTGTTTGTCTTCGATACATTTCCAAGCAGTTCAGGAAATGGACAAGTTGCAAGAGTACTGCCACTGTTCTCACAAGGTGTCCTTTTACGCAAATAAACATGTCTGCTGCAATGCGTGGTAACTCTCAAGACTGGAGCAGAACACCACAAGGTCTGCATGTCAAAAAAAAAAAAAAAAAAAAAAGCCAGCTGAGTGAGTTAATTACACTTCTATGCAAGTTGAGAAAATGTTTGGCCAGGACTTTAATTTGCTCAAGAGTGAAAAGGCCATTTTTTGCTTCCATTCTAGGAAAGGACTCTAGCTTATAGAAGAAGGAAAAGCAAAAACTGAAAAGACTATTCCATTGAGTGAGCTAGGGAACATGAACTTCTGTAATGTTTATTTTAGTTAGGCCTACTTCTCTAAGTACTAAACCCCCCAAATGGTAATGCTTGAAAATTCCATCTCCTTGAGGGAGAGTAATACTGAGGTAATCAACTTCCTGCCACGCCCCCCCCCCCCCACAGAAGCAATTCCATAATGGTAATAATAATAAATTATATAATAATATATTATTGAATATTGTGAAACACATATAGAAATAATTATCCATTTTACTTAGCCTGCATCTATAGAGACTTTATGTTTAAGCAACGTATATTACCCTGATTTATAACATCAATCAGTAAGTGCTTAACAACAGGTACTGCATCAACCTCATTTTACAGGTGATCCATTCATGAATTCTCCATTTTTACCAGTTTTCAAAAGCCGGCTTTTAATATTTAACACATGTATGATCAAATGTATACCCTCATAAAAATAGGTCATATGATCAAGCAACTATTGAGATATCAAATCATATATATATAGATGTATATATACATGTATGTATACTTATGATTTTAAAAAGAAAAAGAAAAGTTTTAATCTTTGGAAATTACAAAAAAAAAATCCCCAGTATTCTTCTTTTGTTGTTTGTTTTTTAACAAAAGAAAGTATAATTTCAAGCTGCTTTGCCTCTTTAATCCCTTTTGTATGACTGGAAATTAGTGACGCATATGGTTCTGAAATTCAAATATAATGCAAAAGACTTTCTACATTTCAATCATTTGAATTCATATTTAATGTATTGAAAAATTAACATAAATGGAATATTTCCAAAAATGTACATATCATACGTGAAAATAGCATGAAAAATTCAATCTTCTTGGCTTTGTCTTACATTACTAAAGCTGGTTCCAGAGAGTTTTGACTATGGCAAGACAACAGTATTTTTATCCACTTCAAAGAAGCATGAAGGCCATCCCGCTTGTTTCTACATCTTTCCTGTGCCATTTTCATAGAAGATGCCCTCATTTAGCAACTACACCTCCACTGTGCAATATGCAGAGAAACATAATTAAATTTAATAGAAGCAGCCCCTGTTTTGAAGACACACTTGATTTAGAGCCACTCACAATTTAAAGCTGCAGGGAGATGTAATTAAATTTTATAGAAGCCACGGCTTTTAAATGAAGACACATGATCTATGTGCATGTGTGAACATACACACACATGCAGTAAAAATGAGACATTTAAAAAGTTATTCTTCTGTAATTATTTATATTATGATTCACAATACAAGACATTATTGCTCAAATGATTTTTATTCATATCATGGGTATGACTATAAGAATTTACCAAGATAACCATTATTGTACCATTACAATAGCACTTTATGACTATATTGATAAATAGTAATCAATATGCATTTTACTATTAATGTTATCTATTCTTTATCTGGCTCTCTCTATTTATGGCAATGACATCAATGGAGAAAATGCTTTAATCATGTGCTTGTTGTTTTTTGCTGGCTGTACCCCGGAAGACTTACTACAAAGATGTAATGTTATTTTAAATAACCTAAGAATGAAATATACATGTTT
Source organism: Leopardus geoffroyi (assembly GCF_018350155.1). Taxonomy (NCBI): domain Eukaryota; kingdom Metazoa; phylum Chordata; class Mammalia; order Carnivora; family Felidae; genus Leopardus; species Leopardus geoffroyi. The sequence continues at coordinate 114,174,568 of NC_059338.1, read as the reverse complement.
GCATGTGGATGTGATACATAGGTCATTTGAGCTGGAAAGAATTACACATGCTCTTACTATACATGCATATATAGTGTTTATTAATGCATCTAAAAATTCTAATATGTAGGGGGAATCAAGACACAAATCTATCATAAACCGCCTCCTACCCCCAAACTTTTGATTTAGTCTTTAGAGTTATCTGTACACTGTTAATATTAATGTATGTGCTTAAATTTGATCAGTTTTAAATTTTACTGAAAGGGCAAAAGATATAAATTAAGACTCCTAAAGTCATTAAATGTCTTATGTGGAGGAAAAAAACTCCTTTGTAGATTAAATCTTTGAAGAAGACCCTGTGAAAACTCTTCAGACTGGCTTTGTTCCTTTAATGTCTGTTTAATGCCTTGGAGAAGATATCTTCTGCTTTGACCCCCTTGAACCTTAGAGACTAGCTCAATAAACCACAGAAAGACCCAAAGTTTCAGAAAGAATGGTCTTTAAAACAAAAAACCTTCCTCAGGGCTATAAGCTCACTTGTGAGAAGAAGCCCAAGGAGGGAGGGGAGATCTGCTATCTTCACCACCATTAATTATCCACTTAGTAATCCACTTCTGCCATAAATGTACTGCTTTCCTAACTGGACTCTCCTTTCCCATGCCTCAAGCCATGGATCGTCAACCAAACTCCAGCCCCCACCCACCCCGAAAAATCCCTCCTTTGTTGTTCAAGATTATTAAACTAGGTAAACTGTGTAACCAGTTTTTAAAGTACACAATTAGATCTTTGTTTTTACGCCGAAGCTCCTTCGGGGCCCATATAATGAATTGTGTGAAGGAAGAAGTGTGGGAATTTCTGGATTAAATGCGTAACATACTCTTTTTTATTTACTGTTATTCTGCAGTTAAAAAATGATACAAATTCTTTACATTACAACTGTTTTATGGCATCTTTTTGGCCTTCGTTCTTAAATTTCTGTCCTTGACTGTCTATACTTTATAGAATCATTGTAAGTTATATTCCATAATACTATTTATTGTATTTCAAGCCACAGAGAATATTCAGAAAAGAACTGATTAAAAACAAATCATATAAATTAAACTTCAAATCTTTTTTTTTTTTCCTTTGTGGAAACTAGTCAGTGTAATAATCAAACTGTCCAGTCACGTTACTGATGCCCTCATACCAGCATCCCCTCACAGTATGCTAGGTGTTTCATGAATGAAGATATCATAAAAATTTCAACAGCTGTTACCTATGGGTATTGGGATCATGAGTGACATTTTAGTTGTTCTTGCATTTTCTATTTTGAAATTTTCCCCAATAAGTATTTATTATATTCATTAGCATAAAAATAGCATTTGTTTTATATATTATATAATTATATTTATATTATTGAAGTATAAAGATAAATGCATTTGATTAATACTTAAAAACAAATATAATTATTTTACATAAACTATTTCATAAAAGCCCCCTCATTTTTTTTTTTTTTAATGTAAGCTGTCACCTATCACCGTGTTTGGTTCATTATGGGTGGTGACTAGATAATTTATTTCCTGCTATTATTTTTTTCCATGTATTAATTAAAAGAAATCACTACCAGCTTAAATACAGGATAATTTTGTGTAATAGTTTTTTTAAAAACATAAATTCCTTTTCTATTTAAATGTAAATTTACATACCTAATTTTGATTTAAAACTCCCATCTAGCCTCTATTAATTCTCTATTGGTTATTGGGTATCAAAATCTTACAGTTCATATTTGGGACTTTGATATCTGAGTCAAGATTTATTAACTTCCATATGCTAAAATGTCTAATTAAAGTTCTACTTAAAAGGAAGAAAAGAAAGCAGACAATTGATCTTGAGTACAGAATTAGAGTTCATGACTGGTTTAATTCTAGTCTTCCTATCTTTGAACCTTAGCCAGAACTGATTTGTTTTTATTTGTGCTGTTATTTTTGTTTGTTTCCCCTTGATGAGCTGTTTAGTATAGTGGTTAAGACAAAGATTTTGTATTCACACTGCCCTGGATTTAAGTCCTAGTTTCTTTTCCTATTCAGTAAATTTTGAATTGAGTGTCTAATTTGTGCTAAGCATTGTCTGACCTTGGAACTCAACTCAGTTTCATTTCCTCATCTGTAAAAGACAGATAAAATAGAACTCATGAGGTTATTGTGAAGATTAAGTCAGATGATCTAAAAAAGGGTTTAGCACAGCATGTGCCACACAATAAACATAGAAACTATTATTGAATAGCATCTGTTTATGTGGATATATTTATAAACTGCTGCACATAGATTTATGTATATATTTTGTTATTGTTAAGCATACAACAGGACTGTTGATGAGATTTTTACTCAGGCAGCATGTGAAAGTCAATTGAACTAAGTCTCTCTTCTTCAAAGACATTCAAGCTCTTTTCTACATTCTAGAACTAGACTCTGTGATTATCAAGAGCCACAACATAAGAATATTTATAAATTTACTGAGGGCAGGGAACATATTTTATTCTTCCCTTATTTCCTTCACCAGCACACTGCCTGTTACCAAATTGGTGCGAAATAAGTTTTATTGAAGTAAAAACTAAAGTGGCAGAAAATATTGACATTAATTTGAGTCTCCCTTGTTCTGATGACAGACAAAATGATATATCAAATGCACTAATTTTCTTGAGAAAGAAATAATCCATAGAGTTACACATATGCTGAGTCTTATAAGTAAAAGATTTTAAATAAGACTTCAAAAAATGAGGTTAACATGTGTAAAGGTGATCAATGTGAAAAGGTAAACAACAAATATAGCTTCCTGAGAAATAACTCTTAAAATTGAAGACTTCCATAAGCATCTAGGAAGAAAAAAGAAGAAGTTCACAGGTAAGAGAAGAAAAATCATGCAGATTTTCAACTTCTCCAAAATATTTAATGTCAGAAGATAATAAAATAACTCCTTTAGAGTACTTAAGTGCAAAAGGATGTAACTAAATTTTATACCCACCTAAGTTGTCATGGTAGACAATCTCAAATAATTAATGATTCACAAATGTACCACTAAAAAACTTTTCCTGAAAAAAATCTCTTATGTATGTTATTTACCTAACCAAGAGATGCACTATAATGAGCATGATTTAGCTTTAGAGGAAAAATAAGAACTTTTAAATATACTATAACATCTACATAATTCAATAAATGTGGTTATAAAACATAAGGTGAAGTCTTTAACTAAAACTCTTGCTAGAAAATATTTAATTTATAATAAAATTCACCAATGATAAGATCAAATTACAAATTATATAAGCAAGAGTTGTACATAAGAAATTATGGTGAGGGCTCCGTAAGTGTCATATTTTTCCTGTTTCCCATTATTTTTCTTTATTAAATTCTCTACAAGTGAAACATTTTATCTATATAAACAAAATACATATAATATAATAATAAATGAACAAGTTTATCAACTTATCCCATATATTTTTATATGAAATGTTAGTAACTATTACTGGAAGGATTCATATAATGTGCTAGTTGAATGAACATTATGTAAACCATAGCAAAGGACACATTCCTGATTCATCCCTGAAAGTAGCATTTCTTCCTAGCTATATCCCAGACTCATCTAAGAAAAGAGATACTTTCAAGTTATGATGTTTTTTTTTTCTCTCCTGTATTTTCTCATTTGTTCTCCCTTTTTTAGTGGGACTATTTCCTAGGCTCTAGTTCCATCCAGACACAGGACTGACTAGCTTCTGCCATGCACCAGTCTCCCACTTCCACTAAAGGACATCATTCTTTTCCCTTTTATCATATAATGAATAGACAGTTTAGTTCTGCCCGACTGCTTATAATTACCCGGTATTGGAGTCTTTCGGTCTCATCCCTAAATATCAAGGGGTGGAACCCATCCCTCCTCTATTCTGTCTACCTTCTCTGTCAATTATGATCCTTCTTTAAGCTTGGCAAAGCTTTAGTGCATTTCACATGGCAGTACCTTGCTGTGGTCAAATTCATAGCCCTAATCATTATTCCTGTTGACCTTGGTTGTGGCTTACAAGATTTGCACGTAAGTCTTTTACGGTAATTGTTTAGTATAACTTTTTTTTTATCCTTTACATATTCTTACTATCTCCATAATCACTGTAAGCTTTAATAATATTGGCAATTTACTGAACAACAGTGAAAATTTATCATTATTTTTCTTTGGTAAAGAATAGAGAATATTTTATAGAAATTTTTATAAGGATTTATCTTCATGTTGGTTGATTTGTGAATGAAAAAGGCAGGAGGTCAAATATAAAAAAAAGTCAATGAAAAAACAAAGAATGTTATCAAATTCCAGTTTAGGATAGTGTCTGCCGGGCACCTGGGGGGCTCAGTCAGTTAAGCTTCACTTCAGCTCAGTTCATGATCTCATGGTTTCTGAGTTTGAGCCCCGCATCGGGATGTCTGCTGTTAGCACAGAACCTGCTTCAGATCCTCTGTCCCCTCTCTCTCTGCTTCCCCCCACTCTGTCTCTCTCAAAAATAAATAAACATCTAAAATAAAAAGAATATGTCTGCCTGATAGCTTCTGATATATTCTCCCTATAATTCCCTTGAAAATATTATGAAGATACAAGTTTTACATATATATATATATATATATATATATATATATATATATATAATTAACACTATTACCCAAAATTAAGACATGTAGACATTTGGCCAGAATCAAGAAAATATTTCATCAAAAATAAACATGAGGAAGTAGGAATAAGGAAAATCTCTTAATAGCCACTTCATGCTTTACCTCATAAAAAACAGGTGGAAAACAACAGAAGGCCCTCTTAGATTCTCCTATTTTGAGAGTACAGGAAGGAACTGTCATGCCTTCTAACTGTCTGTTTTCCTTGGTTCAACGTTCAAAGAATTAGCAGCCCCAGATCTGGTCGCTGGTCCCTTTTATTCATTATTGCTATTTTCTGTAAATTATGCATTGCATTTTTCCCTTTTTACTTGATTTGTAATATCCCTTCAGACATGATGTCTTCCAGAATAAAACAGGACAGTAATAGGAGTGGATCAGTAGGAACACCTCACAATCACGGAAAAAATTAAGATGGGGTAGAGAGCATGTTTCCATCAGAATGATCAAAGGCTCTGAGATGGAAATGGGCATGGCATTGTTTAGAAAGGTTAGTCTGGCTGGAGCATAGGGAAAAACAGAGGAATGGAGGGATGTGAGGTCAACAATAGCAGCTGTGTAATAAGTTTTACTTACTCCAATTACCAAACATTGCCACAAGAGGATATAACCATGGGAATGACAGAAACTGGTTTATGCTTTTGAAAGGTCAATCCTACTACAAGTTGGAAGATAGTAAAAAAAAAAAAAAAAAAAAAAGCACCAAAAGTAGAGGCAAGGAGACAAGACAGAAGGCACAGTCACAACAAATACCTTGATAGAATGATGCTTTGTGTGTGTGTGGGATAGGACATCCCTAGCAGGACAGGGAGCTAAGGCTGTCAGAACCAAGAGTGGAACTGGAGAAGCAGGCAGTAAGTGTAGAGTTTAGAGCCTGGTGAAACTGCCTGGCTTTGAGGAGGGTGGGGAGCAACCAGGGCCTTGATATGGCAACTCACTAATCCACAGTGTGAGCTGGGTAAGGGAGGCGTGAGACAGGAAAAGCTGAGGTGAGGATCAATGACGCAACACTTCTGTCTGCTAGAGCCTCTTAGATGAACTGTTTTCATTTCCTTGATTAGTTGGCTTTTACTGTGTGACAGACCACTCCCAAACCCAACAGATCAGGTTACCGATCATTTATTCTCATTCACGTGTCTGAAGGTTGGCTGGGGCTGACTGGTATAGGCCAGGCTCAGCCGGGCTTAACTTTATGCTACAGTTAAATCTCCCATGGCCAGGAGTTAGTTGAGACATGTCCTTCATACATGACATGTAAGTCCTTCTGCCATGACAGAAAACCAGACGGACAAACACAGACATCTAATGCCTTTTTATGATCTAGACAAACCTGGAACATGTCATTTGTGTTCACAATCCCCATTAGCCAGAGAAAATCACATGGTCAAACCCAATGCCTTCATCCATTTGGGCTGCTATAACATAAATACCATAAACTGGATGCTCATAAACAACAAACATTTATTCCTCATAGTTCTGGAGACTAGTTCTGCTGAGAGCCTGCTTCCTCACTGATGGTTGTCTTCTCACTATAACCTCCTATTGCACAAGGGGAACTGGTATTTCTTGGGCTCTTTTATAAGGGTACCATTCCCATTCATGAGGACTCTACCCTCATAACCTACCCACCTCCCAAAGACTCCACTTCCTAATACCATCACCTTGGTGATTAGGATTTCAGCATATGAATTCTGGGGGTGAGGGGGACTCAAACATTCAGACCTTAGCACCTACCATCAGTAGGATGGGGGAGACACTTGCTTCTAGAGAAAGAACTGCAAAGTCATATGGCAAAGGCTGTGGACATGGCTCCTTTAGTGGGGTGAGTTCCTTGTATGTCACACAAGTCTCCATGCTTAGATCCTGTGATTGGTTTAACGCTCTGCTGTTGCTATCTTGAAATTCTTAATTTTGAATTTTCAATTTGTAGTAAGTCCTGCAAATAATGTAGCTGGTCCTGGGAGTGGACGCAGGGATAAGTGAAGAATCTGGACCAATGATGAAATCTACCACAGAGACACACACACATTTTACAGCATGTTTTTTAAGGCTCAAGCTTGCTTATGATTATAGCTAAAAAGCAGTAAAAATAGAAGAATAATGAAAGTGTGATATTGACTAATGGAAGGAGCAATAGGCTATTAGAGGAAGTGAAAGACAAATAAAATAAAACTGTAAGAATATAAGAGTGAAAGTCTCTTGGAAAGAAGTTTAAAAAGCCAGAGATGTGGATTGACAGATGAGAGAGGCAAAACAAGAAAGTAAGAAAATTCTAGGCAAACTAAGTTGGCCATAAGTTAACCATGACATTCACTTTCCAATTAACTGTGAAGCAAAAAAAATACATTTGTGTGTGTGTGTGTGTGTGTGTGTGTGTGTGTGTGTGTGTGTAGGTATTAAAATATAGCTCTCCTGAATTTTGTCTAAAAAATATAAGATAATATTTTTACACAAATGATTAAATCTGTTAACAACTCTTTAAAGGCAATTATTATAAGTTGGTTATGAAATAAAGTTAGCTTTTAATTGGGATAAAAATTATTTCTTATTGATAATTTTGGCTGGCAAGATTTCAAATACTGTATTAGGTGATGATCATATGTTTCATGACAGGATTGTGGCCCACATCATAAACCATTCTGAAATGTATTACAATATTAAAGTTATCAGCTACTTAAAACATCGTATTTCAATGGCATTCAAATTTCACATCTGTCTACGAACTACCACATCAAGTATAAATACTACTAAATCACACACTCAACCCCTCAATCACCCTCACAGTCGTTATGTTCATTCTAAGGAAGTTTGTTGTGTGCCTACTATGTGTCCAGATACTTTGCTTCATTGTTTCAATGAAGGCTGTTACCATAAGCAAAGTATCTTTGAAGACACCTCAACAAATTACTGTGATTTCTTTTTAGTATCGCAAATAAATTCCACTAGATTAAGGATATCAAGAAAAGTTCCTCAAGTCTTAATTCGGAAGGATGTGTGAGAAAGTTGGGGTCTACTGGTTAGGAGTCCACACAGAGGAGGTGGTCCTTTGCCACAATATGCTGAAGTAACTGGGACTCTCAGTACAAATACTTGCAGGAGAAAACAGGTGGAAAAATAAGGTGTTTGAAGAGGCAAATGTTATTAGAAGAGATTAGAGGAAATAAATAAAGGAAGAGATTGCAGGACACATATAAAGGGACAAGCTTTCATAAAAAAGTATGTTGATAGCCATTGAGAAGTATAAAATAGGAGGATTCAGCAAATAGAGAAGGAGGCTGAATTGATAAGGTCAGTGAAATAAATTTACTTTTCAATCAACCTTGGTGCATGTTACTTTGGGCCCATTTTGTGGGGCTTTCTTGATAGCAAAAATGTAAGCCATTCAGCAATTTATTCCTTTGCCAAGCTCACAAAATATTGTTCACTGTTCTAACATACCCCAATGAATATTCAATAAACACAAGATTGGGCTAAGAGGAAGCTATATATACAGAAAACCCCCTATTTATGCTATCACAATTTTGCATTTTCTCATTTCCTGAGCCATGAAGTTGTCTATGTTGCTAATGTACAGATTTCTTGCCATTTGCTATCATTTCTCAGAAACTGTTAAAACATAATCTCATGTTTGCTGTGAAATTAGCCTTGAAAAGAAAGCTGCTGAAGAGTACATAGCACCTTCTTGAGTAGTACACACCTCTCCAATTCCTACCGCCTTCCCATTTGGGTAGAAAAATATTATATTTCCCTAGTCAGTGAACAAACAGGCATTGTGAGACACCGCTCTGGTGGTAGGCACTGTGCTAGCTACTGAGAGGATGCTTGAGAGCGAGCCAACCACACCTCCTCTAGAAAGTTACTGAAGAGTAATGAGCAAAGGAGGATTGCTCTGACATAGGTTGTAGAAGGCTCACTCTAATTGCCATGTGTACAACAGACTGAGAGGCACAGGGGAGGAGGACCAGGAGAGGGGGCAGCCGTGAGGACAGAGAATGCTATCCGGGCCTACTGTGACAGTCCAGAGTTAGGACAGTGGCTTTGACTAGAGCATTATTAGTGAAGATTACAGGAAGTAGTTGATTTGAAATCCCTATTAGAAAGGAGTCAAAGATGGTAATGTGTTTTTTTGTTTGTTTTTTGTTTTTTTTTTTTTTTTTTGGTTGGTGTGAGGACGAACGATGTCATTTACTGAGATGGGGAACTTTAAGAAGGAGAAATATTGGAGGCTGTTAGTAAATCAAGAAGTTTGATAGGCCTATGAGACATATCAAGTAATGATGCTAGGCAGGTGGGAAAGAGGTTGGAGCTGGACGATAGCTCTAAGTATCAGCACATAGATGGTATTTAAAGCCAGGAGGCAGAATGAGACCACCAAACAAGTAATCTACTCAGGGAAGAGATGTAGTGGCAAGATATCTCACTCCCCCGTGATAACTTGGCCCTCACCTCCACTCTGGAGCTCGGTGATCTTGACTGCTGGTCACTTCCTGGAACTCACCAAGGAATCCACCTGCTGGCAGCATGCCAATTAGTCTGAGTGTGGGTTGTGCGCCTCCCCTCACTGGCCTTGAAACTTCTTCCTCTAGTCTCTGAGGTCATGGCTCCAGTAACACAGTGTAGTTATGTGTTAAAAGGATTGACAAAACCCGACACCCATTACAAGGAAATTCTGTTACAGAAAAGACAGACTTAAAAATCAGCATCTACTGTCATTGCTTCCAACGTCCATGAACTCAAATGAATCTCCTGGACCCTTCTTCCCTCCCGAGCTCACGTCACAGGTGTTGCTCCCTGCTGGCTTCTCCCAAAGCCCAGTGCTCTCTCCTTCCATTCCAGGCCCCACTACCTGTGCCTTCCTCATCCCCAAGGAGGCCACATTTTTTTTTTTAAATCACACAATTTCATTCTACTTTTTCTTAACTTCCCTGATCCATACAGATTTTTGATCCGATGTCAGTATATTCAAAAGTTTTAATAAAATGCTTAAATAAATGCCCTAAAAAAGGGCAGGGTTTTTTTTTTTCCTATAATAAAGTCTGTAATTCCGTAGCATGTGAAAAATACTGTTTTTTTTTAAAGTGACATCTTCCATCTTTCCTTTTTCTAATTGTATTCATAGTACATATGATTTACATATCACACATCTAAGGAGACTCTTAAACTTACTTCTGTTTGTGTTTAGGTCTGGTACTTGAAAAAGTTCTGTCAGTTATCTAAGTCAAATGTAGGAAGTATGTTCCATTTAAATTTATAATAAGCCAAATATTGTACACAGCACAATTACACACACAATATTCTTTCTACTGATTGATTTTAATTTATAGTTTTTCCTATTATTATAGTCCTCTCCTTTCACTACAAAAGTGAAATAGAAATTATTGAAAAGTAGAAACAGGAAATTACTGGAAACATAGCAACAAAATTTGGGAAACAACCCAGCTTGGGAGCTGGATAGAGCTGTGTCTTATTTCAGCCTTCCTAGCTGTGTAGCCCTGAGATGCTCATTCAACTGGCTTTCATGTTCTCATATGCAAAACAGTGACCACCACGTTGCAGCGTTGTTCTGAAGATAGAGAAAATATTTATAAATATCTGCCACATAATAGGCACTAAATCCCAATTACCTGAGATGTTCGGTCTCTGACTTTTTGTTAGGACTCCAGAAGGTGGTCTAGCCACTGGGCTAGTTGGGCATAGCCACAGACCTTTTATATAAACCCTGACCCTGGAAAATGCAAGAGAACATTCCCCGGGTTGCCCATCTCACTTGTCAGCTATTATACTTGACTCCCATCTGCCATGTCAAAGTCACAGGGCTCCTGCTCTTGGCAGTGAGCCCTGCGCTGTCAGCAACTGCTGACAGGTGAGACCCACTGGCCCAAGATCAGAAAGCTTGCTTGCATTGCAAAAGGACCCACCTCACCTGTCAGCTGTCACAGTCACTCTTTTTACACTGCTCCACTCTGGGAAAGGTGATATCTCGTTCAGGAGAAAAACAGTCTAGAGTAATGAAATACAAACGAAGCGATGGCTGTGTGTTTATGAGACTGTGTGTGGTGTTTCTTAGAACTGGTTTGCTTTCGATGGGCACCATTAGAAATGGCTTCTTCCATGGCACTCTAGAGTCACACCTGAAGGTTGCAAAGCTGACTGCCGGCTGAAAAAATGGAATTTGTTGCTGAAAAGAGCCCAAATTCATCAGTGGATTCCACCTGTCAGGTGACAGGCCAGGCTCAGGGTATGGCTGCCATGGCTACATGGTGGGTTCCACCTGTCAGCTGGGCTCCTGGCCAGTCTTTCTGAGTTTAGAGACCCGGTTCTAAACATGAAACACTGAGATGCATAGTATCACTGGTCTGCCCTAAGCATCCATCTGAAAGAGAGCAGCTTTAATGCATAGTAAATAACGTTAAAGAACCACAACCTGCCCCTTCGTTACCCCATAAGCATAAACACCATCTTAATTCTACTGACACTACAGACTGTAAGAAATATGACAATTGCATCTTTTCTGTTACTACAAACACACACACACACACACACACACACACACACACACACACACTTTCTTATTTGGGGTCCAGAAACTGTAGCCTCACAGAAAAGATCTACGGTTATTATTATTATTAATTTTAATTTTAGAGAGAGTGCACACAACAGGGAGAGTGAGAGAGGGGGCGAGAGAGAGAGAGAGAGAGAGAGAGAGAGACAATCTTAAGCAGACTCCACACTGAACACAGAGCCTGATGTGGGGCCCAGTGCTGGGCCCCACTCAGGGCTCAACATAGGGCTCGATCTCAAGATCTTGGGATCATGACCTGAACCAAAATCAAGAGTCCAATGCTTAACCAACTGAGCCAGCCAGGTGCCCTGAAAAGATTTTTTAAATACCCAAGTACTTAAAATTAGAAATAAAATAACGATCACATAATATTGGAGTAACAAAAACAAAAACATGAAATAAAGAAACTATAGCATTAATTTAAAAATATACAATTTTGGGGGTGCTTGGTGACTCAGTTGGTTAAGTGCCCAACTTCAGCTCAGGACATGATCTTGCGTTTGTGAGTTCAATCCCCGCATCGGGTTCTGTGTTGACAACTCAGAACCTGGAGCCTGCCTTGGATTCTGTGTCTCCCTCTCTCTCTGCCTCTCCTCCACTTTCACTCTGTCTCTGTCTCTCAAAAATGAATAAACATTAAAGAACAATTTAAATACACAATTTTTGTTATAACAGTAATTTGTGGCCCTAACATTAAAAAAAATAGAATACTTACAAAGCGTAGCAAAATAGAATGGTATAGAGGGGAGCATTTAAGTGTCCTCTTTTTCCGATTATTTCCACAGATCCTAATGCCATAGCTTTCTAACATTCACACTTTCACTCATTGCTATCTTTCCCTGCTGGGATTTCACCTCAGCTAGAGTTTGCTGCCCTCTAAGCTCACCATAATTTCACCACTGTTGAGTTCAGTGTCTGGCACAAGTAGGCATTCAATATATTTGTGGAATGACTGGATATTTACACTCTTTCATTGAAAGTCAGTCCTCCTTTGGCACTGGATTGAGAACCTGAAGTGTAGAATTTTTTTTCAATCAAGAACACTAAGTGCCTGTACTTAGTCTCATTAGTAAACTCCATCTTGTGTTGGCTGCCATCCAGCTCCCATCAAAAAGACAGTTAAGAAAAATCATATTTGAAAAACAGTGTCTAAGGCAGTGTTTCCTAACTTGAATTATGCTATAGACTGCCAAACTCAAAGTTTTTTAAACAGACAAAACAATTTAGGGAATAAAGAGGGAAGCAACCAAGTTACTAAGGATGAGGTTAAGACGAGAAATGGCCATTAAGTGACAAGTTTTCTTTCTGGAGTTGGGTTTGGGGTTGGGGAATAGATTCATGTCATCTGTTCTTAAACTGAGACAGGCAGAGATTCTAGGTAAGTCATGAGACAGATCACTGGAAATTCATTACTAGTAAGAAATAAGTGGATAATGTGAATGCATTCCTTTTAATGTAAATTAAAAATGACTGAAGGCCAATATTGTCACTCTCGCTGACACGTATTTGTAAATTCTTTCTTGTATGGCAGAGAATGGCAGGGCATTTTAGCAATATACCTACATATGCATTTCTACCACACTGAAAATGTGTCACACTTACTGAAGGCACCCTTCATGTGCATTGTGGAAAAAGCAGCAAAGCGTTATTGGTCTATAAAAGTATTTAACATTTTGTTCTCTGAACTATATATCTTTATCAGACTAAGACATCAGAGGAAAACAATATGAATGACATTACTTTCCTTAGGTAAAAATATTTGTACAGGGCATGTAAATCCTTTTTCTTTCATACGGGATAATGAAAGTGTTGTTGTCTTCTAATACACGTTAATTTTAGGTTGAGCATTGTTCTATGATTCCATTCCATTCCTTTGTTGGCTCATTAGCTATAACTCTTTGTTTTGTTATTTCAGTGGTTTATAGCATATATCTTTATCGTATCACTCCACCTTCATGTGATACTGTAATGCTTCACCTATAGCATAAGAACCTGACAATAGTATGCTTCCATTTCTTTCTTCCTGATCTTTGTATTTCTGTTGTCATATATTTCACTTCTATGTGTATTATAACCCCCATACTACGCTTTTTATTTTTGCTTAGTCAATTTTCTTTGAAAGAGATTAAAGTAGTAAGAAAATAATCTTGGGAGCACCTGAGTGGCTGAGTCAGATGAGTGTCCCGCTTCGGCTCAGGTCATGATCTCATGGCTCCTGGGGTTCGAGCCCCGCGTTGGGCTCTGTGCTGACAGCTCAGAGCCTGGAACCTGCTTCAGATTCTGTGTCTCCCCCTCTCTCTCCCCTCCCCTGTTTGCGCTTCTCTCTCTCTCTCAAAAACTAAATAAATGTTAAAAAAAAAAAAAAAGAAAGAAAAGAATCTTGTACATTAACCCAATGTAGCCACCATTTCCCATGCTCTTTATTCCTTTATGTGGATCCATATTTACTTCTAGTATCATTTTCCTTCTGCCTGAATGGCTTCCTTCAACATTTCTCACAATACAGGTTTGCTAATAACAAATTCTTTCAGCATTTGTATGTCTGAAAGTCTTGATTTTGCCTTCATTTTTGAAAGATATTTTCCCTGGGTTGAGAATTCTAGGTTGACATGTTTTTTCTCTTTTAGTATCTTAAAGAGGGTGCTCCACACTCTTCTCATTTGTGCTGTTTCCAGTGAGAAATTTTCTGTCCTTATCTTTTTTTTCCCTTGACTCCTCTTAACATTTTTCTCTTCACTGGTGGTATTAAGCAATTGGATTATGATAGTTTTCTTCAATTTTGGTACTTAGAGTTTATCGAAATTCTTAGACCTGTGGGTTTGTAATTTTCACCAAATATGGACATTTGGGGCCATTATTTCTTGAACTTTTTTTTCTGCCCCTCCCTGTAGGTACTTCATAATAAATAATGATATGCTTATTGTTAGACCATTTGAAGTTTCCCAATGCTCTCTGATACTGTATTTATTTATTTTAGACTTTTTCTCTCAGTGTGTTTTATTTTGGGTACTTTCTATTGCTGTCTTCAAGTTCACTAACTTTTCCTTATCAACATCTAATCTGCTATTATTCTCATCCAGTAAAATTTTTCATCTCACAAATTATAATTTTAATCTGTAGAATAAGGATTTATGTTCTTTTTAAATCTTCCTTGTTTCCACTTAACACGTTCTATCTTACCTCTAGTTTTTTGAAAATAGGAAATACTGTTGCAAGTTTTAATATGTTTGTGAATTCTAACATCTGTGTCAGTTCTGGGTCAATTTTTGATTTATTTTTCTCATTATGAGTTTTATTTTCCTATTTCTTTGAATGCCTGTATTTTTTATTGGATGCTTTGATCGATAATTACGTATTGTCATATTCTTGAGCTTTATTCTGGGACAAGTGAAGTTTCTTGGAAACAGTATGAGGATTCAAGGTCTTGTTTGTAAGATTTGTTAGATGCGACCAAAGCAGTTTTTGGTTAATTACTTGGTTAATTATTCCCTAGGGTTGCTACCAGACTTTCAGTACTCTCCTCAATGACTGGGAGACATTGAGTTTTTCTAGTCTGACTGCTGGAAACAAGCACTATTCCTTGGCCTGAAGAGGCTCCCTGTTCTGTTCCCTCTAATACTTTTGAGTGGTTCCTTCCCCAGCCATGGGTCGATCAGCACTCAGCTGAATATTTAGGGTCGAGTCTCTGCAATACTCTGGAGTTCTCTCTCTGTGCGGTTCTCTCCTTTCTGGCAATCTTTTCTGAAAATCTAGCTGCTTCAGTCTCTTGGGAATCTCTGTTTGCCTCCTCAACTCTGAGAGTATGCAGAGTATTTTCTGCACTGTGGCTTTCCTTTCCCTGTACTGTCGCCTGGAAGCTTTCTCAAGGCAATAAGCTGGGATGATTACAGGGCTCACCTGATTTGTTTCCCATTAGGGAATACTGCCCTTTGTTGCCTGATATCCAATGTCTTACAACCATGGTTTCCTATAGTTTGTCTGGTTTTCTGCTTGTATGAATCAGCATGGTAAATTTAGTCTCTGTTAACCACCATGGTCAGAAGAAGTCTTTTTTATCTCAATACATTTATTATCTAAATATAATGTTAATAATAAGAATAACAATTTAATTAAAAGTTTCTCTTCTCCAATGAAGGAATTAAATTATCTAAATACATTAATTTGAAGTGTCCATTGTTCGATTTGTGCCTCAAGATATTTACTGTTTCTTTCTGAGAGGAAAATGCATTTTTCTAATTATCTGAAAAATTAAAGTGATGTCTGGTTCTATGGGAAATGACACTAATTCCTTCTGGAAAGCTCTCAGTAACTTAGGAAAGAGCTTGGGAATCTGTTTACAAGTTTGTGTAGCTAAGATGTAAAGATCTCAGAAGTTGTCTAAGTCACTGGGTATCATATATTGAAAATAACTGGTTTCTCCCTAAAATGCTTTTACATAACAGGAATTTCCCCTAGAAACAAGAGTAGACTGGGTCTCAATATATATGGCAAGTTGGACTTAATAAATGATTGTGGAAAGCTTTTTTTTTTTCCCACAATTATTGATTGTATTAATGACTTTTATACCTTTGCTCCTACTTCTGAAAGTCCTTCTGGAAAGCAGTTACTTAATTCTTAAAGACTCCAGTTAGATGAAGCTTTTCTTAAAGCTTCCCCAGACAAATGTCAATCCCACTTTCTGTCGCTCTCATAGCATTTTGTGAGTAGTTATCATTTTAGCTCACACAGGGCTGTATGGTAATTATTCATTATCAAGTCTCTTTCCACCAATAAAACTATGTACTTTTACATGAGAAGGCCCTGTCATTCATATTCTTCTTGGTACCTTTCATTCACTCTTACTACATAGAAGTGATAAATACTTGTGAAACCAAATAACATACATAAGACACTCATAAATGGGGATAAGAAAATAATGTGATAGGAGCCATGAATTGAGAATAGTGAGAAGTAAAGGTGGATTAGTAGAGTGCGGTTAGATTCAGAAGGATGGGAAAAGTTAGTAAGAGCATCTACACTTATATCAAGAAAAATACCAAGTTACTGAATACTATTGAGTAAGGAAGACAAAAAAAAATTATAAAATAATGTTATACATTTTTCCTTCCAAAAAAAAAAAAGTAGAAATTTAATCATCTTAAAAGTTTCTCACACAATGGGCAGAAGACAAGAGAAGTGTCCTTCTCTAAAGAAGACATCCACATGGCCAACAGGCACATGAAAAGATGCTCAACGTCACTCCTCATCAGGGAAATACAAATCAAAACCACACTGAGATCACCTCACACCAGTCAGAGTGGCTAAAATGAACAAATCAGGAGACTATAGATGCTGGAGAGGATGTGAAGAAACGGGAACCCTCTTGCACTGTTGGTGGGAATGCAAACTGGTGCAGCCACTCTGGAAAACAGTGTGGAGGTTCCCCCCAAAATTAAAAATAGATCTACCCTATGACCCAGCAATAGCACTGCTAGGAATTTACCCAAGGGATACAGGAGTGCTGATGCATAGGGGCACTTGTACCCCAATGTTTATAGCAGCACTTTCAACAATAGCCAAATTAAGGAAAGAGCCTAAATGTCCATCAACTGATGAACGGATAAAGAAATTGTGGTTTATATACAATGGGATACTACTTGGCAATGAGAAAGAATGAAATATGGCCTTTTGTAGCAATGTAGTAGATGGAACTGGAGAGTGTTATGCTAAGTGAAATAAGTCAGGAAGAGAAAGACAGATACCATATGTTTTCACTCTTATGTGGATCCTGAGAAACTCAACAGAAGACCATGGGGGATGGGAAGGGAAAAAAAAAGTTAGAGAGGGAGGGAGCCAAAGCATAAGAGACTCTTAAAAACTGAGAATAAACTGAGGGTTCATGGGGGTGGGAGGGAGGGGAAAGTGGGTGATGGGTATTGAAGAGGGCACCTGTTGGGATGAGCACTGGGTGTTTTATGGAAACCGATTTGACAATAAATTTCATATTAAAAAAAAGTTTCTCACAATTTCAATATTTTAAAAATACCTGATGGGGCGCCTGGGTGGTGCAGTCGGTTAAGCATCCAACTTCAGCCAGGTCACGATCTCGCGGTCCGTGAGTTCGAGCCCCGCGTCAGGCTCTGGGCTGATGGCTCAGAGCCTGGAGCCTGTTTCCGATTCTGTGTCTCCCTCTCTCTCTGCCCCTCCCCCGTTCATGCTCTGTCTCTCTCTGTCCCAAAAATAAATAAACGTTGAAAAAAAAATAAAAAAAAAATACCTGAAGCAAAGCACAAAATAAACAAATACCTTAGAATACCCCCCCTTCTCAATCCTCCCCCTTCCTCTCTGTACTCCGCTCCCCTTCATATTTTAAGGATATTTTCTAAGCACTGTAGAGCTATTTTTAGAACCACCTTTATAAATTTTCAGTATTTGCACTGAATACTGCATTTCTTTCAGAAATACTTAATATTTTACCACCACGATATAGACATTTCATCTTTAGGTCTCTGGTAAAAAATCCAAAATATTTTAAAGTAGTATCTGGTTACAGCAGAGTGGGAGAATTTGATAACAAACAGAGAATGGATGAGCTTTACAATACTCAAAATGTCAAAATCCGGATATTGAGATAATAAGATCAGTACACAAAGTATCAGGTAACCTGAATTCAAAGAAAGTAAATCTGGCATGATAAGTTGGATAAGAATGTCAGTGTGAAGGTTATTCTCCACTTGTTTCCCCTTTCTCCTGCATCCATTCTTCTCTCTATGCCACAGAAGGCAGACAGACTCCAAATTTCACCTCTCTGACTCCTTTAACAAATTAGTACAAAAGTAAATATAAATACCTTATAATTTGCAATGTAACTTGTAATATTTTCTTTGCACACCCAAGAAATCATCTTGCACCACTTCTCTAAATCATATCCTATCTATAGGTCAGTTGTGACAATTTATTTGCCTCTCTCCAACTCCATCATCTCTCAGTTAAAATATAGTCACTCCTTTGTAGTTTGGGGTCCCAACCACATATTGCTCGTCTTCCTCAAGGCCTAATGGTAAGGAATGGAACAGGGAGAACAGGAAGCTAACTGGAAACCAAAGTCACAGCCTATTTAGGGATGTCTGTTACTCCCAGTGTATAATGATCAAAGGAAAAATGGATGGGGGATGTGACTACTAACAGGCCTGCATGGCTGTCTCTTACCCTCCCCACCTCTCCTGAGTCTAGACCTTAGCAGCCGGCCAAGGGAGCAAGCAGGGTCTGAAAGCAGCCTGAGAGTGCATGTTCCATGTCTGCTGCTAGGACAATGTCTGCTTTACAGTGATTAGCAGTGATGCTTGCCAACGGCTCTCCAAGGGAGAAGGCACCAAGTGGGTCCTGGAATTTGTCCTGGGTCTGTTACTTCAAGGACAGAGGGAGCTGGGGAAGAGATCCATCCTTCTCATTCATTTAAACAAGCAGCTCAAGAGAGCCAAGAAAGAGTCTCTCTCACTACTGAGGGGCGACCGTGGGTGGGGTGGGACCCACTGGCTGCTCAACAGTGTTATTACCTATTCTTCCTTGCCCCCCCCCACCCCTTGGGAGGAGCAAGTATGGAGTAGAGAAAATAAAGCCAGAAATATTCCCTTCAAAACTCCCCAAACCTTGAGAAAACTTGAAAAGCCCTCTCTATCAAAATATAGAGATAGTGGATTCTTCCCTAAAAGATTCTTCCCTAAAAAACCTCCTTGGCAGGGCTAGTAAAATTATTAAATGAGGTACACATAGAGAGCTCCTAAACATGACCATACACATAGTAGGTATTCCATAAAATTAGTTTAAAAAGTAAGAATAGTCCTTGAACTATATTGTCTGAACTCCAATGGGAAGAAGTTGCCAGTAATTACTAATAATGACTAATTTTCAACACGCACTTTAGTCACTCCTTATATATATTATTGCTGTTATTAAGTACCTAACAAGGTTTGTTGGCCTAGAACAATGCATTGCCTCAAATTGAAAATAGGCAGTAATTCAACAGAAAAATTTACAGGCAGTGTAGAACCCCCTTAAATTGAATTAGACTCTTAAATATAGTACTTACAGTACCCTTGATGTAAGCTTTTTTAAAGCATTAGGGGAATCAAACAAACAAGGTCTATATTTTTGCATAGGGTGTTTTATGTTCAATGCTGCAATATTTATGTTTGGCACCATTCACTCCATGAGAAAATATAGGCTGTGTGTCTTTTATTTGCTTGATAGTTCAGACTCACTGATACCCAAGGGCTTACTACACCCACAGATTTTGTCACAATACTTATATTCTGAAAAGGGATTTTCACCATTCAAAAGCAAGCCAAGTCTAATTCTGTAATTTTTTTATACTGTAAGATGTTATTATTTAGTATGTGTGAAGTACCTAAAAGATCTATCATCAGTGAATATGACATAATATAATCTATTTTGCACAGTAAAACTGCTTGCCAATTTCTGTTTCATTTCCAACTGATGGCCAATTTAAAGAGTCTTGGTTTCTTTTTTTCTGTTTTCTTAGTCTGTTATTAAATTTACTATCAAAGCAATTAAGAGAAAATAATTCAGTTCTTCTACACCTATTTTGAACAAATGGATTCTGACTTCATCATTTAATGAATGTTCTGTGAACAATTTAAATATTCTTTTCTTTAAGGAATTCTGAGAGTGCAGGTTTTGAAATAACAATAGTAAAGATCAACTCAGCAATATTATTTCCCAGGGCTATGTCATATACCTTTTTTTTTTTTTTTTTTCAGAAAAGACAAGAACTTTATCTTGCTTTTGGTTGGAAGGAGCTACTGATGTTTATCAATTGGGAAGTCAGAGATGATAAAAAGAGACTATTGCATGGAGGAGACTGGAGCAAAGATCTACTGACCAAAGGTCAGAGGCTGAGCAAAGAAGCAAGATGGTAACTACATATAAGGTTTGAGACTTTCCAAAAGGAAGAAACTGCATTAGAGTTTCTCCACCAGACTGTGCTAACATTTGCTGACTTGAGGACTATGCCACTTAAAATTAGTAGAAAGTAAACTAAGATAAAGATATAATCAACAACAACAATAATACCCATTATTGACTGAATATCTACAATGTGCCACATACTTCAGAGATCTACACAAATACTATTACACATGAAGAAAGCAAAGCTCAGAGACATTAAGAATGTGGGTTAAGATCATGAAGTTCATAGATCATGCAACAAGGACTCAAGCCAATTCAAAACCTATACTTTTTCCACTAAGCCATTTTCATGTAAGAAAAAAAAACAATACTCCTCAAACTGATCATTTGTTTTTCATTTATACAGAAATTTTAAGCTATTTAGCCATTTGCCAGCTCTATTTCTATATGGAAGAACTACACTAACTTCAGTTCAATCATGCTGACTCAATGGCACGCAAGGGTTTATGATTATAAATACCTCTGTGATTCAAAAAGGCAACTGTTGTTCCATTTTTCCAATCCATCAAGTTGACTGTTTGCTTCAGAATAAAACATCGCTACATGAGTTGTTGCATGTTGATATAAGCCATTTTTAAAAAGGAATGGGATTAACATTAATTGTGCCAGGCCTTGTGCAAGACTTTGCTTTCTTTATCCAAGGTGAACTTTATGAAAGTTTAGGTCCATTTTATAGATGAGGAATTAAAAGCTCACACAGAACAAGTCAGTTTCCAGAGACGACAGAAAGCCAGTAGTCTAACACTCTTGACCAGAGTGGTGGTAACACAGGTGCAGAAGGAATGAGATAGACCTAGTGTTCAAGTCCTAGAGGTGCTCCAAGCCATAACCATGCCAGGCTCTGGATCAGGCATAGAGATACCAAGAAAGACTAAGTTTCTTGCCTTAACTTGCGCATGGGTAGCAGTTTCTTTGATGACTCACTTCTGTAGTTGCCTTTTGAGAGGCATTCTTGAGAGCTTTACCAAAAATCAATTTCTTTGGCCCTCTAGTGTTTTAGACTTTAGGTGTCACACTTCAGGCAAATGTGCACCCCTATTGTTCCTTTACTAGAGAGTCACAGAGTTTGACTTTCTTTAAATTCAGAAAACCTGGACAGAGGGTTAAAGAAAAAAAAATGCAACAGATGTCACAGCCCAGGATAGGATGGCAGCTAATGGATTATCTGTAACACTCTTTCTTCTTCCTTTGCCTCATCTCTTTATCATGTGCGTAGTGAAAAGAGAAGACCAAGAAAGAGAATAGAACAACCACTGTCAATATTTTCTTTTAATAGAATAAAAATTAAAAACAGGGGGAAAAAAAGAACACACAGAAAGATTAAAAATGTTTAAAAATATTTTTGATATTATTTCAAGACCTACAAATGGATTATGAACTGAAGTTTGAAACACATTGGTCTAAAGAGATCATTTCCTAAGGAGTTCTAATTTCTCCATCTTTTAAAAACATTTTTTTAATGTTTACTCATTTTTGAGAGACACAGTGCGACTGAGGAGGGGCAGACAGAGAGGGAGACACAGAATCTGAAGCAGGCTTCACACTCTGAGCTGTCAGCACAGAGTCTGACACAGGGCTTGAACCCACGAACCGCGAGATCATTACCTGAACCGAAGTCAGATGCTTAACCAACTGAGCCACCCAGGTGCCCCTCTCCTTCATCTTTGGTTGGCAACACAGTTTAACCACAATGAGAAGATATTTCTCTCCCCAACTCCTGCTTTTTTATCCTTTTACTTTTTTTCTAGAGGAAGTCTTAAGTGTCTCCTACTAGTTGGAGACTTACCATTAAAATCTACCCTGTCCCCAATCACTCAAACCATTTAAACTTGTTGACTTTGTTTTACCCCCAAGACGTCAAGAGACCAAATTATTAAAGTAAATCATGTCCAAACCCAACAAGGTAGCAATTCTTTTTATAATATCCCTAAAGTATGGCCATTTAACCTCTGCCTGAATCGTTATGTTAATGCCTTCATTGCCTAATTAATTAAGAAAAGGAATTCAGGTCAGATATGAAGAATGGTCAGGTATTCTTCTCTAAAAGCAATTAGCCACTTGGTTTTAACATTTATGTTCCTTGAAAACATTATGTTTATTTAAACTGTGCTTCCCCCTCTCCCTCCCCAATTCAGGTGTAAACAAAATAATAAAGTGTTAGCCTTTTCTGGTGCATCTGTGAACACAATATTAGCTTCTGACAGCCGAGGACGGCTGGACTTTCACCTTTACTTTATTTCCTCAAAATAACAGTTGTCAGATGCATAAATATAAACATGTCTATAAAAATAAAACCTCAGAAATTCACATATGCAGAGAATCATATGCTCATACTAGAATATCATAACACAACTCAATCGATGTTTTAGACTTTTGAAGTTCAAGAGATAGTCAAAGATTTATTCTGATGCAAGTTAATGTGGTCAACCATATGATGTGGGAGCCCTGGAGTGCTGGGTAGGCTAGAAAGAAAGAAAATTGTTTTTTTTACTTTGGGAGGAGGAGTCACAAACTCAAAAGCCCACAGGGACCAGAAAGATCACAGAAATGAGGGAAGTGGTAAAGAACTGGAGTCTCCTGGGAAGACTGTCCCCAGTGGAAAGGAAGTTCCCACTATTCAGCACTAGCCACGGTTTTCCAGCAGAAGATGTAGTTCAGTTTTCTAGATTTTTCTATTTTTTAAAAGAAGCCAGACAACTTCTTTGTTTTAGGGAAATCTTTTTATTTTTAAATGTTGGACCCTAGCTCAATTAAAAACAAAAACAAAAACAAACTACTGGCCAAACAAAATATATTTGCAGGCTCACGTGTCTCTAGTTTAGTAAACTTGGGTTAGGCAGATGGGCCACTTTCAGCTTCTTTCCTAAAATTCAATATTTATATTCATTTATTTATATACTCAGGCAAGAGTAAGTTATTTTCTAAAGTTTTTAATGTGCTTAAGCTAAATTAGATAGGAAATGCCTTTGAGATGAATTATCTTAAAGCAATGGATGCTAGTTAAGGTGGAGACAGTTCTACTAGGTTGTAGTGGAGTGGGGGCCAGGAAGCCAGAATGAGGAGAAATATTTCTTTGTACGAATTATTGATGAAGACAGCCTTGCATCACCATCCAACAGAAGTTTCTGTAATGATGAAATGTTCTACATCTGCTCTGCCAAATACGATAGCCACTAGTCACGTGTGTGGCTGGCAATCAGCATTTGAAATGTGGCTCGTATAAGAACAGAATTTGCAACGTTATTTAAGTTAAATTAATCAAATTAAACAGCCATATGTGGTTAATGACAACTGTATTTGACAGTACAGCTCTAGATGTATGTGTCAGAAGAGATCATCAGGTTCAAAGGTATCACTACTTGGTGTAAGCTAATTAGATATTGTCAAATTGATTTCCAAATTGGTTCTACTAACTTATATATGCAAAAATTTTTGTTTTTTTATAGTTCAACTTCTTCAATACTTGTATTATCAAAATTTTAAATTGTGGGTAGTCATATGAGCAATAATGTCAGCTCTTGATTAGCTTACTCGCGATTTTCCTGATTATTAGTGAAGTTCACCATCTTACAATATTAAACATTTGAGTTTAAACTTTGAATTTTCTGTTCACATACTTTGATAATTTTTCTAAAAGTTATTTCTTTTTTTCTTTTCTATCTCTATCTCTTCTTTCCTTCCTTCTTTACTAATTTGTAGACATAACTGATAAATTCTCCATTTTAATTTTTTGTCAGTTATATGAATCAAAAATGTCTTCTCTCCGTCTGTATACTGTATTTTCACTGTTTATAGTGTCTTATTTGATCAGAAGTTTTAAAATTTTAATGCAGTATGGTGTGTCTATCACTTACTTTATGACTTATGCAATCTGTGCCTTATTAAAGAAATTCTTGCTGAACCAATGTCTACTTTATCTAATATTAATAATATTAATATATAACTAGACCAACATTGTTTTCATTGAGGTTTGCCAGGTTTAGTAAATAATTATAGGATACACAGTCAAATTTGATTTCCCGATAAATGATGAACTCTTTTCAGTATGTTTGCCTCATGCAATATTTGGAACATACTTATTACAATAAAAGATATTCCTTGTCTCTCTGAAATTAACATTTTTAACTGGTCATCTTGTATTTCCTCTGGCAACAATATGTTGTTTAGAAAATATCTACTATATATTTTCTCTCATTTTTCTTCCAAACTTTCAAGATCCTTATGCATTCAGTGTGTCTTTCATAACTAGCATTTAAATGAGATTTAGTTCCTTACCCAACATAAGGATCTGCCTTTTAAAAGGCAAAGTCCATTTACAATTTTAAATATAATTTATTGCCATTTATTGTGACTATTTTCCTTTAATATTTACCATGTTTTTTTGATGCTTATTTTTTCTCTTTCTCTGCCTTTTCCTGTATTAACTGGGATTTCCTCTTAATAGTCTCTGGCCCTATTATCTCAAGTTTTGAAGAAATCTCCTACATACTTTTTGCACACTTTTATTTCATGGTTCCAGGTATACATGTTTCCATGTTTCAGAGCATTTAATTATCTCTGCCTTTTCAGACAGAAATATTAATGTTCCTTAATATTTCTATTTGCAATGGTATGTTTATTGATGTTACAAATATGTGTTAAAGTGTTCTCTGCTTAAGTAAGACCTATGGTTGTAACAAGATGAATAAGGCAGAATCCCTATGCTCGAGATATTTATAGATGCTATTGCCTCATAAAATAATAAACATAAAATACGTCTTCTTATGTAAGTGCACATATATATGAGTATGTGTGTGAAGGTAGCTCGGTACCTAACATCTATATGTATCTATGTATCTACTGCTTATAAACACACACACACACACACACACACACACACACACACACACACACTTATTCTACTGACCACTGCTATGATGGTGCATTGGTGTGAGACTGACCATATGCCAGGTACCAGTGGGGGGACACGTGGAGCCACTGACCCATAGTTTTCATAATAAAAAAGTCTGCAGTGCTTAAAAATATAAAACAGTCTCACATATCATGATAGCAGTATTTGCAAAGCAATTTCATGTTCTTTTTCTCACTTAACTTTTCCAAAATTCTTATGGGAGTAGGAAAGATATTCTAAACCTCTGTAAAGTAGTAAAGTAGTAATTGAGACCCTAAAATATTTTTAAGAGATTAGTTCAGAAAGTGTTTTTCTGAATCCTAGAAAATGGATTTCTAGGATTCTGTAAACCTCAACTTAAATTTCAGGCATTATTTGATTTGTTACTATAGAATATGGCCCTTTTATTTTACTTTATTCACATTTTAAATATAGCCTAATGAAATAAACATATTTTAACCAGAGTTCTATGCTTTTTTCTTCACAAAGCCTTGTCTGAAAGATTAGAATCATGAAGAAAGGCACATCAAAAATGGTCTACTTTCAGAACAGAAACTCAACATGACCACATATACTGTGTTTAAATTAAACATCAAAGTATATGTTTATGTTTTTAAAATTATAGTAAAAGAGCTAACATTTTCTCAGTACATCTTACAGTAAATCATTCAATAATTAATGTTGCTATTTTAATTAAAATTAACCTTACAGAAAATGACTTAATCGTATGTTTTATACAAGATTTTTCCTGGTTAAATTTCATAGTAGAATCCTAACCTCATGAGCTATGCAACCAAAACCTTTAAAAGCCATTGGATTGTGGACACGAGGTAGAAACAAAGAGCAAACTTCTGTCACTCTTTATACAACAAGACCCATGAAGAGAAAAATTTTTTTTTTCTTAAACAGGAAAATGATGCAGATGACCTTTAAAAGGATATGGATAAAAAGAAGAAAACTTGTGGAAGACAGGCATAGCCACAGAAGGTATTGTGATTAATGTAATTCATAAGCAAATAAAAGCCATTCTCATTTATCCAATTAAATATGTGTTTTGTCGGGGCACCTGGGTGGCTCAGTCGGTTAAGTGTCTGACTTTGGCTCAGGTCACGGTCTCACAGTTTGTGAGATCAAGCCCCGTGTCGGGCTCTGTGCCGACAGCTCAGAGCCTGGATCCCACTTCAGATTCTGTGCCTCCCTCTCTCTGCACCTCCCCCACTCACGCTTTGTCTCTCTCTTTCTCAAAAATAAATAAACATGAAAAAAAAGTTTTTAAAAAAATAAAGTGGCTTCTCAGGGATTAGTTTGAAAATGTGTCTCTCACCCTTATGCCACAGACTGAAATCCAGTTGTTGGTCATGCTTCTATAAAGATTCAACAGGTCTGACACTGATAGAAGTCAGTCTGCTGTTGAAAAGGATATCTGTGTAGGAAAGGAGGGATGCTACAGCAATCTCCTACGTACTCAGCATCTCACTGGAGGAGCAGAAGTTGGAGAAAGACATGGGAGGAGCTGTCCTCTAAGCATCCCTGGGTAGTAGAAGCATCTGCCCCATTCACTGCAGTGTGCTCACTGCCCTACACATAGCTTAACACGTATAGAGCACCTAATAAGAATTTCCTGAAGAAATGAGTGAATGAAGGCTGAGCCCCAAAAATTACACATAAAAAATTACATTTTCTTTTCTCAGTCTTTCTCCTAAGTTCAGACCAATCCAGGTGGATATCAAATAGACTATAAGATTGTGCCAGTTTGCTACCTAAGGGGCTTGGCATCAGGTCAGCCTCCTAGGCCCACGTATACATGCCACAGCATAAGGATCACACTTCTGTTCAATCATCTAAGTTTCCTTCATCATCGTCCATAGGGATTCCAGTGTCCTGGTGACCAGGCACAAGCTCTCAGGCCCTGGGAATCAAAACTATCCCGTCTGCCCCAGTTAAATGAATTTAGCATCAGCTGTATTTGCTTCTTCCTTCTCTTCCTCTTGGTAGACTAACACCCCTGGAATTAGGAAACCTAACGCTCCTTCTTACAAAACAAGCACTCTCTTCTGGGGGACTGCTTCTCCCTCAACTGTAACTACATGCTTTAGTACAAGTTGCCAATCACGTTATTCTTCCCTCCTCTCCCCCAACAGTTTAATTTCCAATTGGATTGTGAGGTCGGAGCAATCAGAATCTGTCTGCAGAACGTTTTGAAATAAAGCAGAAAAAGAAATATAAGCCCTTCCCGTGTAAATCTGTGAAATATGGAGAATGGATCGGCTGATGGTCAAATTGTTTTATATATGTGAATGGAAATGGTCTGTAAAAACTAAGATGGTGGGAAAAGCAGATAAGGGAAAGATGATGAGAGAGAGAGAAGGAGGGAAGGGGAGAAGGACAAGAGAGAAAAAGAAAAAAGAGAAAGATGATAGGATGTGAGTTCAAGGTTCCAATTTTCCTTGAAGACTTAACTCCATCCCTAATCATCCCTCTGTTTTGTGAGGAAAGAAATGGTTCTTTTTACCCATGTTAATATGATTTTTTGGTCACTTTCAACTAAATTATTGGGGATGATGAAGGATAGCAGTTGGAGGCTTGCCACACCCACTTTCTCAAACCACCTGAGGGTTGAGTGCTCCATGGCCAAGTCCCAGTTGCCCACAATGGTAATCTGTTCATGAACAGCCTGTGTGGGCATCCTCCCACCTCTTGTCTCAGCTCTCCACTCCCTACCTGTGCTTCCTGTGGTTACCTCCCAAATAAATCCATGGTGCTCAAATCCTTATTTCAGAATTTACTGCTGGGAAAGCCAACTATGGAGAAATAAGAATATTTTTATGCTGCTACCGTTTTCTGATCATAAAAATAACACTTGTCCGCTGAAGGTAATTTGAAAAAGAAAGAGGTACAAAGAAAACAAAAACTGTTAGAAAATAATTGTAGCAGATATAATTACTAAAATTTTGATGTATTTCAATCCATATAAATAAATAGAAAGTATGTGCATTGTGTTAACCAAGTTTGAATCTCTATACCACCACCGAGATGTATAACTTAGCAACAGATATTTTACTTTTGCCTGTTTCAGTTTTTTTTTTATTAGTAAGGTGTGTATACACAGACACACACACACACACACAGACACACACAGACCCCAACAAGATTGCTGCAAAGGTTAAATGCAATAAAATATGCGAAAATATGTGTTGCAAAGCAGGTGTGTAATATCCATCATTACTGTTGTTCTTTGTTTCAGGGATTTTCAGTGAAATAGAAGATCTATAGGGCACCTCAGTTGTTTACTCAGTTAACTGTCTGGCTTCAACTTAAGCCATGATCTCGTGGTTCGTGGGTTCGAGCCCCGCGCTGGGCTCTGTGCTGACAGCTCGAAGCCTGTCAGCTTCAGATTCTGTGTCTCCCTCTCTCTCTGCCTCTCCCCTATTCGTGCTCTGTCTCTGTCTCTCTCCCTCAAAAATAAATAAACATTAAAAAAATTAAAAAAAGAAACAAAAGATCTACCTATGCCTCGTGCAGCCTTGGTGATTTTACTCAGACCATATTTTCTAATACTTAGAAATATAGAGATCATTGTTTTTCTAAGTGCAGTTGAGAAACCACGAATACCAGAATCACCTAGGGAGCTTATTAAAAAGGGAACTTCCTACACCCTACTAAATCGGTCTTTGAGATAGGGCCTGAGAATATGCATTTCAATAAAGCATCTCCTGTGACTCTTGTTTCTGCTAAAGCAGGAGAAGCAATCATTTAGGTGAAGCTAGTAAATGCGGCCTCGGAGGGCTGACACCAGGCCAGTTTCCCACATCTGCGGGAGTCAAGCCCCCTGGTGAACAGACGCGCACTGAGACTTTGCCTACTCTGAAACGTCACGGCTGTGAATAGTCTGAGCTTTGAAGCCAGGGAGACTTGAACTCAAACCCCAGCTTCGCCATATACTGGCTGTCAGATCTTAAGCAGGGTAACTCAATCACCACAAGCCTCAGTTTCCTCCCACGTGAAATATGGGTGATAGCGATAAACGCCTCCAAGGGTTTGGGACGATTAAAGAGGATAATAATTCAGGTAGAGTACAATGCACGTCACCTGCACTGGAGCAAGTGCCCAGTAAATGGTCGGCATCTTCATTACCACCGTCATCTGCTCTCGGGGAGCACCGGAAGTATACGACCAAGAAAGCATCTCTTGAAAACATCCAACTGTTAAGCTGTGGTAGGGTTGGTTGCTCAGTGAGACAATGTACTAAAAGATAAAGCTTTGACTTAAAATTCGGATGTCAGAAAACTTACTATCTAACTGAGCCATCTTTGTGCGGGACAAATTCTAGAACCAATGGACTGCCTAGACAACACCTGAAGAGCGGTATCTGCCCAGGTGCATCAGGAGACTGCGTGCTCACCGTGCTATTGATCCAACCTCCACACTGCAAAGAGCCTGGGATATGGAAAATCCCAGTGTTGCACAGGCTGTCATTTTCTGTTGGTATCTAAAAACTGTGATCCCTCTCTTGCCCAAATCGTCGGCTCAGGGCTAACACTACGCTTTCCAATTTTGCATTAAATAAATGATTTCATTGTTGAGCAGATTGTATTTACCAGAAGGAGTTACTTTTTAGGTTTGTCTCCTCTGTGTAACAAATAATGTTAAGAGATAAAATTACAATATAGTTTGCAGTAGGTCATAATTTAATTTCTGTGGCTGGGGGTGAGGGATGATGCAGTGGAGAACTGGAAGTACGGATTTAGGATCGTCAGATTATTTGGGTGCTCATTCCGGTGCCATCACAAGCTGGCTGTGTGACCACAGGGAAATTACTCAACTCTGCTGTTTCTCAGTTCCATCAGCTGCAAAATGAGAAAAATGCCACCTGCCCTAAGTTCCTCAGAGACTGGTAATGAGATCAAATGAGACGCCGCGTAAGTGCTTTGAAAAAGTATGACAAAAGGACACTTACTTTTCATAAAGGATGGAGCCTCACTTCTTAAACAGAAAGCACCCATGTCTCCTTTTAAGCCACCAAATAGAATTGAAAGAGGCAATGTATAATTATAATAAAGCTCAAAAGATCTGGTCTCCTGGGCCTCATCTTCCTTGCCCTCCCATTGTTGTGGCAGATGATTAATCATCAGGTTCTTGACTTCCCTCTTTGCTGATTGGCCACCCTAGGGTCGTAGCCACTTTTCAAATCCATCTTTGGGCTTTGCAGCTATGCAGGGCAAAAAGCCTTCCCTAGCGTTAGGGCCTGCCAAAGCTGAACCCGGAACCCCCATTAGCCTAATTGACAGCATGACTTTCCCCTGGAGAGAAGAGTGATAATCTAGCTATTTATCTTGTCTGCAGGTTTATCACCACTGTGCTCAGGCAGAGATGTTTAAATATAAAAATGAGGTAAGGCACATTCTTGCCAGACTACGTGCCATTAAAGCCAGGTTGGGGGTCAGAAGCATGAAAGGGGAGCATCTGGGATTGTGGTCTTCTCCGTTGCCACTTAATGTCTCAAGTGGCCTTGGAGTAAGGGGCTGCCCACGAGGGCACTAAAGGACACCTCTTGGTAATTGGGAGCAGGCTGGAGCCTTGTGGCCACCGCTACCCAAGGAGCCGCTGCCTGCAAGCTGCTAGACTGCCGCTTTTCCGCAAGGCAGGAGAGGCCCATTAGAAACGCGGAGGGGCGGTTTAATTCTGCAACAAGATGTGTACAAATGGATGCCTCCTATCGAAACCCATGCAACAGCTTCCAAAGTTAATTAAAAGCTAATTTTCTAATGAGGTGGCAACACTGGCAACAACACGCTAGCAGTATGAGAGCTGCAGCCAGCAGCCGGTGAGGGAACAGGCAACCTCCTCCTTACAGGATGGAACATCCTACCTGCATCCATTCATTAGCCTCCAGCTGTATTGCTTTCATACCAGACACCAGCATACGCTGTCATAAAACTCAGAAACTGTTTTGGCATTGCCAAGATATCGTGGATACTTATTTTACAGCAGGACCCTCTCCGGGCATAACACCACAGGCAATGAGATCCGTTCCTGGAAATATTAAATCCAGGGGGCAGTGCCGTGGACGTTCTGTTATGTCAAGTGACATGGCATTTTAATCCTTTGGGCAACTGTTAATTGTAAGCCAGACTTGCAATTAGCCTTAATAAATAGACAGAAAGTGCCTTAAATTAACTGCACTTATGTTGGTTTTGCCTCTTGTTTTGATTTCAAACACATAGCCAAGCAGGATGACTCACAGCCATTATCCTAATGATATGGGTCTCCTGGCCATAGGCAGAGTGTGCCAGGCACCTGTGGCTGTTCCTTGGCATTCTTCGCAGGGAGTGGATAATGATGTCATGCAAATGATGCTGAGAATCGTGAAAAAAAAATATTTCTACAGAAACTCCAGGATTCTGGATACTTAAGATGTAACCTGTTTGTTCGACTCTATCCATAAATAATTAGAAGACATATTTAGGCTCTTCAACATAGTCTAGGAAATAGAATAAAAAATTATTACATAGTCATCGAACGGTAAGCAGCAGATAGAAAAATCCACTTTGAATTTTCTGCTTCTATGGGAAGCTTCTGGCTGCCAGGTCAATAGAAGAGTCATTTTTTTTTATTTGCTCATCCTTTTAGAAAACAGTATAGAGTTAGGGCTTTTCAGTTAACTGGTCTTTAGGTACACTATTTCTCTCTTATTCTTGGGCTCATTTTCTCTCCCTCACGATCTCAGTTGTAGCTTCTGTCTCTCATTCTTGTATTCATTTCTTATTCTCTCAGCCTCTTGTCTCTGCTCGTTGTGTCTCTTTCTCTCACTCTTGCTCTCTTATAGTCTTATATCCTAGCACTCTCTAGAGTGCTCTAAAGCATATAATATGGAGGTTATGTCTGTGTTGTTACCAGTTCAGGGAAACTTTAAGAAATGCCCCTAACATCTCACTAGCCAACACCGAGTCACATGTCCATACTTAAATCGATCACCGGAAAAGGGAACAAGACCATATGATTGGATTAGATTAACCTGGACTTATTCCCTGGGGTTGGGGCTGGCCTGACCTCCCCAGAAGCAATGGTTGTGCAAGTAAGTGTGGCTACCTCAACAGAACGTGGGTTCTGAAGGAAGGGTAAAGGGAAAATGGCTGCTGGACCAGCAACCACTAGTGTCTGCTAGGAGGATCACAAGAAATATACAAAGCATCCCAGAGAGAGAAGAATGGGATCTGAATAACAGCTCTGAGGACTGTTCCCAGAAGAGTCAGATGACCGAAGCTGCGCCCTCTGGAGAGGAAGTAGAGTTCCATGTTCTGCGAGACTATAGGACCTACACATGCTGGCCGCTGTAGGAAAACCTTAACCAGTCCTAGGACAAATAGGAGTTAGGTATTACTCTCGTGTTCTTTTAACAAATGTTGGTCGAGTGCTAATGATGTGGCCAGCAACTCAGAGGACCTATGGTCATGACAAGTGAACAAGATGAAGTTCTGGCTCTCATAAAATGGACTCGCTAGCAAGAGAAAGAGATGATGAGTGGGTTAAATACGTAAATAAGTAATAGACTGTGAAGAACCTGAGACTGAAATATAGTAGACGGTTCCTGGTTTAGGACAGGAGCAGGGAATCTTAACCAGGCTTGCTAGGAGGGCATCTCTGAGGAAGCAAGGACAAACATAAAATAGGAATGGGAATTTACAAAGAGCTGAGCACCTGCTACAAGTGGCATACAAGCTAAAAGGAATGGTCCAACGACTTCTTGACTTGTCTGATGATTATTTCATTTCTGAAACATTATCGTAATCATTGTGGTTAAAAAGTCATTACTAAGGACATACCATCTGCTAAGAATTTTGTGTGCCTTATTGATTCATTTAATAAATATTCATGACTCACCTACTATGTGCCAGGCACAGTTCGGGACAAGTGCTAAGGAACAGCAATTAACGAAACCAATGACATTTCTTGGGTTGGGGAGCTGACATTCCCATTTAATTCTCACCCGTTAAAAAACAAACACACAAACAAGCCATGAAGTAGATCCTAATCACACTTAGCAGATGGGAATACTGTTGCTTAGAGATATTAAATACCTTGATTAACATTATTTTTCAAAGCCTTGACTTTTGCTATTATACACTGCCTTAAAGGAACCAGTGATACAAAACAGCTGTGGTAGAAAATGCAGGTGGTAATCAAATCTTATGAAGGCAGTCTTCAAAATATCTCGAGTAAAGGTAGGGATAAATCTGTGATGTGAGACCCTACTATAAATATTATTAAAATTCAATTATTTATGTTAAAATTTTAATTGCCTTGATACAATTGTGATAATCCTAATGAAAATGAAAATGAGAAAGTCAATAATGGTGGCTTCAATCAGGATTTTGTCCACAAGTGTCCATGGATGAAAGTTATTGGTTTATCAGTTCCGCGAAATTATATGCAATTTGAATGTCTAGGGGCCTTATTTGGGGAAGGGATGTCCAGGGCTTTAGATTCCTAAAAGTTTGATCCTTCAAAATGGTCTAGAACCATCACTTCAGAAGTTACATATATCCCCAAAGGGAGCTTTCCAATGGATTTCACTGTAAAAGGGTATATTAAAGAAGAACACATAACCAAAAGTACCAGACACTTCTAGAGAATACCATCAGGAAATCTTAGGCCCTAAATGAGCTAAAGTGACTGGAAATTGTTAAGGAAAAATATATAAAAAAGTTTCACTTACTGATATCCCACATAAGAGCAGGGAAGGTCCAGGTTTGCCTGTGGCTCAGGTCCGATTGTACAATGCTGACAGATGACAAGCAGAGAACAGATCTGATAAGGTCTGATGATTTTTCTACCTTGGTTGTCAAGGACAGTGATCTACAGATAGGAAAAGTAGGACGAAGGCTGGTAAGAGGAAATCGAAGCCTGAAATCCATAAGAAGACTGTAAGAATTTCTATGTCTCAATTGCTCCGGTCTCTTAGCTTTCAAATATTCCTTATTTAGAACTTCAAGAAAACTTAGTGTCAGCTCATCAATCTAACTTCAATGTCCTTATGGAATCATTAAAATTTGAAATTTTAGAAGGCTGGAGGTGGGCAAACTTCACTCTGATGATCCAAAACAGGCCAGACAACTTGACTGCAGTCAAGAGTAGAGAAGGGATTATTTAAAATGTATTTTGTGAGTGCTTAAAATGAACCCAGGCTCATTTTCAGGCTTATTTCCTTTTAAGCTAGTGCTTCTCAAATAAAAGCTTATGGAAACAAAAATGCAGTAAAATATTGCTTTCTATAGAATGTTTAATAAACTCCCTATTTGGGAACATTTTTTTTTTTTCTAGAGCAAAGTATAACATGATCCTACCAATGTTAACTATGAACATGGGCAAACCAAACAGAAGTGGTATCACCCACTCAAATACCGGTCTTACTGAAAGCAAAGAGATTTGGAAGCTAAATAGACATGGTTAAAAGACTGCCTCTGGAATCAGACATTTTTATTTTGGAAACTTAGAACCATTATTTCTAAATTATGACCTTGAAAAGGTCACTTCACTTTTTGAAGCTTCGGGTTCATTGTTAAAATAGGGGAAACAATGTTATCTATCTCCCAGGGTTCTGTGAGGATCAAAGAAGATGATCACATGGGCTTACCAGCGCACGTAGACTGGCACAATGCTCAATAAATGATACCTTCTGTTGCGGTTTTTATTCCTAGGTAATTAAATGTAGTGGTTTTGGTAGTTGTAAGCGCATGCAATGCTCAAGGAAAGGGGTCAATATAATAGCATAATAAATTTTAGAACTGTTAAAGAAATTATCATATGAAGAATATTAGTAACAAGCGTAATAAGCCCTAATCTCCTCACATGTTAATATAATGCTCCATTAAAACGTTATTAATAATCATTAATGCTAATTGTATTTCAGAGTGAACTCTGCCAAGGTACCCAAAGAACTGTGAAGTCATACATAATAAATGTCTAAAACATTATAAAAACTTGTGAAATAACAGTATTGATGTACATATAAGTGGTTCATTGAAAGTAACTGAAGAAAAGATAACCACTCTAATTTGCATATTTGTAAATGTGTTTCTGTATTTTAGCGTCCATTTATTCAGGACCGTAAAAAAAAGATATCTACTTCTCAGTGAATCATTACCATAGCCATCACTCACTGAGATGCTCCTGCAACCACAGTATTTTCAACAGGACAGGAATCCAACAGGACTGAGTCTGTTCAGTCCTTAATTTGGAGTGTGGTAGGCAATTTTGGAAGTTGCTAACCAAATGACCTTTTTCTATGACTCTACTGTGTCATTCTAACATTTGGACATTCCTATTTATTTATTCTGTATTCAGTCCATTTATTTGAGTTTCAGCAATCCAAGGCCAATGTAGGAAAGGATGTATTCGACACGGGGCCAGCCTGCAGGGGGATAAAAGGTTACATAAATAATTCGAATCCTTGATGAGCTGTGGTAAGTGCCTTATGAAAAGTACAGTTGTGCTCTGGGGAGGAAGAGAAAATGCCGTTTCAGTTGAGTCCTGAGGCACCAGTCCTATAGATTTGTGAGTGAGCAGGCGGCAGTGACAGTGGAAAAAGAACCTGGCCAGGTGATAAAGCACCATCAAAAAGCAGGGAGCGGAAACAGGTGAGCACTGGGGAATGAATGGTTCTTTTTAGATTTAATTAGATTGGAACAAGGGGTTCATGTGGATTAAGGACTGAGGAATGCTAAGGACCATAGATCAAACCCCAAGGGATACTGAAATTTAAGGCCTAAGAGGGAAAAGGGAAGCCACACAGGGAGCTACACGGAATCAGGTGGAAAAGTGGAAAATAAAAATAATGTGGAGTCAGGAGAAGAAAGTGTGTCAAGTAGAAGATTGTTTCCAACAGTGTCAAATCCCCAGGCAGGCAAAGTGAGAGCTGAAAAGTGTCCATTGAGTTGGATAGTTAGGCCATTATCAGTAATCTCAGCTAGAACAGATGTAGAGATATGAGGAGGAGAATGTAAGTCAGAGTGCAATAGGTGGGGAAGGAAGGGGGGAGTTAGTGAACGTAGGTGAGCCTTGAAAGATTGCTTTTCCAACAGTTGGTTATGAAGAGAAAACTGAAAGCACAGTATTAAGGGCCTGGAAGAAGATGCTCACAGTAGGGAAAGAGGGGGCACGAGGCAGAAATGAGCACAGGGGTGAAGGTGGCAGGATGTGAAGTAAACACAGCTAGCCCCTTGGCTGGAGAAGGGAAGAAGAATCGGGTGGGCCAGCCAGGCTTCTACAGTAGGATGTGCCAATGTAGAAAATAGATGAGGAAGAGAATGCAGAAAGCAGATGATGAATTCTTCTTGGGATGATCTCAATCTGAGGTCCCTCTGAGTCTTATTTTGTAGATCAACGATCTCTAACGTAGAATCGGTGCATCTTAAGACACTAAAGATGTTTGCTATTCATTTCCTGGGCCACACTGCAGTCTACACATGTGTATTACATGTGGTTAATTTTATAAAATTAGAATCTCTGTAACACTTTCTGATGAGATTGGAGTGACAATAAAAATTTGTTTTTACTACTCAGAAATATGGAGCTTATCTTGTAGTATAGTACTTGTAAGAGCAGTAACACTGAAGAGATGTTGCATTTTCTTTTGCAAAAATACAGATACTGCAGATTTGCTGGTCTTTTCCTTAATGAAACACGTTGTCTGCTTAGATCATAGGAGACCATGCTCAACTAGTGTTCCTACTTCAGTACCCACTTTTCTCAGCCTTTCTCCCTGGATCTTCCTCATCTTGCTGATTTCTTGATATTGACATGCCTAACGATTTTTCCAACAACCTCTCTTCTTCTCCATTTTAACTCATTCCCTAGGAGATCTCTTCCAACTTCATGACTTAAAATGTCAGCCTATATGATTTCCAAGTTTGTATTTTTGGCCTGGACCTCTCCTTCAAAACTTGAGTCTTGTGATATTCAACTGCCTATTCAACATCTCCGATTTAACTATCTCACATATATTTTTTTGAACACCTACGTGTGCCAGGCACTAGTTTCAGCACTTGGAATACATGATTGACTAGGAAAAAACCTCTGCCTTTATAGACCTTACATGCCAGTGGATGAAGACTGAAAGACAGACAATATCCAGAACAGCCAAGGAAAATATGCAGAACGTTCAAAAGGGAGTGTTCAATATGAAGGAAAAGGACTATGCTAAATGGCTGGGGGATACTGGAGGCAGGAGAGGTGGCATCAGATTGCAATTTTAAATAGGGTAGTTAGGCCTCAAGGAGAAGGTGACATTTGAACAAAGATGAGAAAGAGGGGAAAGAATGAGTCATAAAGATAGAACAGTGAGTGCAAAGGCCCTCAGGTCGAAGCATGTCTGGTGCAATCAAACCTAGTGTGAATTGTGGCCGTGCCAGAGCAAGTAGGAGAATGGGGACACTCATCCCACCCCCTCTACCTTCTGTTTCACCCAAGCACTTCTCACCTCCTGGCATACTGTGTTTATGTATTTTTATATATTTTTTCATTTGTCTATTTCATAACTCTGCTTACCTATTCTTCCAGAATGTGAGCTCTGTGTGGACAGGGATTTTATTCATTTTAGTTCACTACTACGTTTCCAGTTCCTAAAAAGTGCCTTGCATGTCGTGGACATGCAGTAAACATTTACAGAATGAATGAATCAATTAGAAAGAATATGGCAGTATGGTAGACCTGTATCTGCTCACATTTATGCATCTTTTGATTAAAGACAGAAAAAATTGGGGTCTTTTGATTAAAGACAAAAAAAATTTGCTGTAGCCACAGGCTATTGAAGTCTGGGAAAAATACATTACATATTTTTTTAAGAATATGTATCATAAGCTCTATAAGGCTAAAAGGAAAATAACAAATATATAAATATTACTAGGGAATATTTCTGGATACTATGATTTGGGTTGAGTTTTTTTTTTATTAGTTTTGTATTTTTTTTTCTTTAATGAACATATATATTAAAGAATGATAAAACATAAATACACATCCATCTCCTAAGCCTGTGATATTTGGTATATTGATTTGAACTTGTGAAATAGAGGGAGGAGGTTAGTGTATATTAAAGCCTTGCTTTGGGATCTTATTATAATTTTTGGTTCAGTAGACTATAATTGTGGTATCCCTCCACAAGCCACAATTTAATGAACCTGACGCCTCATTTCTAGGACCAAAGAGGATTGGGAAACCTGGAGCTCGATAATGCTGTTTTGTTTCATTAAATGTTCTCACTGTCTGTGTGGAAATAAATGTGACTTGTCCCTGACAGATGATAAAAGGCAGCAGACATCATTAGTGTCCATCACATGACTCCTGACACCTACTGGAGAGAGGGCCTCTGTTTGCTCATGATCAGAGGTAAAACCTTTCTACAGATTGATTTGAAATTGCTTCTTAACTTCAATGTTCAGATCTAGCCATGAAACCAAGAGTGCCTTCCTATTCCAACCTTAAAAACCTTCTGAGGTTTTAAATCATTTCAGCTCTGTATTTCAGTATGTTTCAAGGGGCAGCAATGTTCACAAAGAAAGAGGGCTCCATGGAATGCTTTATTAGAATTTCAAAAAAGTGCCATCTCTCGAACTGCTCATTACTAGGAACAACCTGATGCCAAGCAATTTATGATTATTAAAACATATAATTTGCATATAAATTAAATGAATTAATAAATAGCAGAGATTACAGTAATGTGTTATATTTCCTTATTGTTTGCTATTTTAATTTTTACACATACTAAAATAAAGAACAAAATGTATAAGTTTTCTTTTGTGTTTTTATAGAGAAAGAATTAAGAAAAATATGAATTGGAGAAATTAGCCTCTATTATTTCATGAGAATGTGTTCTCGGATGGGTGTTTCCCTTGAAACATGGCTTCCTTTTAGAAAATTGAACTATATTTTAATTGTTTTAGCAGATATTTCGCAACATTTGCTCATGTAAGAAAAATTTTAAAGATCTATAAATAACCCAAATGTTTTGCTTTAAATATCACATATAAAAACATTTTCTTATATCAGTAAATGATAGCTTTAATAACCAAATAACAAATACTTATTGAGAAACTATTATGTGTAAGTTAATGTACCAGATACTATGGTAAAAATCAAAACTACTAGACCCCTCCCCTCAAATTATGGAGTCCAAATAGGGACATGCAACTTATAGACACACAAAAAATTTACAATAAAAAGATAATAAAACCTGTAGAAAACAAATTCAAGGTGATCTTACACATTTAACCTAGAAAAGACTCAATCTCACACTATTTCCAAAGAAATTCTGGGACTAGAAATAATAGTGTCCTCCTGAAACTGAATCTCTCCTCAAGTCTTCCCCCCAAAATGATAATATCAAAAAGAGTACAAATAAAATCCCAAATGAATCAAGCCTTTATAGCTTTATTTATGGAAAATATCATGATCAAATTACCCATAAACAGAGATATAAACACCACATTCCAAAAGATCTCCTGAGCCTGTAGATGCCAAACACAGGAAAAAGGAAGCTTAAGAGATACCATTAGAAAGTGGAACACTTTTTTATAAAAACAAAGTACAATGCAAAGTGTCAGAATTTGGGGTCTAGTATTTGGTGGTTCACACTATCAGCTACAGGAAAGAGGTTTGAGAAAGAGTGGTCCTGAAGAAGTCAGAAGTTTCAAAAAGCATTACTTCCTGGAGACAATCCTAAAAGTAGAGAAAATATTGTCCCCATGAGGATGTAGTAGAAGTGAGAAAGAAGAAAGAAGTAAGAGGGGGAAACTGAGGATCTTTCAGAAATAAAAGACACAGGCATACGAATTCTGTCTCTCCTACCACCAAGACTATTCATATAAGAAACCAGCCTTACCATGCTGACAGAAGGGGGCACTCCTGGATTACAGACTCTACCCCCAAAATAAGTAGGAATAGGAAAAAAATATCAAGCCAACTCCATACAAAGCTAATGGAAGAAGAAAACAGAAAATTCAAATCAAAATACTTCAGCTGATGAAATGCTCCCTACCAAAGAAGACAAAACAAAAACAAAAACAAAAACAAAAACAAAAGGAAAAAGAAAAATCCACAAAACAGAAGGGCACTCTAACACAATTTTTAACTGAATTGAAAATCGTCAAATAAGCAGCTGTAGATTGGATATAGATATGCAGATATACATATGGATGTATTATTGATATACACAAGAATCAAAAATTTATAAATGAATCCCATTACTTGAAAAAAAAGAAAGTAAATCATCAAGAGTTAATTAATCTCAGTGAACAACCAAAGAAAAATAAACAAGTCCATCTCAGAAATAAATAAATTAAAATGTATCCAAGGTATCATAGGTTCTAGTGAAACTGAGTAAGAGACTTTGAAGAAAAGCAAGAAAACAATCAAGAGGATAAAAATGAGATATGGTAAAATGGTCAAAGAGAAAATGGTTGAAATGGAAGATATGCAAAGAAAGTTCAACATACATATAATTGAAGTCTTTGAAGAAGGAAAACAAAATGTGCTGTAACTGATACGTAAAACTATAATCAAAAGAAATTTTTCAGGACTAAGATAATAATTGTTTTTACATATTCAAAAGGCCCACTGTGTG
Organism: Leopardus geoffroyi; assembly: GCF_018350155.1. Taxonomy (NCBI): domain Eukaryota; kingdom Metazoa; phylum Chordata; class Mammalia; order Carnivora; family Felidae; genus Leopardus; species Leopardus geoffroyi. Next base: position 114,133,871 of record NC_059338.1, on the reverse strand, counting down.
TCTTTGAAAACTCAGAAACAAACTCTGAGACATGCCCTAGAGAAACAATTAAGAATTTAAAGGCCAAGAAAAACATTCAGCTTATACAGACAGTAAGATCAAATTACTTCCAATTGCTATTTAAAAAAAAATACGCTGGCATCAAACTTCTCAAGGGCAACATACAAAATAAAGCATCAGTGGAAAACGTGTTTTTAAAAATTTTATTGAAATCTAAGTTAGTTAACATATAGTGTAATAATGATTTCAGGAGTAGAATTTAGTGATTCATCACTTACATACAATACCCAGTGCTCATCCCAACAAGTGCCCTTCTCAATGCCCATCACCTTTAGCCCATCTCTCCACCCACCTCCCCTCCAGCAACCCTCAGTTTGTTCTCTGTATTTAAGAGTCTCTTATGGTTTGCCTCCCTCTGTTTTTATCTTATTTTTCCTTTCCTTCCCTATGTTTGTCTGTTTTGTTTCTTAAATTAGTGGAAAACATTTTAAAGAAATTCAAGGAAAGAACTTGCAAGCCAAGTATTTTAGAAACAGCCAACTGCCCCTCAAGTGTAAAGGCAAGAGAAAAACACTTTTTTTTTTTTTTTAGACTATTTTGAGAAAGAAAGAAAGCACAAGTGGGGGAAGGGCAGACAGAGAGAGAATCCCAAGCAGGCTCTGCGCTGTCAGAGCAGAGCCCTATGTGGGGCTCAAACTCACAGACCTTGAGATCATGACCTGAGCCAAGGTCGGGTCCTCAACCCCACTGAGCCACCCAGATGCCCCCAACAGAAAACCACTTTTAAACGTTCATGAATTCACAGAATACTTTACATATGGGTCCTTCCTTCGTGGATAGGCTTCATTCAACACGCACATAACCTGAAGATCTATGGCGAAAGAATTGATAAGTATTTCATATATTTAATTTTAGAGTTAAATTTAAGAATTAAATACCTAAAAGGAGGGGAGGGGCAGGGGTGGAAGGAAGAGAAGTGTGTATGCACTATGTGTTACATAGGATATGCTCTGGCAAATTAGAAAGAAAAACTTTTGAAACAGAAGGAAAAGACAAAAGAGAAAGTAAAACAAGATTATTGACTGTTTTATAGGCAATGGATGAGAATTAAGGACATTATGTAAGACTGACAGTCCCCAGAGTAAAAGGTATTTATGAAAAAAAAAAAAAAATGGTATAAGGGAAACCTCTAAATAAAAATACTAATGTTAAAAAATACCAAAATAATCTTTCTTTAAAAAATTTTTTTTAATGTTTATTCATTTTTGAGCGACAGAGACAGGGCATGAGTGGGGGAGGGGCAGAGAGAGCGAGAGGGAGGCAGAACCTGAAGCAGGCTCCAGGTTCTGAGCTGTTAGCACAGAGCCTGACCTGCGGCCTGAACTCACGAACTTCGAGATCATGACCTAAGCTGAAGTCAGATGCGCAAGCAACTGAGCCACCCAGGCGCCCTCCAAAATAATCTTTCTGAACAGCAGACACCTTTCAGATAAACACAGTATAATACCAAAATGCATGTGGTAACTGTAACATAAAATTATACACAGAATTGATACCAATAGTGGTTCTCAGTGGTACAGATGGCAGTCATTCTGACTTCAGGGGCCATGTGGCGATGTCTGGAGACATTTTGGGGTTTAACTTTCGGTTCGAAATCTCGGGAGCTTCCCAGGTGAAATCTCAAACAGGCCCCCAGACGCAGCCGGCAAGGAGAGACCCAAGAAAGAGGCAGAGCACGCCAGGCTGGGAGGTGGCAGGTTTAACAAGCAAGGCTTGTTTGGACGGAGGCACTACCCAATCTTAAAAGTTAACACAGAGGGCTTACCCAGGTTCAGACAGTATGAAGTCCACAGTGCTCCGTCGAAGTTGCCAGCAGCCTTGACAATCAACTTTTCGTTTTGGGCTGCGAAGAGCGCCTGGGAGCGGAAGTGCACTCCCAAGACAGGGGCGGGCCGAGGGACCTCCATCCCCATTGGTCAACCTCTGGATGACCTCCTCCCACAATAACTGGGGCCGGGAAGATGCTGCTGGCATCTAGTTGCATACTAGCATCCAAGTATGCTGCTGAGCACCGTGCAATGCACAGGACACATCTCCACAGCGAAGGATTATCTGGCTCATAATGTCAGTAAATGTGAGCGTGGGGAAATCCTGTTCTAGGGAATGAGGTGTAGTACTTATTCATTCAGAAGTATTTACTGTGGTATAAACCAGGGGTCTAGGGCAGCACTTGGCTTTTGAGATTCAGCATGAAACCCACAGTTCCTTCCTTAAAGACCTCAGAGTCCAGTTGAAGAATCAGACACATAAATGGATAATCATGGAATAAATTCTATGTAAGAGAAGAATCGCCTTGGGTGGATGGGGGACGGGGGCGGGGGGGGGAGGGGAGGGTGCTTATGAGGATAAAGTCCAGGGATTTATCTGGCAACAGATAAATCTTGGAAGGATAGATATGTAGGCGCTTTACGGATTAAATAAGAGAAAATGGTTTTAGGCAGAGAAAGGAAAGAAGGTTAACGATGAGCGCAAGAGGACATTTATAACCAAACTTCCTGCCCCACTATACCACATACATTCTGTATTCTAGACGCCAGGTGGAACTGGCCAAGCACTAATACTGGTTTTTCTCTTACTCGGAATACCTTTTTCACCCTCTTTTTCTGTTTGATGAAACCATTACCATCTCTCAAGATCATATGTCATGACAGCAAGAATATTGTTTTTGCTTTCTAGTTCTTAATAGTCACAGATTTATTGCAAGCACAAAGCAAGTTCTGCCATGTGGCAAGTGCTCAATAAATATTTTTTGAATGAAAATGAATAAACTTAAATATCAGATCCTTTCTGAAGCATTCTTAAATTTCTCACTAAAAAATAAAAATAAAAATAAGAAAAGCAGAACTGTCTTTTTCCATACTAACAGTGGATAGATGGGGAATTGTGAAAGATGACTTATTGGTACCTGATACGTGCTTTATGGTTATTAAATGAAGGAAAAATAGAAGAACATAACGGGAAGAGAAGTGGACAGACTTAGCAAGTGTCTGGATTCATGATACAGCTCAGTTAAACACTGCCTTTCTAGTCCTCCCTGTAGAGTGGAGGATTGGATTATAATCCAATATCCAAAAATACCCTTTACCTTCTTGCTAAATAGTCTTCAAACATACTCATACAGACACACATGTATACAGACACACAGACATGTATATTATTCAAGCAAAATAGAATCATATCACATGTATCCTATTTTTAAGTGCTTCACCTCTCTCTCCGTATCTCTCAGTAGGTATAAATATATATTATTTTAATGAATCCATCACACTTTATTTAATAGATGTAACACAATGCATTTAAAAAGACTCTTATGCTGGACATTTACATTGCTTTCAGTTTTTTTGAGGTTACGAACAGTGCTGTGGTTAATATACTTTGTGCATTTTTGCACACTACAGGCATTATTATCTTGAAACAAATTTCTAGAGATATGAAGGCAACTAAAATATATATGAAATTTTAGATTTTTAAAGTACACTGCAAAAGTGTCTTCCAGAAAGTGTGTTCTCAAGATTACCATTCCCCCAAGCAGTATATGAAAGAAACTGTTTCTTCACATCTTTAATTAACACTGAGTGCTGGGCTGTGTGTTAGATTTTAATTTAATGTGTTGTAATCCATGAGTACTTCCTTTATGATTTCTGACCATGAATCAATGCCTAGAAATAATTTCTCTACTAAAAGATTCTAAAAATGCTACAATTTCTTCTAATACTTTTTTCCCCATTTAGAAATCATAAATTTCATCAGAAATTAATCCTGTTTTAAGTCATGGTATAGGCATCTTTTAATTTTCAAATGGGTACTCAATTGTTTTAATATATTTAATAAATAATCTATCTTTCCATCTTCATGACTTACATAACACATTAAATATTTATATTTGGATCTATTTCCCGACTGCACATTTTATTGCTTGTCTACTTTCCTTGACTATGAGATTATTTTAATTATTATAACTTTATAATACACTTTAATATCTGGTGGATTAAGGTTCTCTTTTCTGTTTCCAATTTAGAAGAAAGTTTATATTTGTACGATATTGAATCATCTCATCCAGGGAAACAGTTGGTCTTGTTTTTATTAAAATTTGATTATGTTACCCTGTAAGGTCTTTTTTCCGATGAAGAATCTTCATATTTCTTGCTGATTTTTTTCAGGACAATTCATAATTTTGATTGTGATTGTAAAATATATTTTATATTATGATATTTAGCTATTATAATTATTAGAGCAATTGATTTTCACATCAATTTTGTGATTTTCTAAAGGACCATGTTACATAAATCTTACTCAATATTTTAGTAGTTTTCCAGTTAATCATATAACCTGTAAATGTTAGTTTTTTTTCCCACATTTACCACTTATTCCTATCGTTTTAAGAATCTGATTGCCCTGGCTATCACTTTTGGCAAAATGTAAAATCATATAAAAGCACAAAACTTTCATGAGTTTAATGATAATACCTCTAACATAAAGCATGATAATGGAATTTGTATTTCACTGCTGAAAGGAATGATGATTGCAATGGGTTGAAACACATTTCCCCTATGTAAAAATCTATGACTTGACAAGGACAATAAAAGCAACAACAGGAACAGGAAAGTCAAATCTCCATTGGTCACTAATAGAGAGTGCTAACCTACTGACATTTGATAAAGGCAAAGGTTCAAGTATTTATCCTTCCTTTCTTGTTATGAACCATACCTTAAGGTAAACAAATAGTTTAGTGTTTTTTTTTAAATAATTTCCCTTAAATACTGAAGGAAAGACAGAAAAATGTCATTTTGTAATACCTAATGAGATAACAGACCTAGGAAGTAAATAAAATAAATAAAAAAAAAATAAAATAAAATAAATAAAACAACCAGAGATTATATGTCTCATTAAATATGATGACATACCCTTGCCTTAAAAACAAATAATAGTAATAAAACTATCTGGATCTAATTCAGCCTATGATTTAACTCCTAGTTACAGAAAATATAAAAAAATAGAAGGCTAAAATAAATAACAAAATGAAAAAGACCAAATCTAGACTATTGGATATTCAAAGAGGACAAATAACTTGGTTTCTTCAATAAATCAATGGCATTAAAGAAACAGAGGTTTGCTATAGAATAAAAGAAATTTAAGAGGCATACTATCAAATACAGTAGAGATCTTGAATCAAAACCTATTATTAATAGATATCATGAAGACAATTGGGGACATTTTAATATGGACTTGGTAATAAATGATAAGAAGAAATAACTATTTAATCCTATTAGCTGTGATAATAGCTTCTTAGTAATGCAAGAAAAAAAAAAAACCCAAACAAATAACAAACAAACAAACAAATGCCAGTTCTTGTGAAAGATCTATACTGAGATATTTATAGGTAAAATGTCCTCTTATTTAGGATTTGCTTTAAAATACCTCAGGTTACAAAAAAAAAAAAAAAAATGGGGGAAACACAAACGAATGGCAAAATATTGATAATTGTTCAGTTTAGGTGATGGGTACACTGGGGTTCATTATCCTCTTCTCTCTAGTTTTGTGTAATGCATGTGGTTAGTGATAAAAAAGAAGCCAGTAGTAAGAAGTGAGAGATAGTGGGAAAAGCAGATGAGGATCAATCTTCATTTTAAGCAACAGAGTAGAGGCAGTTAACATAGTAAGTACATACTTAAGTATGACCTAACATACATGTGAGGTTCATACAAACTGAGAAAGGGGATGTTGTTAAAGACTGCCTAGAGTTCAGAACTGGAACAGACAGAGGAGAAGGCGAAGGGTCGGAGTAGGTGACGACGGGTAGGTAAAGGGAGCGATGGCACTCCAAATGCCCATAAGCGCACACGCTACCTGGACTATTGTTTGGGAACTAGCGTACTAAAGAACTGTTTCTGTCTGAATGATTTCTCTTTGATCTTCCAACCGGTATGTGAGCATACCAGCGTTCCACGCAAAGCATCCCATTGCGGCTAACACTGTGACCTCCTCATGGACATTACACCCAAAGTTATATATGGACATGGTTTATTTATAAAACCTTCTCTTAAAAAAGACTAATTGCTGCAATTTAAGAGACCTAAAATGTCTTTAACCCCACTTTGTAAATATGAAAACAGAAAAAAAAAAATCTCTGGTTTCTTTGTGTTATCCCTAGGAAGTACAGAGAAGGCAATCCGATGAAGACCTGCCTTGTCACATTCAATAGAGCAACTGCAGAAGCAATTTGTTACAAGCAGATGGATAGCTGAACACTAAAAAGGATAATAAACTAGAACGAAATTAGATATTGAAATCAATTTCTTTTAGGCTTACCATGAAACTTCAGATTTACACAATTGTATTTGAAGAAGTCAGAAAAAAAAAATGCCATACTAAGATGGGTGCCCGTGAAAACAGAACTTTACACATGCTATAGCCTTTATAGTCACCATTTACTTGGTTGGTTCAAATATTTATAGTTCATTGTTATGACTGCCAAAACTGGCAACCACAAGGATTGTTGTCTCAATTAGGACAGTAAACAGATTGTCTCTTTTTTTAATGAAAAAATCTAAAATGTAATACTTCACAGTTTAACATGTTTATTCATCTAAACGAGCTAAAAAATAATGGTGCGACATCTGTTCGAGAGGCACTGGTACCTCAAATTTTGGCTGCCTCCCCACCAATTTGGTTGTTGTTTTAAAAAATGAAGAATAGGAGGGGGTACTGTCATCAAAAAATCTTCTGGCATGTAAAGTATCTTATTTTTCTTGAAATAAGGATCTCATGTCTGTTGCTAGGGATAAAAAAAAAAATTATTTAAGAATGAGGCACTATGTTGAATAGGGCAGCAGTTCAATTGTTTCAGATGAATTTACTGGCCCGCTATGGATATTTCCACACCGGTATAGTTCTTTGAGTGACTCTCCCAGCTCCCTCCATACTCACCTGCATACCTAAAATACAAAATAAAATAGTAAAAATGTTTCTGTTGGCACTGAATTCATCTGCTAGGCTTTTTTTCTTTTACTGTGGGTTGTACTGATTGTAGGTCTGATGTCAGTGGAACAAAATCTAGCAAACATCATTCTATCTAGGCTGCATTGGAGCAGTTCTAATAAAAGAAGGCAGTGCTGCTAAGGGAGAAGTGGTAGGAACCTCCCCAGAGAAGTCCAAGGTAAGTGTGCTTATCTCTGGCTCAACAACCTTACATTATGGATGAAATACATGAAAAGGCTGGAAGTTTAATTTCTAGAAGTTTTATTTCTGAAGCCCGCCTAAATAAAGCATAATTTACTCTACTGAATTATCACTGACTGTATCATTCTAGAATCTGGAAAATCTAGTGCTTTAGTGTTCACATAAATTTAAGCATTATAATGAAAATTTAGTTTTATTTTTGTTGGGCGTGAGGATGTATACTAAGTTAAATTAAAAACACTGCGTGTGTTTCTCAACAATAGTGATAAAAATAACATATTCGATTTCCTAGAAAAGAGCAATGTTTCCGTTCTAGAGCAAATTTAACGCTAGTTGTCTTGATCTTAAAATGAACAGGTTGAAACATGTACTTGTCCTAGTACATCCAATGACCATAAATGCTAAATGCGGAGTTAACCAATATAGTGATTTCTAAGTTTTATTTATTGTGCAAATAATTTTTGATCATCTATTACATGCAGCACTGTACCAGACTCTGAGAGGACTAAAAGAAATTAGCTTAAATTTTAACATGCATTTATTAAATATGTGCAGATCACTATGCTACTGGAATTACAGAAATGGAAAAGAACATATTTTCAGGATCTTGCAATCACTGGTTGGGGTGGAAGTATTCCTGAAAAATTAAAAAGACTGAAAATCTTCAAGTATTTGCCAACTTAAAACAAACTCCGTATCGGTCCTATGATATGCTTTTTGTTCATTTGTTCTAAAAGAAATCCTAGATGAGGTTATCTTTTCACAGTATCTCCTCTCAGGTGAATTTATATGTGCTTTATTTTGCAAAATAAGAACCAGCACCTCTTTGAACTTCAGTCACAGTATCCCTGAGGCTGGATGTGAAGTCTACGGCATTAGCTGAAATTTATCCTGCAGACCCTGTTAACAAATAGATTCTAACATTCTGAAAAGTCACTTCAATTTTTCTGTTCTTGTCTTTTGAATTCCTCTGAGCAGTGAATTACTGGAGGAGAAAAACCCATGCCTGAAATTTGCGTCTGTTGCCAGTCTCAGATTTATGCCAAACACCGCTCACTGTTCAGAAGTGTGGTCCCCTGAAAATGCAGGCCGAATATCACCTCTCTGTCTTCAAAGATTCAAACCAGATTTCAACCTGGGATTTCTCTGCAGGCTGCTTCCCAGACAATACGAATATGAAAAATGTGCATTTCATGAAAACGGTGTTGTATTGTTGTCTCTGTTTACCTGCTATTTATTAAAGTCAGTGTTGAGCCTTTGGGACTTGTGGTTCTCGGGAGCCGTCGTAAGGTCAGTTATACAAATGGACTAGACAGAGACTCAGGGTATCGATGAAACGAGGTAATGAAACCTGCCTGTAATTATACTATGTATAAACTAATATTTATTACTATCAGAAACAACTTTTTCCCCTCAAAAGAACACCTCAAGAACAGAAGGGGACAGTAACATTTTTTTTTTCCAAAGTAGTGAATTTTCAGACATTTCCAAGAGTATATTCACCTATTCTAAATACTGTGAATTCTGTTATATCTCACTTGGATAGGTATCTAATAAACAAATTATTATATATCTTCTCATTTAAACTACCACTGAAATTAGAAATAATCTTTATTTGATATGACTGTTTTTAACACCATATGGGAGATAAAAGAACTAAGTGAAAATTGTTCACGTAAATGTGATAGGAGTGAGGGAAAAGCAGTATTTCTTGACATGTGGCGTGTCACTCAGGAAAGGAAAAGGCCCATCATATCCAAAATGCCAGCTTGGATATTCCCTTGCCACCCACTTCACGAACAGACATACCACATGGCATTAAATGCTGCAACCTTTCCTAAAAATGCCACTTGGATTGGTCTGCTGTGGTGAGTGCATAAGAACTCTTGGTCTGTCTCATGAGTTTGTGATTTCAAGGAGAAGAATCCAGTAAATAACACTGGCTAAATTTTGCCCTCAGATGTTTGGCATAAATGATCTGTGAGGATCCTGGAACTTTTGGCTGTTTTCACGTTGATGAAATAAATTATGCTACTTGAAAAAATTCTACAGAACATAATGCTATACAGTCATCGTCAACTATCTGCAAAACTCTCAAAGAAGATCTAGGGAATTTATCAACGGCTTTCTTCTCTTGGCAAATATGAAAACAACCTTAACATTTTATTTGCTCTTCATAAATACAATGGATATGATATAAAACCCTTTGTGCACATGTTTCAAACTATTAATTTTCTATGCTTCTTTCTATAAGGTAGTAGTAGCTAACAAATGTGCTGTGGACACATATTTTCCCATTTTCAAAGCTTTATGTATTCGTGTGTTCTAAAGTTACTTTAAAAACTCCATTACCAGTAAAAATATTGAATACATTGATTATTATACTCCAACAAATGCAAAATATCTTGAAAATTTATATAAACAAAAAATTACCTATGTGAGTAGTGAGGCATACATTTTCTTTCATTATTTACTTTTCACAAAACAGTTGTGATTGACTAACTCTCAAGAGACAAAATGTAATTTTGTAAACCCACTTCGTATAGTTCAGATTTAAGAGGCAACCCAAGAAGATTATTCTGAGTAGGTAGGACTTCGTTACTGTTATGTGGGAAAAAAAAACTGCACAATTAAATGACAGATTGTTACATATCTCCCTAACAAGAGGGGCAAACTGATACTGCAAGCAGTCAGAACAACATAATTAAAATAGAATTCCAAGTTTATATTAATAGAATAATAAGTTAATTAAAATCAAGATCAACTGAACTTTGTATTTACACCAGTTCAGACAGCCCAGGAGGAAAGGAACTCTATTTTAGAGACATATGTGACTCTTTGAGCTTCTGTCATCCAGGTGCCATTTCTGATGGAGCACATGTGCACTGAACAGTTGGCAAAGAAGGAAAAAGATTACTGTAGATGTATGTGCAGATAGTTCCTCTAATGATATAAAATATGTCTGGAAAGAAAGCAGGGCTTCTTTGTAAAATGAAAAATTCCCCATGACTTTTTATTCCTTCTTAGGCTCTGAATCTGATTTGAGAATGTTTCTGTAAATGGGGATATATACTTTTACTTATGATGTACATGGAACAAAAATAGATTTAGTAATCTGTAAGCGATGAAGTTATACACATAAATTGGCTAAGACATCCGAAGAATTTGGGATCTGTTTTCCATTTTATCTAAACGCACCATGAATAGGTTGCCTGTCAAAGTACAAAGATTTTTATAAAAGTATCCGGGAGCATACATTATACTACATTGCTAGGTAAGGTTCTTTTCTTGATATCCTATGCAACTATTTAAAAAGATATTTCTGAAAACTAAAAATACCAGCAGAAAGAATCCAAGATGTTCCAGTTTCAGTACTTTAGAAAGTATTGGTCCCAAGGGGTGCTTTTATGAAATTATTTCCCTTTAATGCATTGATTGCTGTTCAGCTAATCTTCATCTGGTTTCAGATCAGGGTCAACATCTGTGGACAGTCTGAGATAAAAGAAAGCATAGAAAGCCAGTAGGAGGGCCAATATAGCTGCAAGTACGAGGCCAACTTCCTGAGGAGGAAAAAAGAAAAAAAAAAAAAGTAGGGTTGAAATTGATGAAGAGATTGGTTAATGTTATGAGTTTCATCAGATAAAATCACCATATAATTCCATCATCTAGAATAATAGTTTGAACCTAATAATCACATTCTTTGTGATTATCACTTCTTGTCATGAAGTAAAGTAACTTATTTTGTACCTGACAACACGCACTGCAATGACAAGTACATCAGTGGGTGACTCATTCCTACTATTATTTCCATTTAATTTGTTTGTGCTTTTCTCATAGCAAAATTAAAATTTGTAATTTTAATATTTGCATAGTTTGGATATGAAGACGCCAGTGCAAGCAGTGTGGTTCATGCTCACAGTTTGCCTGTTCTCTAGTGGAACAGGCCTAATTTTATTTACTGCTTCAATACATTTGTTATTAGTTATAGCTTTTGGACACAGATTTTTAAAACATCTATCTTTCTTTTTCTAATGGGAAGAAACTCCTATTACAACCAGTTTCTAACTAATGTCTCTGCAAATCTTTATTAAATATTATTTTGTTGAAACTCTAATTTTTAAACTCTAAATCCTATAGTTTATAATGTGGGGAAACAAAACAGCACTTTTAGCTCGTGGAGGATGACACGGTGTAATTTATCAGAACTGTGAAGGGTGATTCTGAATATTTCATCTGGTGATTTGGTGTGGGTCATATTAGTTAATTAAAATGGAGGTCGAAAATTTACTGTATGTATTATGGCAAAAATCCCACTATCTCTTAAAAAGTCTATAAACTTCATGTATAATGAAATATATGGTATGTACTATGTTGTATACACACACACACCATTAAGAAATGTTCTCAATGTTAACATATCATTTAGCTAAAAAGAGAAAAAAGAGCAACTAATGCCAGTTTCATACCCTAAAGAGCCTAATACGCCTTTCTAATTTTCAATCGTGTATCACACCCATTCCTGGCATTGTTTTATGGAGAAGCAGTTTGTTTGCATTAACATGAATATATTTTACATTTCATCAGAATGTACAATTAATAATTCAACATATGCCCCCTAATAAACTTTAAAAACATTAAAATGAATTTGATTTAGAATCAACACGAAATTTTTACCTGGATGTTGAAATTACAAATGGGTGCTTTATACAGATAGTTAGCTTCAAAGTTACGTTGATTTAGATTTCCAAACTATGAAAATAAGCAATTGATGAGAATCATGGAGTTGACAGAGTCAGTGTCAACTGTTTTTGTAAGATTTGTTTTTTTTAAATCTGATACATCAATATAATGTCAAATGAAAGTGAGTTTTTCTTTGTTGCAGTTGGAACACTGGCATCTCGAAAGGGCATGGCGGCATCAGACAGGTTTCATTTATATTCTTATACCCACAGCTGTGCTCCCAGACCCATCTGGTTACACAGCTACTAATTTTAAGAGGCTGTAATAAACAAGTGACACACAACTGCAAACTCCATCTGTTCTGTATAGTGGACAACAAAATTGTCCAACAGCAGTCACCGTCCGCACAAGCTTAAAGCGAGAATGTAGATTTTACTCTTGATTGGAGGCCATCATCTCCATCTCATTTGATAATCACCTCTAATTGCTGCTTTTCAACTGCTCCTTGTCCCTTCAAACAACTCTTTATCATCTACACTATACATTTTCAGACTATCCAGAGGCATGAAAAAGGGTTTTAAGGGTAGAAAGCAGAGAACATTCATAGAATACAACTTCAGAGGATCCATTAATTCAATTAATTCTATTGAATATATGGGGCAGGAGGTTGGAATAGGAATGGAGAGGAATTGCATCATTTTTTTTTTTTTAATGTCCCTATCCTGTTGAGGATATGAGCATTGTGGGGACTGGATGTGTAAAGGGTTAAAACAATGGTAAAATTTGAAAATACTGCTTTCAGGGTGCTGGTGACACTAACCATAACTTACAGACCTGTAGGCATTTATGACGCCCCACCTCCTGGCCATTTTTAGTTTTACATCAGAAATAACCAACAAAACAAAACAAAACAAAACAAAAAACTAACATTTCCAGATGGCTCATCCCAAGAGGTTGTTCGCAGGATATGGTTGACACTCGAATATTTTATTTGTATAACAAATAAATTACATTTTTGATCCTTATTCTTTTATTATGATTATACCTTTCAAATAAGCCATTTAAACAAATTAACAAACACATATAAATTATCTTTTTCCTCCTAAATACTAGAAAACATGGGTATTTACACTCTAAAAAACTTTAGTCATGTTGTAGTTCTTGAAAAATAATCTAACTGAACATCAACCAAATAGCAAATATTAGTTGTACAAATATTTTTTAGGTGGCACTCATTTCATACTGGGTCATAAATCATAACATTTTGTTAACATTGGTAAGACATAGGAAATAAAACAGCTTCTAAAAAGAAATTAATTCTAGATTTTGACACAGTAATAGTCACATCTTATTCTGAATCATTACTGGTCTCTCAAAACATTTTCTGTCACCAAACATACATTTACAAAAAAGTGCTAAAAGTCTTTGAGCATAAAGACTACATTGTGTAGTTCTTTATATCGCTGGTCCCAGTTTTCTCAATCAATACTGTTGATTTTATATGGTAAGGAAATCTTCTGTCTTACTCATCTTTCTTTCTTACAGGTTCTACAACACTGTAATACTTACAGCATTTCTAAATAAATAATGAAGGGTTGAGTAAGATTTATATAATCTATACATAAAGTATATTAAAATGATGCAGTACTTTGAAAACTTTATAACAGTAATTTTGGTATCTCCAAAGCAAAACCGAGAACATTTTATAATATATAATATAATGACACAATACAGACTTAGTTGAAGCAGGGGATCTGAAGGCCAATGACAAACACCCAAGGGAAGTCTTATTTGTACAAACCAGTAATGGCTAATTCAGAGAAATATCTTCTCCATCAGCTAACCATTCACAAGTGAATTCTGTGCACTAGGTTCAATGTTAAGTGCTCTCATTGTGTTATTTAACTCTCCTGACATCCCTGTGAGGGAATGGTATGTTCACCATTTTGTAAATATGCCAGCTCAGACTGGCTGGACGATGGTAACAGTAAGAGGCAAGAAGAATGTGATCCTAGGGCTCTTTATTCTGTGTTCAGTGTTGATATTGCTGTTATTTTTCTATTCCATGCATCTGTTCATATTTTCTATAGATTTAAATTATTTTAAGAGCCTAACTAGGATTCATTCTAAAAATAAGTAGTAAAGTGATAAAATATTGTACTATTATGGTCATCCTATATCAACGAGATAAGAGTCAAACATGTTTGATGTTCATTAGTCCTTAGTTGCTTCTCTGACATTATCAATATGGATAAAATCACTCACTGGGGAAATTAAACAGCATTAAATGGCAATTGCTGAAAGAAACTTCGTTATTTAAAATCCTATGCTAAAATGACAAGGCAATCAAAGTTTGACAGGGCAAACTAATTAGTATGCCAGATCTGAAATGTAAAACACCTCCATGGTTCTGATTCTAAAAAGTTTCATATCATTTTAATGGGCTCTTCATATAATTTTTCAAGCAAAGTAAACAATGCTTAAAGTTAAGGGTTTTGTTTACCATAGGTTTACAAATCAAAATGATATGCTAGCTTATTGAAAAGGAGCTATGTTCTGATGCAGTTAGAAGTTCTTTTGTACATAATTTAAATCATAAATGAAATCAGAAAAATTTTTTTCTCATAAAAAGAATTTGCTTATATTCTACATTGTTTATAAAAAGATATTAGATAATTGTGCTGTAAGGTAGATTTATCTCATACTAAAGTCATTCCCTCAAATTGAAATAATAACAAAAACTATAAGAAAAACAAAAGAGGATGTGCATATATTAGTAAATGAGTGGTTGCACTATATCTCAAATTCGAATTTGTAGTTGCTCATTATATTGTGCCACAAGTGGATTTTGCTACATCATTATCTTTCTTTAAAACAAAACAAAACAAAACAAAACAAAAGAAACCAAAACACTGCATTGTGAGAGATAAAAGTGAGGGACATAAGTGCCTTGGTGGAAAATGACAAATAATGCTCTCACTACAAGGGACAACCACTAATTGTAAAACAAAACAAAACAAAACAAACAAACAAACAAACCCACAAAACAAAAACAAAGCAAACCCAGGTATTACTTTTAGAAAGATGATGTCACAGAAATAATTTTACAGATGAATAAAATTTCATGTGAAATTAGAAGAAAACTCCAAAAGATTAATCATCTCTCTTTTAAACAAAAAGGCAATTCACTTTTTTCATTAAAAACTGACACAACAGCACTAACTGAGATTGTTGTTGTGAAAACATACCGTATCACACGGCAATGCTTGATCAAAATCAGCAATCAGGAGTAAAAAGAAGGCAGTGTTTCGTGATCATAATAGCAAATTCTGGAAGACAACCAAATATATCATCTGGCAGTTCAACAGCTGTTACGGCTTGGTAGTAATACCTTGGCATTTGCTATAAGCTATAACTTAGAAAAATTGATTTTTCATCTGCCAGATAAAACCAAAATCTCTTTTTAACATTTTAATATTTAAATAAAGTATATATACTAGTCACTTTAATTTTGCACATTTGACAGCACAACTGTCAAGTTAATTTTTGTATTTACAGTTTGATTAACCTCTAAATATTTGGCAAAAAATGGACATGAGTAATAATGTACATGTAATTTTGTTGAACTTCATTGTGCTAACACATTGGATTAGTATCTGCTAACATCATTCTCAGATGCATTTATCCCTCTTAAGCATTTAAAACACTGATTTTCTAAAAGAACAAGTTTGGGGACATCATTAGAATTTTATAATAGAGAGTACTGGCAACAATAGTAATGCACAGAGTAAAATTACACACATGAATGATCTAAGTATATATAATTATAACTAAAATTTCAATAACCATAAAAGTAAACTTATTGAAAATGAAAGAAATTTTTTTATTCAGGCCACATAAATCAATGAACTGTTTGAACAATATACACAGTAGCTAGAGAAAAAATAAATTTCAACTTTAAGTATAACTGATTCCCTTATGCGACATTGTGTTTTATTTTAAGACCAAGTCAAGTCTCAGAATTGGAATGATGTTTCCCATTAAGCAAATTCTTTATAAAAACCTTCAATTCTGGCATTCGACTTTGATTTTGAAATGTCATAAAACATTTAGAATTCAACATTCATGCAATCCAGTTTTAGAAAATGAAATGGCATGCATATATCAAACTTTAAAGTTACCAAATACAGGTACCTTTATGCCTATTGCTGTTTTCTTTGCTTCTGCTTTTAATTTGGTTGCTCGTAAAATAGGTTTGGTTTTTTTATAATCTTGTTTACCTAAAAAGAAATAATTTCAGGCAATGAGTTATGCTTACATATAATTCAAGTTTAACAGCCATCTGAAATGTCCAAGAATGTTTAAATACAGTAAACCTGGGACATGGAGTTGAAAAGTAGCTCCCAGTTATGGAAGCCATAAACTTGTCACCCTAAGGTCAACCTCTCCTCCTCTCTTGATTTTAAAGGAAGAAGAGTCAACGGACATCTTTGATTTGGTGTGCAGTGAAGAGCTAAAAAGATAAAAACTTATTTGAGAGAGTAAGATGTTTAAAGACAGTAAGCCTTTTGGAAGCATTTAAGAACAAATGGGCAAATGAGTATACATAAGGTCCCATTAATAGGTAAAGCTAACTTTATTTTCCTAAATGAAGAAGAAGAGCTCATTACAAATTATTTTATTAATGATATATTAAGTTTCCAAATAATCAATTTGAGGAATATCCTCAAGTTTTCTGTGAATAAGAAACTAAGAATCTGTAAGTACTTAACTTTTAGTCACTGAGTTCATTAGAAAAATGCATATTTAACTTTTGTTTGTTCTTAATAGAGGACAAAATAAATACTACTAGATAAATATGTAGGTTAGCTACATTCAGATAATAGTTTCAATCTCCTTTACCACACTTCATTACCAAAGATGAATGAAAATTAAGTTAGTATCACCAAACTTCCTTTTTTGTATACCATTTGATGACACCACTAATGAATAACAAAACTGAGTTTGTGTGTAACCTGTATGTAACTAATGAGTTACATAACCTGTGAAGAAAATAGATTTAACAACAACAACAAACAACAATAACAAAAGCATTCATTAGAATAATACACTATTTTGTTAACCAAACTTTTAATTAAGAACTGGGTCAATGGGTCTCAAATACAATCTGTCACTCTATGGGAGTTAGCATATGACCATATAATCTCTCTTTTACATTCTCCTTAGTTTGCCTTGTTTCCATCTTACTCCTTTTCCTTCATGACTGGTTTCTTTCCAAATCTTTCCCCTGTATCTCCTTTATGTAAGTAATACAACTTCTAACTTTAGTTTCCACATCTTCCCCACACTGAAATAAATCTGAAAGCAGTTCATCTACACAATAGTATATTATAAAAAATTATGTGCAAATATTAATGTATTTGCTAATGATCCAACAGTGCCCTTAAAATTCCATATAGAGTTTTAGAATTAGAAATGGCAGGAAGAAGTGAGTCATATGGATGGGAGTAATGAAAAAAACGCTCTATTTGTGTTCATTAGATACATAAAAGTGTTTCTTTAGCTGAAGAGCTATGTGTTTCTTTTTTTTTTTAAAAAGAGTCAGTGTATGTTATTTTCTTAACTGCTATCATATAGCAGTCACTCTGGATCTATGAACATGCAGAAGCTTAATAAATATTATTTGATGATAAGGTTTAATGATCCAGAAATGAGCCAATTGTAAAAATGTACATCAAATGATCTAAATTTAAATTATAGAATGAATAAAATACAGAAAAATATTGCTCTGACCCATTTTAAATTAGCAACATTTAATTTTGTTGAAAAAGCGTTGACAAGTGTTCACTCTGATTTCACATCTGAACAGTCAAACTATTCATGTCATTACTCCTGCTGAGATATAAACAGTTCAGAACAATGAAAATGGTGACACATCAAATGCTTCCACTCAGGGTTACAAAACAAATTTATAAGAAGAATCAAAAGAGAAATTGGAAGATGATAGATTTGAAGCCAAAAAGTCATTTATTGTTTTATATATGGTCTATAATAATCTTCGGGTGCAAGGGGGAAAATTAAAAAAGGATTGTCTTCTCCCAAATGTTTTTCGTACACATATGTTTTACTCTGGATGATGTGTCTGTCATAAAACAGATTCAAATACATACCTAAGAGTCAACGTTAGAGTGGGGATTTATCGCCCTACTTCACTTGTTGTATAACTTCTTGGTTAAATGTGTTCCATTTCAATTCAACTCCTGTAGTCTTTTAGAGAATAATACCTCTAGATTTATATTAAATTTGATAGGAACATTTGAAAATGTATTTATAATAAATAGATGGTTTTAAAAATTATTTACACCTGGTACTTCTCCAAACAGTGCATCTGTCATTAATTTAGCATTCTGCTTGCTGACTATGATGTCCAAAAGTATAGACTGAAGAATGAAGTTTCAGTCTACGAAGTGAAAACGTTTACAGGGGACTTCATCAAGTTCTTTATAACCAAAACTAGATATTTCTATTATACACAAAGAGGTTTTCAACATTTAAATTTTTTATGGCTTCAACAAAGATACCTATGACCACAGGATTATAAAAAAATGTAAAATACAGAAGCCCCTGCCTCCTGAGTATTTAACTTAGAAAAAATACACACACACACCTGCACATACGTATATAATTTATATATAATAATATAGATTTTATATGTATATGGCTTCTTGGACACAGGTCTGATTTTGGTTATATCAATAATGCAGTAACCAAAATAGCTGTTTGGCAATTGCTCATTACATTTTATTTATTTATTTTTTAATGTTTATTTCCTTTTGAGAGAGAGAGAGAGAGTGGGAGTGGGGGAAGGGCTGAGAGAGAGAGGGGGACAGAGGATCCGAAGCTGGCTCTGTGCTGACAGCAGCAAGCTCAATACAGGGCTTGAACTCACAAACCAGGATATCATGATCTGAGCAGAGGCTGGACACTAAACTGACCAAGCCACCAAGGCACCTCTGCTGATTACATTTTATATGAAAGGAAACCTGGATAATTTAAGACTATGAAGCTCATCTGGGACCTCAATTATCTAATTTCTCTGTTCAATGGCACCATTCATCACATTTCTGTATTTTCGTTTCCTAGGGCATAGTTAGGTTAACAAAAGCTTTTTCTCTCTATCCCCAAGCTTCCTGATTGAGTGATTTATGCTTCCTCTCTCCGATATAATCCTATAATACTATTTATTATATTTTATTTTTAAATTAACATACAGCGAAATTGGCTTTTTTCCTTTTGGTATACAGTTCTATGAATTTTAATGCTTCTGTACAGATTCATGTAATTACTACCATAATCGGGGTACAGAATAGTTCTCCCATTCCAAAAAACTCCCTGTGCTGCCCTTTTATATCCATCCCTCCTCCTACCCATAGTTCCTGGCAACCCTTGTTCTACTGTCCATTTCTATAGCTCTGTCTTTTCCATAATATGGCAATGGCTTCTTTTATTCAGCGTAAGTCCTTTAAGTTTCACCTAAGTTGTATGTATCACCAATTCATTCTTCTCTATTGCTGACTAGCATTCCATTATGTGAAGGTACCAGAGTTTGTTTATCCATTCACTCACTAAAGTGCATTTGGGTTATGTCTAGTATTTAGCAAATACTACAAGAGATACCTATAAACACAGGTGTACGGGTTTTTATATGAACACAAGTTTTCTTTCAATTCATCTAGAGTAGGACTGCTGAGTCATATGGCAAGTCTATATTTTAACTTTGTAAGAAACTGCCACACCATTTTCCAGAGTGGCTATATTGTTTCACATTCCCACTAGCAATGATCAGAGTTCTGGTAGATTTACATCAGAAGTAGTATTAGTATTGTTTCACCAGGTTATCTATTTTTAGCATACAACTGTTTATAGTATTCCTTTATAATCCATTTTATATCCATAAGGTTGATAGTAACATACTAATATCATTAATGATATTAGTAATTTGAGTGTTCTTTTTTTTTGTAGATAGTGTAACTAAAACTAAAGGTTTTTCAATTGTGTTGATCTTTCTAAATAATAAACTTTTGATTTTCCTGATTTTTTCTATTGTTTTTCTCTTCTGTATGTTATTTCCATTTTAATCCTTATTATTTCCTTCCTTCAGGTTGCTTTGGGATTATTTTGTTCTTCATATTCTAACTTGTTTAAGCAGAAAGTTAGGTTACTGTTTTCTTCTTTATAAACATACTGGTTAACAGGTATAAATTACCATCTCAGTACTGCTTTAGCAGCATCTCATAAATTAGCAAGGAGAAGAAAAAAAGTTACATACAAAAACTATACGTAGTCATCTAGTATATTTATCTATGCTGTTACCTTTACTGGTGTTAGTTTTGGTTTTGTTGTTTGTTTATGGATGTGGATTCAAATTTACTGTCTTGTATACTTTCTTCCAGCCTACAGGACTCCCTGTAGTGTTTCCTTGCAGGGCAGGTGTGCTATTAACAAATCATCTGGTTTTATTTATCCAAAAACATCTTAATTTCTCCTGTTTTTTGAAGGATAGCTGTGCTAGATATAGAATTCTTATTTGGCAGTCTACTGCTTTCAGTACATCATATGTCATGTGTTTGTTACTTTTCTCTGCTGTTTTCAAGATTCACTCTTTATGTTTGACTTTCAACAGTTTGACTATAATGTGGCCCAGTGTGGATCCCTTTAGTTTATCCTACCTGAAATTTATTAAAGTTCTTGGATTAAAAAAAAATTAAAGTTTTTCATCAAATTAGGGAAGTTTTGGGGTATTATTTTTTTCAATATCCTTTCTGACCATTTTTCTCCCTCCTTTCATTGTAGAATTATTATTATACATAGATTGGTATTATGGATGGTGTCCCACAGGTCTCTGTTCATTTTTTGTCATTCTTCATTCACTCTTTTCACGTTTCTCAGAAAGGATAATCTCAATTAGCTTCTCTTCATGTTCCCTGATTTTTTCTGCTAGTTCACATCTGCTGTGAAGTCCCTTGGCAAAATTTTTGTAATTATTGTATTTTTCAAGTCAAGAAAATCTATTTGTTTTTTTTTAAAGTATACATAACTTACATTTCTATAATAAGATGCTTTATTTGGTGAGGCATCATTCTCATATTTCAATTCTTTAGACATGATTTTCTTCAGTTTCTGAACATATTTCAAACAGCTGACTTAAAGACTCTGTTCAATTAAATCCAAGATATGGGACCCTGAGTGGCTCAGTCAGTTAAGCATCTGACTCTTGGTTTCAGCTCAGGTCATGATCTCACGGTTCATGAGATCAAGCCCTCCATCAAGCTCTGTGCTGCCAGTGAGGAGCCTGCTTGGGATTCTCTCTCCCTCTCTCTCTGTCCCTCCCCCCCGACTCTCTCTCAAAAAATAAATAAATAAACTTGAAAAAAAATAAGTCCAAGGTATGATCTTTCTTAGAGACAATTTATATTCTTTTTCTGTGTATGGAGCACATTTTGCTGATTCCTTGTCCATTTTATAATCTTTGTAGAAAACTGGACATATCAAATAAAGTAATGTGGCAGTTCTACAAATCATATATCCCCTATGATATTGTTGCTGCTGTTTGCTTTTCTTTTGTTGTTTTTAGCATTTGTTTTCTTAGGGACACTTTTGGTCTCATTATGTAAAGTCTGTATTCTTGTCTCATGCAGCCACTTAGCTTAATGTTCACCTAAAGACTAGACAAATATTTTCTTAAATATCTTGAATCAGTAGGTCTTCCACTTTTGCTGGGGCTCTGTGGTGTGTGTGTGTGTGTGTGTGTGTGTGTGTGTGTGTGTGTGTGTTGGTATACATTTTCCAGCTCTGACAGGAGTTTACAGTTCTGCCTTAGCCTTCACTTCCTGCTAGCTTTCTCAAGGTCAGCAATAGATGAGAAATATTATAGTCTTTTCAAGTCTTTATTGGACATGGCATAGCCCTGCACAGGCTTGTGGCTTTCTAGATTCCCAGAAATCTATGTTGGAGATTTTTAAAGACTATTGACATCTCTTTGCCCAGTTTTTTATAGTTTTAGAAGGACCTTCTGCTAGTCCCAAGTAGTAATGCTGTTTCAAGTAGTTGTGATGTTAAAAAAAAACTTGCCACTGACTCTATTTGTTAAAAGCTGGGAGAGAGCTCTTCACAGAGTGAGCTCTAAGTCCAGTCAAATAAGGACAAGTTTTGATAATGAGGCTTTTCAGTGAGTTAACAGGTCAAATATGGACAACTCTCTGAGAATGGAGTGTGGCATAGCTCCAAACCCATTCTGCCTCCTCCAGCATCTGCAGGATGCTCTTTTTCACAACTACTATAGTTGCAAGGTTGAGGACAGAAAGATGGAAGTAAAGTCAGTTAAAACCCAACAAAGTCTAATGTTCTTACTGAGATTCAGCTATTTTTCTGGAATAAACATTCCTTGGCCTATTGTAAGAGTTTCATTAATTTCCAGATTTCAGAAGAAGTTGATTTTGACTTTTTTTTTGCATTGTTCTTATTGTTTTCACAGAGGGGCAGACTTTTGAGATACTTTCTATTCAAGAAGTGCTTCCTTTCCATCCGTTTACTTCCAATGTCATTATATTTGATGTTAATTTCTTTTATACAGCCTACATTTAGGTCATTTTATAAAATGTCAACCTGAAAATCTACTGTCCTTTAATTGGTATGCTTAGACCATTAACATTTAATTAAACTATTAGTATGTTTTTATTTCGGTCTACTATTTTATTATTGCTTTCTTTTTTTGTTCTCTTTGACTTGTTCCTGTTTCACTTTTCTTGCCCTTTTTTTGAATTATTTAAACGTTTCTTAGCATTCTATTTAAGTTATTATGATTTGGAGGCACCAAGTGGCTCAGTTGGTTGAGAGTTTGACTCTTAATTTTGGCTCAGGTCATGATCCCAGAGTCATGAGATCAAGCCTCGCATCAGGCTCTACACTAAGCATACAGCCTGCTTGAGATTCTCTCTCTCTCCTTCTGTCCCTCTCCCTAACTTGTGCTCTCTCTCTCTCAAAAAAAATTATGATAATTTTGATATATCTCTTAGTGTATTTTAATAACTGTCCTAGAGGTTATGAAATGTATACTTAACATTTTATATTCTAATTCAAATCAACATTTTCTTCAATTCCCTATTTATAAGCATAATCTACATTATTTTCAAAAATTTAATGTACACAATATAATAAATTTCATATTATTATATAATGGAAATAAGCAGTATAGTGCTTTGTAGTGCTAGTTCTACCAGGTTTAGTTTCTATCTTTTGACTTTGCTATGCTTATATTTGAACTTCTTGGACATGTATCACAGGTTAGGAAAGCAGATGTAGGTAGTGAACTTCTACTAATTTAGGACGTTAAATATCTGTAAGCAAAGAATTATAAAAGTGAATATACTGCTGTAGCATAGGTGTGTTTTCCTTACAAATGCCAGGAAAGACATCGTTGTCCCTATTTGATACACATTTTTATTACAGCCTAATAGTTTTGCAATAAAAAGTGAAAGGTACATGCATAGTTAGAAGGATTATTATACTCTTGTTACTGAAACTTTATATTCATTCATGATAAAAACTACAACTTGTCCTTACATAATATCAATATAATATTACTAAAATTTAGTAGTGAAATAAAATTTCCTACTACTGTTCTTTCCAGTTTTGTGACCAATTTAATTGAAGACTACCCTGAAGTTGCCAGATCTGTACTATTAAAAAGTTACATTATTATTTTCAACTATTCATGTTAATAGAAATTTCTTGATATTATGTAATGAAAGCAAAGTTTAGAAATACAGAAATAATGTTCAGACTGATACATGAAGACAAATGCCATTCTCAATCCTCAATCTCAATGACCATCATCAAAACAGCCATAACATTCTCTTTAATTTTCTCTAAGTTAACTGCATATTATAACTTAAATTTATGAAACATATTTATAGTAATAAAATGTCACCTTTGTATGTTTAAAATAAAGTTGTGAAATTAATATTCTAGTAGAAAATTCTATAATACAGGAAATTGCTTTTATGGCCTAGTAAGAATACAGATTCTGTTATCCATTATGCATAATTCTTAGTAATGAAAATACATTGAGATAATTGTATTGTTAAGATTGCCAATCCAAACAGAAAATTTATCTAAAATTCATGACACTGAGAGTTAAAATTCCTTCAAATCAATCTGAGATTCTTAACAAATCTAGAGTGTGTATTTCTGTCAATGTGAATTACTCATTATAAAACTTTTGTTGCATGTAAAATTCATGATCATTTTTGGGAATAAAGTGGAAAAGCCTTCCTCAAATATGATAATGATACACCTAAATAATGTACTTGGAATAATAAAATAAATTTATGAGAATTCCTGGATTTATAAGAACTTACATAAGGCAGAAATACACTTAGGATGTGTGAGCTTTAGTATTTATACTGTTATAGATTTTAGCTTTCTTTTTTTTTTCAAAATGAACCTGGATTTAATGGTGAAAAATGGACATTTCAAAATTAAGAAATATTAAAATTTGCATTTTCACATAGGAAAATGTGTCATAAAAGTGCTCTTTGAACCAGTATCAGCAACTAACTACCAAACTGCTCTAAGTATGTGCACATAGTTATTGAGTAGAAAGTGAAATCTCTGAAGTAAGTTTTTTTTGGCTAGCAAGTAACAAATTATTAATTATTGTCCATCAAGAAACAAGAAAACTCTAAGAAAAAAATATATATAGTATTTTATTATTTTCACCTGCTTCCACAATCTTAATTGCATGAGTCATTATTTTCTAAAGTTGCTAGATAGAATTGCCAGAACCTCTGAATATAGTGTGAAATTAGAACCTATCACTGATTGTAAGTGTACTTAGTTAACCTTATGTCTAACTAAGCATAATTGAAAATGTTAACTTATGGTCACCAGGATTTTTATATTCCATTTTATGGAATACATATGAAATATTTTATGTTTAGACAACCCTTTCATTCATTCATTCATTAAAAATTATTTTATCGAGGGGTGACTGGCTGGCCCAGTTGGTAGAGCACGTGACTCTTGATCTCAGGGTTATAAGTTCAACTCTCATATTGGCTATGGAAATTACTTAAAAATAAAAACCTTTTAAAATTATTTTTTGAGCACTTACTATGTAACAGTGTTCTAGGTACTGAATACACAGTAGTGTGAGTAACAGACCAACTGTCTATTATCCTTGTTAAAAGATAGATAGGGGCACCTGGGTGGCTCAGTCAGTTAAGCTTCCAACTTTGGCTCAGGTCATGACCTCACAGTTCATGAATTAGAGCCCTGCATCAGGCTCTCTGTTGTCAGCACAGAGCCCTCTTTAGATCCTCTGTCTCCTTCTCTCTCTGCCCTTCCCCACTCATGCTTTCTCTCTCTCTCTCTCAAAACTAAATAAACATTTAAAAAATAAATAAATAAAAGATAGATAATAAGCAAACAAAAACATGTTCAGTTTCTCAAGTGATAAAAACCACTAAAAACAAAAATAAAGTTAGTAAGGGGAAGAAAATAAAAGGGACAGATGCAGTGTTTCAGATAGAGTGGTCAGGTAAGGTCTCCTTGATAACGTCACTTAACATTATTACTTGATGTCACTTGACCAGATATTTAAATGAATTTAGGGAGAAAGTCATGTGGATATCTGGCAGTTGCAATTCCAAATATTGGGAACATCAAAGTCCAAAGACTTGGGAAACCCAAACCCCTAGAAGGTCAAAATGTCACTGAAGTTTCTCAAGTCAAAGAGCTTTATGGATAATAAAATAAAAATCTGAGAGTGAGGTCAGCATCATGGCAGCATGAGTTATTCCTTTTACTCCCCTTTCATTTGCAACTAATCAGACACCCATAACCAAAGAAAAGCACCTCTTCACTACATACCAGGACACTCAAAAGATCCACCTATTAGTACACCACAAGTGGGCAGACTGGACAGCAGAGGAAGCCGTGGAGCAAGGGGAGCCGCAGTGGCACCAGGGGTGTCAGCTGCAGAGAAAGCTGCTGTAGGTCTGGCTATGTGCCAGCACAACCTTTCTGGCAGAGGAGGTGGAGGGTGAAGGTGGTTGGCAAGTGGGGTCTGCCCAGTTGAGTGTTCTGTAGCTAGGGGAATCCATTGCTCTCTTTTAGACGGGACCACAGTGACTGGGGGCAGGGAAAGGAAAGAGAAGTAGGCAGACAAAGAGAACTGAAGGGAAGTGTCTCCTGTTGTCTGTCTCAGGGTTCAGGGAAAAGAATCACCCACAGACCTCTGAGACTCCTTCCCCCACAATCATGGATCCCTCTACAGAGCTGTGGGCACACCCACAGCCCCAAGTGCTAAATATGCACCATCCCCTCTGCAGCCAGTTTTCTTTTCTTTTCTTTTCTTTTCTTTTCTTTTTTTTTTATGCCTGGACTCCCAATTTTCAGTAAGATAAACCAAAAAATTATGCTATACCTTCTGGAAAGTGAAAGGAAGGCTCCTAATTACTAAACTGTCAGAATCACATTAAACAAAACCTTACCTAAATAAGAAAAGTGTACATTACTTTCAATGTGAAAAGTAAGCACTTTTCATCAAATCATGGTAATACAATATGACAAAAAGGAAATGACAATTCTCCAGAAACTGAACCCAAAGACATGGAATATTGCAATCTAAGGGATAAAAGAATTCAAAATAGCTGTTATGAAGACATTCAATGAGCTATAAGAAAACTCAGGCAATAAAAAGCTCTCAGGAATAAAATGAACAGACAAAGGAGTAGTTTACCAAAGTGACTGGAATTCTAAATAAGAACCAAACAGAAATTCTGGAGGTAAAGAACTCAATAAATGAGATAAAGAATGCATTAGAATGCATTGGAAATAGAACAGATCAGATGGAAGAGAGAATTCACAAGGTGGAAGATAGGCATCTAGAAATGATTCAGGCAGAAGAGGAAAGAAAACTAAGATTTTTAAAAAGCAAAGAAATCCTATAAGAAGTCTCAGGCTCCATTAGAAAAGCCAACTTTAAATAATGATTATTTCAGAAGGAGAAGAGGGACAGAAAAAAGGCAGAGAATTTAAGTAAGTAAATTTAATTAAAATTCAATATCTAAGAACTTCCCAAATCCAGGGAAGGAACTGGATAAAATTCCATTAAGCTTATTAAATGCCTTATTACTCAATGCAAAAAGACCATTTCCAAGACATATTTCATTAAAAGTGTTAAAAGTCAATGATAAAGAAAGAATTTTAAAGACAGGGGAAAAAAGATAGTAACCCACAAAGGAATGCCTATTAGACTATGAGTACATTTCTCAGCAAAAACTCCACAGGTCAGGAGATAGTAGAATGACATATTTAAAAATTTGAAATATAAAAACTGTCAGCCAAGAATATCTTATCTGCCAAAGTGATCCTTCACATATAAAGGAGAAATAAAGGCCTTCCCAGACAAATAAAAGAGAGGAAGTTCACCGCCACTAGACCTGCCTTACAAGAAATGTTGAAAAAAGCACTTCAAGCTGTAAAGAAAGGACAAAAGTACACAAAATTCTTTTTAAGGTGACAAGCAGTCAGAATTAGAATATTCTTTAGAATAGTATGTTAAACTATTAATTATAGCTTAAAGTTTAAAGGAAAAGGACATTAAAAATACAGCTACCACAAACTGGTAACAAAGTCACAGCATAAAAAGAGATCATTTGTGACATCAAAAATATAAAAGGGGAAGAATGAAATGACAGAGACTTTATAGAGAATGAAGATAAATTGCTATCACCAGGAAAAAAATATATTTTATTCATCAAATGTCTTATACAAACCTTGTAGTAACCACAAAGGAAAAATCTAGAAGAGAGACATGAAACAAAAACAGGAGAATCATCCCAGAAAACCACTAAAAAACGCAAAAAAAAAAAAAAAAAAAAAAAGAATGTAAAAGAAACAGTGGAGACAAAATAACCAGAAGGCAAAAGATAAAATGACAGTTGTAAATCCTTATTTACCAATAATCAATCTAAATGTAACAGGGTAATGGGACTGAACTCACCAGTCAAAAGGCAAAGTGGTTAAATAGTTAAAACAACAACAACAACAACAACAACAAAAACAAGACCCAACCATATGCTGCCTGCAGGAGATTCATTTCAGCTCTAAGACACACATCAGTTCAAAGTGAAAGGGCAGAAGATGATATTCCAAGCAAAAAGAAACCAAAATGGTGGGTATAACCAAACTTATATCAGACAAAATACACTCCAAGACAAAAAAGGTAAGAAGACACAAAGAAGGTAATTATATAATGATGAAAAGGTCGGTACCTCAAGAGGATATGACAATTGTAAATATATATGCTCCTAACCTTGTATATCTGAGTACCAAGATATATTAAGCAAATAGTAATAGGTTTTAAGGGAGAAATAAAGGACAATACAATAAATGCATCGGATTTCAATACCCCATTATACAGCAATGGATAGATCATCCTGGCAGAAAATCAACAAAGAAACTTTATAACGAACCATACTTCATAACAAATGGACTTAATAGACATATACAGAACATTCCATCCAATAGCAGCCAAATATTTATTCTTCTCAACTGCACATAGAACATTCTCCAGCATGGATCGTATGATATGCCACAAAACAATTCTTAGCAAATTTTTTTTAAATTTTTTTTTTCAACGTTTATTTATTTTTGGGACAGAGAGAGACAGAGCATGAACGGGGGAGGGGCAGAGAGAGAGGGAGACACAGAATCGGAAACAGGCTCCAGGCTCTGAGCCATCAGCCCAGAGCCCGACGCGGGGCTTGAACTCACGGACCGCGAGATCGTGACCTGGCTGAAGTCGGACGCTTAACCGACTGCGCCACCCAGGCGCCCCAATTCTTAGCAAATTTTAAAAGACTGACATAATACCAACCATCTTCACTGAACTAGAAATTAACAACAAAAAGAAAGTTAGATCTATGAATATGTGGAAAGTAAACAACACACTTCTAAACAACCATTAGATCAAAAAGAAATAAAACACTAAAACAAATAAAAATGGAAAAACAACATACCAAATAGTCAAATAGTGTGTCAAATCAAATAGTGTGGGCTGCAGCAAAAGCAGTTCTGAGAGGAAAGTTTACAGTAGTAAACACACATATTAAGTATGAAATTAAAAAGATCTCAAATAAACAACCTAACTTTACACCATAAGAAATTAGAAAAAAAAAAAAAAAGAACAAATAAAGCCTAAAGTTAGCAGATGGAAGGAAATACTAAAGATCAAAGCAGAAACAAATGAAATAGAGACCAGAAAAACAATAGAAAAGATCAACGAAATTAAAAGCTGGTTCTTTGGAAAGATAAACAAAATTGACACACTTTTAACTAGACTAAGAAAAAAGAGAGAAGACTTAAATAAAACTAGAAATGAGAGAGGAGACATTACAACTGACACTGCAGAATTATAAAAGAAACATCTACTCATTATCAGGAAAATACAAATCAAAACCACACTGAGATACCACCTCACACCAGTCAGAGAGGCTAAAATGAACAAATCAGACTACAGATGTTGGCAAGGATGTGGAGAAACGAGAACCCTCTTACACTGTTGGTGGGAATGCAAACTGGTGCAGCCACTCTGGAAAACAATGTGGAGGTTCCTCAAAAAATTAAAAATAGAACGACCCAGCAATAGCACTACTAGGAATTTATCCAAGGAATACAGGAACACTGATGCATAGGGGCACGTGTACCCCAATGTTTACAGCAGCACTTTCAACAATAGCCAAATCATGGAAAGAGCCTCAATGGTCATCAACTGATGAATGGATAAAGATGTAGTTTATATATACAATGGCATACTACTTGGCAATGAGAAAGAATGAAATCATGCCATTTGCAGCAATGTGGATGGAACTGGAAGGTATTATGCTGAATGAATAAGCCAGTCAGAGAAGGGCAGATATCATATGTTTTCACTCATATGTGGATCTTGAGAAACTTAACAGAAGACCATGGGAGAAGGGAAGGGGAAAACATAGTTACAAACAGAGAGGGAGGAAGGCAAACCACAATAGACTCATAAATACAGAGAACAAACTGAGGGTGGATGGAGGGGTGGGGGAGAGGGGAAAATGGGTGATGGGCATTGAGGAAGACACTTGGGATGAGCACTGTGTGTTGTAAGTGATGAACCATGGGAATCTACCCCAAAAACCAAGAGCACAATTTGACAGTAAATTATATTAAAATAAATAAATGAAAGAAACATCTATGAACAATTATTTGCCAACAAGTTACATAATCTAGAAGAAATGGACACATTTCTAGAAACACATAACCTACCAACACTAACTCAGGAAGAAATACAAAATACAAACAAACTGATAATAACCACAGAGATTGAATCAGTAATCAAAAGCTCCCAGCACAGAAAACTCAGACCCAACAGCTTCACTGGAGAATTCTACTAAACATTTCAAGAATCAACACCAATTCTCATCAAACTCTTTCACACTCTTACAAACTCTTTTTATGAAGCCAGATTTACTTAGATACCAAAACAAGATAAGGATACCACAGTAAAAGAAAATTATAAATATCCCTGATGAATATAGATGTAAAAATTCTCAATAACATATTGGCAAAATGACTTCAAGTATTCATTGAAAGAATTATACACCAAGGCCAAGTGGGGCTTATCCCTGGGATGCAAGGATGGTTCAATATGGAAATCAATAAATGTAATACATCACATCCATAAAATTAAAGATAAAAATCATATGATTATCTCAATAGATGCAGAAAAACCATTTGACAAAATACAACAGCATTTGATGGCAAAAATCCCTAACAGTTTGGATATAGAAGGTACCTACCTCTACATAATAAAGGACATATGTGACAAATATACAGCTAACATTATCCTTAAGGAAGAAAATTTTAAACTATTTCCTCTAAGATTAGGAATAAGACAAGGATGTCTATTATCACAACTCCTATTCAATATAGTAATGAAAGTCCTAGCTAGTGGACTTAGGGACAACAAAGAAATAAAAGACATTCAAGTCAGGAAAGGAAAAAGTAAAGCTCTATCTGTTTATAATATAATCTTATATATAGAATCAACAATTTCAGTAAAGTGGCAGGATACAAAATCAACATACAGAAATTAATTGGATTTCTTTTTTTTAAGTTTATTTATTTATTTTGAGAAAGAGAGAGAGTGTGCACATGAGTGAGGGAGGCACTGAGAGAGAGGGAGAATAGAACAGAACAAAGAGCCCAAAATTAAATCTCAGTAGATATAGTCAACTAATATTCGACCATAATTGGAGGGAACCAAGAATACCCAATAGGGAAAGGATAGTTTCTTCAACAAATGGTGCTGAGAACACTGGAGAAACACATGCAGAACACACACACACACACACACACACACACACACACACACACACAAAGGGACACCTATCTTACTCTACTCACAAAAGTTTACTCAAAATGCATCAAAGACTTAAACATAAGATTTGATACTATAAAAGTCTCGAAGAAAATGTACGGAATATATTTGTCAGTATTGGCCTTGATGATGATTTTTTTTTGACATGATACCAAAAGCACAAACAACAAAAGCAAAAATCCAACAAATGGGTCTACATTAAACTCAAAAGCTTCTACACAGCAAAAGAAACAAAATGAAATGACAAACTACAGGATGGGAGGAAAAATTTGCAAACCATATGTTGGGTAATAGGTTAACATCCAAAATATGTAAAGAACTCAGCCAACTTAATAACAAAAAAACAATCCACTAAAAAAATGGGAAGAACTAAACAGAAAATTTTCCAAGAGGACATCAACATGGCCAACAGACACATGAAAAAATGTTAAACATCACTAATCATCAAGGAAATGCAAATCAAAATACCCTTGTGATATCACCTCATGCCTGTTAGAATGGTTATTACCAAAAAGACAAGAGAAAACAGGTGCTGGCAAGAATGTTGTGAAGGGAATTAAGAGTACACTCATCCAGATGAGCACTGAGTAATGTATGGAGTTGCTGAATCACTATATTGTATACCTGAAACTAGTATAACACTGTATGTTAACTACACTGTTAATAACACTGTTGTAATAATGATAAGAAGAAAAACCATGGTGAAAAGAAAGCTCTTATACATTGTTGGTGGGAACATAAATTGGTCCAACTACTATGAATAACAATATGGAGGGTTCTCAAAAATTAAAAATTGATATACCATAATGATCTAGAAATTCCACTTCTGGTTATATATGGAAGGGAAATGAAAACATGATTTCAATGACATACATGCATTCCCATGTTTATCAGAGCATTATTCACAATAACCAAGAAGTGAAAACAACCTGAATGCCCATCAGTAGATAAATGAATTAAAAAATGTGGTACATACACACAATGGAATATTGTTCATCTAGGAGGAAGAAAGATATCCTCCTATTTGCTACAACACTGATGGACCTTGAGCACATTATACTCAACCAAACAAGTCAGATAGAGAAGACAAATACTGTATGATATCACTTATATGTGGACTCTAAACAAGTTAAACCTGTAAAAGAACCCAGTAAAATGGTAATTACCAGGGGATGGGTTGGGGAGAAGGAGAGGAGTGATGGTGTTTATGCGTACAAACTTGTAACAAGCAACAAATAAGCTACAGAGATGGAGTGCACAACATAGTGAATATAGACCAAAATGTAATACCTTAAATATGTAATGAGATAAATTTTGCTACAGCAGCAATCATATTATAATATCTAAATGTATCAAAGTAATACATTGTATACCTTAAACGTATACAATGTTATATGTCAAATTTATTGAATTAAAAAAATAAAGCAAATTTAAAATTAAAAAGTTCAAGGGCACCTGGTTGGCTCAGTTAGTTAAGCATCTTATTCTTGTTTTGGCTCAGGTAATGATCTCATGGTTCATGAGAAGGAGCCCCATGTCGGGCTCTGCACTGATAGCACAGAGCCTGCTTGGGATCCTCTCTCCCTCTCCCTCTGTCCCTCCCTCACTTGCGTTATCTCTCTCTCTCAAAATAAATAAATAAACTTAAAAAAATTAAAAAGTTCAACTCCTGATAGTAGGTTCAGTGATCCAGAACAGACCCTATGTTCACTTGACAGTTTTGGCTCACATGATAGGCAGCATTTTCAGCTTGGTTCCCTGATATGTGCTGTGAGAGCTATTTTGAAAGTAAAGCTGAAGTAGAATATTACTCCCCTTACTTACTAAAATGGTAAATCAAAGGAAATGTACATTCCTGAAGAAGTTTCAGAGATTGACTATATCATCAAAACTAAATATACAGTCACACTGATTATTTCCACAGACCTACTTATTTTCTCACTGTGGCTAATTGGTTTTGAGAAACGAACTGGGTACTATTAAAATCAAATTTATGGTAGAATTTTCTTACTGTTCTTACAAGCAGAACATAAAAATCCTTTACCCATGGTCACAAATAGCTAATTATTCTAGCCGATGCATTTTTCTAGGTTCCAATCACAGATCCAAGAGACTATCTGCCTTTCCTGGAAGGGGACAGCAATATACTTATAACCCTGCTTGAGAACTAGAACTGTCCGTCTCAGGGCCATGGTCTCATTCCAAGAGAATTTAACTGCCTCACTACTGCAAAATATATTACAATGACAATGATATGATGTTAGCCTTGGAGAAAACATGACAAATGTCTGAGATGCTT
This sequence comes from Leopardus geoffroyi, assembly GCF_018350155.1. Lineage (NCBI taxonomy): Eukaryota > Metazoa > Chordata > Mammalia > Carnivora > Felidae > Leopardus > Leopardus geoffroyi. The sequence goes on along the minus strand of NC_059338.1, from coordinate 114,100,173 downwards.
CATTCAAATACATGCATAAGAGGGAGAAGAAAGAACATTCTGTTAAATACAGAAACTTGCACCTAAATCTGATTTGGGGAGGTTCACTGATTTAGTGCATGTCAGGATTGTTTCCAGAAGAAAAGGCCAACTTGTCATACTTAACACTATATCTACCATTAAGAAAGGGACACAAGGCTGACTTACTGGCATTACTTGACAACATTCTTCTATGATCTATGATCCAAAATTCTTCTACTAGGTACATATTGTAGAGAAACTCTTATACGTATGAACCAAAAAACAGACATGTCCAAAAATGTGCACAGAATGCTCAGAATAGCATTCATAGAAAAAAAGAAACTAAGAATGATCTAATATCAAAACCAAGAGAATAGACAGAAAACTGTTGGCATACATATACAATGGAATGCTATAAAGCATAAAACATGAATAAACTATTATCAAAATTCATCAATAAAAATAAAACTCTAAAACATGATATTCAATAGAAGCAAATTACATAATAATATAGAGTATGATTTCATTTATATAAAATTCAAAAATAAAGCAATATACTGTTTGACATATCTAGGGGGCATAAACAGACTTGTTACAAAATTAAGACAGTGCTTAATCTCTGAGGCTCAGAGAGTGTTAGTTACAATTGGAAAGGGGTATAAAGAGGGTTCTAAAGTACTGGTATACATCCAATTTTTAACCTGGATGATGGATACATGGTTGCTCATGCTGTTATCATGTTTTTTAAAACCTACACACATACTTTATATATGTAGAGAACCTGAGAAGCTGCTAAGGTTTAGTAGGGCATGGGACAATAAAAGCTTCTCCAGTAGATTGCTGTGCAAGCTACTCTACCTCTTAGAGTTTATGACATGGCAGAATAAACGAAGGCTGAAGTGCTTTTAGCTGTGACATAGAAATAAGCCTTTAGCAGGTCACCCCCAAAAAGAAGTGGCAGTCTCTAGGGTTTTGGAGCAATGCCATGCATCCTTCAGCAGGTAACAGCTGCTAAGAAACAACTCCTGGATTGCTACCAACCTCTGATGGAGACTGACTACCTGGTCATGAGACTCTGGGACCATCTGGCCAGAGCTACCAGTTATGAATTGGAGGTTATCTAGTTCAACAAACCATAAAATTGGGTGTACCATTATAGCAGTTAAAAAGATGTTTGTAGATGGCTCTTTATAACATGCTGACACCAGCTGGAAGTGGACTGTTATCCTTGGAGATGGCCCTGAAATACAACCTATGTTGGAAATCCTCCCAGTGGCCAAAGTTTGAGTAGTACATTTTGTTGTGCATTTTACCTAGAAAAAGAAGTAACTTAAGAAAAGGCATAATATTACTTTTGCTGAAGTAGATACTGAGACTGGCACCGGGTCAGTTTGGATTCTTCATGCCTATGGGTAAACAGACAACATGAAGAATCACAGTATCAGCTGGCATATTGGATGCTGGTTATCAAGGATAAAATGATTTGTTAATACATAGTGAAGGCCAAAAGAATTATTGAAAGATGTTAGGGAACTCCTGGGGTAATCCCTTGTACTATTATGACCAATAATAAAATTTCATGAAATTTCTATATAACTTTATAAATAGAGGAATCACCCAGAACCTTTAGGAATGAAGATTTGGGCTACCATTAAAGGTAAAGGACTAATCACAAGAAGATGCTTGCTAGGGACAAGATCCAGAAGGAACTTTGGAGGAGGGAAGTCATAAATAACAATGGCCAGAGCCAGCTAGAGAATGAGAATGGTAACCTGAACAACCAGTTTCTCTGTAAGACTGGCGTTATCAGAATTCTAAAATATTTCTTCCTCTTCCTTTAGGCTGAATCACAATAAAAAATATGTCATTCAAGATCCTAGATTTCGAGAACAGTAGTCCCAGGCTTGGTTGGAAAGTGTGTGGATAGTTGTTGAAGATCTTTTTTAGATCCTTTCAAGATTATTTCATTATAAAGGGCAGATATCTGTCCTGAAACCATGTAAAACTAAGATGGGGGGTGGGGCGGGGGGGGGGGGGAGAAAGTGAAAAAGGGATGGAAGAAGAGAAAGAAAGAGAGAGGGAGACAGCAAGAAACTGATTAATTGATTATTGACTTATTCCAGGAGATAAGAGAAGAAGGAGTTCGATTGGGATTGACATGAACTTCAGTCTTGACTCTGAAGGACTTTGCCTTTCACCACCAGTTTGTATTTCTTGTTTCACTCTAGGAACATGGCTATTGCATGCTCTGGTTCATATTCTAATAAAATGAAGAGCAAAGTGGAATGGATACTTTTCCCTGGGATCATTTTAATCATTCTTATACTTAAAAAAAAAAGATCTATCAAGTTGCTTCCAATTACAGAAGAATAAGATTCACCTAATAATATATGTCTAGTTCCCAATTCCAGCAACTTTAACAAATCAAACTAGCCTGACTCTGATTTCTCCTGTTAAATATAGATTGAAAATATATACTTGAAAATTCATGGTACATAATCAACAGAATTTCCTGCTCCAAGTCTTAAACGGGGATTGTGAATACCAAGTAAAAGCAAAATCATAACTAAAAAGTAAACATTGATGCAAAATAATTTTCAAATTACACCTGGGCTTTTTGATAGCAAAAATGGTTCCACACATATTCATAATTTTTACTTATATATACTTTGCAGGCAATCTGTGTAGTGTCTGCTATTTTAAAACAGAATAATTTCAAAAGTCATTTTCAGTTACAATTTCTAATCAGTAGATATTACCTGTGTCAAAATTTCCTTTCTTATTCCGTACATTAAAATATATTTAACTCTAGCATGGGTGCCATTTCTATAAAGAATCACAAGTAGATACAAAAACATGTATTTAATAAAAACCACAAATATTTTGGCACCTTAATATTGTTATATACTATTCCTCACATTACACTAATTTAGAAAAGAATAGAACAATTTATGTGTTCTATTTAATTCAACATAAAAACCTATTTTATGTCATGAATTATTTCATATTTAAAGAAATAGTTTTAACTATGCCACAGTTTTACCGAGAGTTTTCTTAGTTTAATGAAAGAATAGATTACTTAACTGCTTTTGGCTTTTTGCTTTTCAATTCCTTTACTTGAAGCCCAGAAACAAGGCTGCATCTTTGCCCTTTGTTGATATTGCTGTCTAAGCTCATTATCATGTGAATATCTGGTTATTGTTTTATAAATGTTCATTTTTCAGAAGCTTGCTGTTTTTTTCTTTCTCAACAGTCGGCATTACACTAGCCACACTCATTATCATCATGTGGCAGTACTGCTCTTCCTCTGCCTTTGCTACTTTAAAAATTAATGCACTGTTATTTTCTGAATACTGCATAAGCTGCTTATGAGTACATTATGCTATCAAGCAAGCACATGCAGAAAAGCTTCCTAAACTGTTATTCTTTCAATGAAAATACAGCTGGTTCTGCTTCAAAGGCACATCTTTTCACCTGCAAATGGACTTGCTCCTACACTTATTCCTCAATTCATTGTCTTTTATTTGTGTCTGGAAATCTTTAATTGCCTTTAATTAGAAAAAAGTAAATTCAGTGCTTTAATCTTGCAAATACATTCAATCATAATTCTGTCTGGGATGAATACCAAGTTCTATTCACTGTCTGATCTCTATAACAAAGATATATAATTTATTGTCCATTTATAGAGACCACACCAATTAAGATACAATAGAAAAGCAAAGAGATAAGAGTCAAAATATTTGAAAAGAAAAATTTGCAATCTAAATTTAATTACTCAAATGAATTATTGGAAGATGAGTTATTTACAGCATGCCAAAATACTGACAAATAATAAAATTTGTTAATCAAAGTAAAGACTTATATTTCCCTCAACAGTTTTACAATAATTTCTCATCAACTGATTCAAATACCTCCCCTCTTCCTCAAAAAGCAAAACACTATTTGAAATTTTACTTTTCTCATCTTACCATATGATTACCATATGGTATTACCATACCACATTACTTGTATTACATATAAAAGAGCAATAAAATTTGGCATAAAAAATAATTTTCCTGCCATATGAACACAATTTTTAGTTACTATATTGTAAACTACAAATAACTGTGGAAAACTCATTACAAAAGCAAGGATCTATAGTCTTTCCTATGGAATCCTATAGTAAACTCCAGTAACTATCTCAGTAGACAATTGATCAGCATTTTAATAGCTGCAAAATGAATAAAATAAAAAAATGGCATCATCACAGGCAAAAAAAAAATAATTTAAATGTTAATCAAATTGATTCAAAACTTATAAAACCAGCAACATAATAAAATACAGATAACAAATTAAAAAAATATATAGGTCCAGTGGATTATCATTGGTATAGTACAACTTTATATTTAGCCAGTCATACAAAATGATGTCATGTATTCTTTTAAAGAAAAAATAATAATGTATTATATATAAAAGTAAAAATTGCAGAAAGTAATTTTCTCAAAATTATTTAGGGATATTTGAGCTAAGCAGAGGAAACTAGTAAATTAATTCCCCCCAAAAAATCCATGTAAACTTATTTTATAAAGGCAACTCAAACCAATACTTTTTAAGTACTTTTACAGAACAGCTTGACATTAATCATATATTGCAGAAGACCCCCCCCCCCCCATCATTTAACATCACATTTAGTACTAAGAAACAAGTACTATGCTTTGGGTTGCTAGAAAGATAAACCAACAAGTTGCTCATAAGATATAAATTAATTTCTCAGAAAATCATATTAACAGCTTAGGTATGGAGAGGAAAGTAGTTGAGTAGAAGATATAAAGCATATCAATCTTATTTTGCACCTAGCCAAAACAAACAAACAAACAAACTTTTTTTTTCTTTCTTCCCTTTTTATTTAAAGTAGCTTCTATGTGTAATGTTCCCTGGGGGATACAGAGATAGAATCAAAGGAAATCATCAAAAAATATCACAGGCAAGATAAAACACAAACTTTCAGAAAAGTTAAATAACAGTATATTTCAGTAAGTTTCCAAGTGAGTTAAAGACACTCATTTCAAGAGAAATAAAACAATTAAGACTAATATGAACAGAGTAGATTAAACAAAAGGTATACAGAATTTAATTACCTTAGAATTAGGGAGATTTTTTTATTGATTACTATAATAAATATAAGTACCTTCTATCATTAGAGGTGATCATCAGGGATGCAAAAAGTATGTATGTATGTATATATACTTAAAACAAGGAAGAAAGAAAGTGGTATGTGTTATCAGCCAAGTAAAATGTTTGAAGGACTTCCAGTTTTGAAAATAGGGTAGACAAAGCTGAGGTGGACGCTTCTCTTACATAAACACATAGAAACAGTAGTAAAAAGCCCATCGTGTAAAGCTACAGATGTTGAAGGTATACATATTTACATACACACATATACATATATTTATGATAATAAAAGTAAAAATGGAAATGTTCAAATGGAAGACAAAGGTAAAACTCAAAGCAAAACAGGCAGCTCTACTAGCTGATATCCTTTAATAGCCTTGGGTGGGGAGGTAGGGGGTGATGTATAGTGCCCGGTTTTAGATGTCAGGAGGACTGGAAATTGGCTTTTAAGTCATAGGCATGTACAGTACTACTGGAAGAAAAGAGCTGAAACTGAAATACATGGATAAAGTTGAGGTCCTCAAAGATTAACCAAACCATACAAAAAAGACAGAAAAATAACCCGTACTTATTTGGGGAAATAGCAAGGATCGTTTCTGTCTCCTTTAAGTTCTGGGTGTGGAGAAAAGATGTGTCACCTGTGAGAAATACAAATCCTAACCCTATCAGTCCCAAAAAAGAAGGTGTGAGGTCCAAATTGCAGGAATCTTAGGCCAAAAAATAAGTCTAGAATAACTGTCCCAAATCTATAAAGACCCTACTGTCAGTAGCTAAATTAAACACTATCCTGTGAGAATATTTCACAATTCAGACTGCTGGAACTCTCACAGAGGAAGAAAACAGAAACAAAAGCAAATGACCCTCTACCGAAGATGAATACACAACACACACACACACACACACAAGAGGGCAGGGAAGACATAAAGCATAAAATGGTTGAAAAAAGTGAAAGAAAAAGAAAATAGCATGAGGTACAATAAACCAATATAATAAATGGGAAAGTTGGTACCATAAGAAGGAATAGTGGAAGAATCTTAAAGAATATGTAAAATTGGTGTTTAAAATAATAAAAGAGGAAAAGACAAAGAAATGGAACAAAAAAGAATGAGTTTTTAAATGATCAAATGGATCTTTTATACATGATAAAAAAGGTAGCTGAAATTATATACCCATGGATGCAAGTTAGACATAGTAGTAAATAAATGATTGAGAAAGAAAAATAATTTGTAAGCCCTAATCAAAGGTAAGATAAGTCTGAGAAATGACAAACCCAAAATAGGATAGAAATTTAAAGAGAGAGAAAATATAACAGCGATTTTTAAGAGATATAGATATTGTAAATGAACACTCAATTTATATATAATAATAACTCTCGAAGGAGAAATTAGAGAGAAGAGGGGAAAGCCATTACTCAAAAGACAAAAAAAATCAGAGACTGAAATCCTTCTAGGACTTAAGAAAGACAAAAATCCTTAGGATGAAGCAGCACACCAAATCCTGTCTTTTTTTTTTTTTTTTTTTTTTACCAAATAAAAGTAAGTACTTGCATTAAATTAGAGCTGAAAAACATTTAAGATAAAAAGAAAAATCTTAAACACAGGAATGAAAACTATACCTAAAATTAGACTATTGTAACACTTCTCATCAGAAACACCAGAAACAGAAAATGAATAAAACAATATTGTTTAAAGTTCTGAGCAGATACAAATATCATCCTAAAATTACATACCCAGCTAAACTATAATTCAAGTATGAGTACAATGTAGCAATACTGCCTTATAAACAGAGACTGAGAAATTTTTGTCACTAATAGATATTTGCATGAAGGCAAAAGTAACTTCACGAGAAGGCAGATGTGAAATACAAAAAGTAACAACAGCCAACATAAAGTTAGATCTAAGTAATTATTGGTAATTAAAACTAAAAATAATAGCTGTAATAATTGAGTTTGTGCTGTTAAAAATGAGGGAAATAAAGTAATACACACAATAACATGAACAACAGGAAGGAGTAATCATATAGAGTTAAAAATCTTTACATAGTTTTGGATAAATAAAGACATTAATAGACTTTAGTTTTCATTAAGTTAAATATATCACAAATATAATCTGAGGAAGTCAAGAAGAGGAAGAAGAAGATGAAGAAGATGAAGACAAAGAGAAAGGAGAAAGGAGAAAGAGAAGGGAAGGAAGGAAGGAAGAAGAGAGACAGAGAGAAATGAAATGTAAATCTTTCAAAATTTGAACAATGAAAAAAAGTCCAAATTTTTTCAGGAAAGCTGTTAGGGTAGAGACCATCAAAGAAAAACCACAAGTAAAATTATGAAATAAAATTCTGCAAGTAGATCTAGATTTTTCATTCATAGTAAATGATATAGAATTAAATTTGCTTGTTCAAAAACAAAGATTCTTAGGGTATATCAAAAACATAAAACAATGTTAAAGTTGAGACAAAAGTAAAGCAGTAGGAAAAAAATACCAGAATACTAAGCAAAAGAAAGGCATTTACCAATATTAATGTGAGACAAAAGACTCTAAGAAAAACCTTAAATGCATGTTTATAAATAAAAAGGCCATTATAGGGGCGCCTGGGTGGCGCAGTCGGTTAAGCGTCCGACTTCAGCCAGGTCACGATCTCGCGGTCCGTGAGTTCGAGCCCCGCGTCAGGCTCTGGGCTGATGGCTCAGAGCCTGGAGCCTGTTTCCGATTCTGTGTCTCCCTCTCTCTCTGCCCCTCCCCTGTTCATGCTCTGTCTCTCTCTGTCCCAAAAATAAATAAACGTTGAAAAAAAAATTTTAAAAAAGAAAGGCCATTATTTAATAAAAAAAGAGAAATTACTAGAAATATATACAAATTTAGAAATGCTATGCAATAAAAACAGCCTCAAAATATACAAAGCAAAAACCAATAGAATTACAGACAATTAAGATCTCCATAGTCTTAGTGAAGATATTTTAATTCTCCTTCCTCACAGAAAGACAGCTCAAACATTCATTTGAACACCACAATTAACTTAAGCAGTAATGCATCCTAATGTTAGAGAATACCTCTTCCTTTCAAGCACAGACAGAATGTTTATGAAATTGACCACATATTATGCAACAGAGAAAAGCTTAATGTCAGAAACTGATATCACCCTGAAAGTCTTTGAACAAAAAATAATAAGTTTAAGAATCAATTAAAAATACATAAATGTATAAATATATATGAAATACATAAGTATATGAAATATATATGAGCTCAGAAAGCTCTAAATAATGTAATGATACCAATAATGCAATGAAAAAATCTAATTCATTAAATGAATACATTATTTTAAAAAGTTTAAAAAACAAATAGTAAAGCATTCAACTCAAATAATTACAAAAGAAAGAGAAGACGAATAGCAATGAAGGAAATTATAAACAGTAAAATTATGGACAAAGGAATAATAGAATCTATAGTAATAAAAGTTAATTCTTTAAAACATAAAAAAATTCAACATCAGTTAATATTCATAAAAAGATAAAGTTAAATAACATCAATTAAAAATAGAAACTATGATAGATATTTAAAAATTTTTTTTTAATTTTTTACTGTTTATTTTATTTTTGAGACAGAGAGAGACACAGCATGAGCGGGGGAAGGACAGAGAGAGAGAGAGAGAGAGATGCAAAATCTGAAGCAGGGTCCAGGCTCTGAGCTGTCAGCACAGGGCCCGATGTGGGGCTCTAACCCACAGTGAGATCATGACCTGAGCCAAAGTCAGACATTCAACTAACTGAGCCACCCAGGATCCCCGATATTTAAAAAATATTTTTAAAAATGTATGCCCAACTATTTATGAATATATTTGAAATTCTTTTATTCAACTTTATCACTGAATGTAAGTTATCCAGAGTGGCTCAAAACTATAGATCTATTAATAGATCTATTTTATCTATTGATTAACAAAAGAAGAGAGAAAGTAGCTAGAAATCTATTCAAATAAAAAGCCTCAGACAGGGATTTTGGTAGGGTGTTGTATAAACAATCTAGAAGGTTTTATTTCTAAATTTGTATAACCTATCCGAGGATATAAGAAGTATATTTCTCCAATTCATTATAGAAATCTTGTATGACTTTCAACCTAAAACTAAACAAAGATGGTAAGAGAATGGAGAGACATATACCAATTACATTCATAAAAAAGGATGTTTAGAAAAATCATAAATTACTAGTAAACTGAAATCAATTGTGTATTTTTAAAAATAAAAACAAAGTAAGCAATGTAAAGATAGTTTAGAAACATCTATTCATATAATTTAGCAAAATATCAAATAATATTCCTCTAATAGAAAAAAATCTTCAATAAAATTCATTTTCATACATTCATACTTCATTACTTTAAAAAAGGAAAAAAAAATCTCTTAGTAAACTAAGAACAAAGGAGAATTTCCTTAGCTCAATGGCAAGTATGTACCAAAAACCTAGAACTAACATCACACATAATGGCAAAATGAAAATGAAGTATTTTCTTCAAAGTTAGGAATAGAATAAGAATATCTCTATTTCCACTTGAATATTTTCTAGTCACAATAATAGCAAAAAATTGAAGTACATGTCACTTCTGTTTAACTCAAAAAATCCAATAACTTTATAAAGAAAATGATGAAAATTTATTGAATATATCGACTATACGTTATTTAAAAGGATAAAATTGATATGAATTTCATGTATAAAGACATAAATTCTTCCCAAAATAATATATAAATCAATATAATTCCAATTTGGCCATCAGTGGCCTTTCTCATGACTATGTAAAGTTAATTTTAAAATTCACCTAAAAGGATAAAGAACAAAAAAATAATTGAGACAAGTTTGAGGAGAGGCCTTGTTCTACCGTTTGCCAAGACTTATTATAAAGCTGAAGCATTAAACAAGTAAAGTATTTCCAAAACAACAAGCAAGTTTAATAATGGAAAAATTATTATCTAGAAGATTATTATCAGTATATATAAAGAACTCAATACAAGAAGATAAAAATAACTCAATAGTATTTCATTCAACTTTATCACAAAATTCATTCAAGAAACTATATGTATGTATGTGTGTGTGTATATATATATATATATATATATATATATATATATATATATTAACAGATGAAAGGAAGGAAGGAAGGAAGGAAGGAAGGAAGGAAGGAAGGAAGGAAGGAAGGAAAGGGCAATTAAAAGTCCACTCACCAAAAAAAGGAAGAAAGAAAGAAAGACAGAAAGACAGAAAGAAAGAAAGACAGAAAGAAAGAAAGACAGAAAGAAAGAAAGACAGAAAGAAAGAAAGACAGAAAGAAAGACAGAAAGAAAGACAGAAAGAAAGAAAGAAAGACAGAAAGAAAGAAAGGAAGGAAGGAAGGAAGGAAGGAAGGAAGGAAGGAAGGAAGGAAGGAAAAGAAAGGAAGAGAGGAAATAGGAGCAGCAAAATATTCACAAGGAGAGAAATCAAAAGATCAATAAGTACAAGAAACGATTAACCTCAGCAAGTAACACAATGAAAACTAAAAAGAATGAATACAATTTCATGTGCGGGAGATCGGCAAACATTTTAAGTCTCCTGGTAACAAAAAGATATGGAGAAATAGACAACACTTTACTTTGCTTATAGGCCTATAAAATGGTACAGCAACTTTGGAGAGCAATTTAGCAGTTAAAAATGCACATATCCTATTACACAGAATAAAATTTCTGGTATTTGCCCAAAAGGAGAGAAGAAGAAAACTGGAGTAATATTTTGAGGAAACAATGGCTAACAATTTTCTAGAACATATTAAAGAAATGAATCTATAATATCATATGCCAATAAGAAAATAGAGATTTACAAGTAAATTAGTTGTATTTTTATAATTTACCTAGCACATAAATATTATTTTGCCTGATATACTTAATAACATATATTTAGAAAATATCTTAATTATGTTAATGTGGGGTTTTTTGTTTATTTATTTATTTTTGAGAGAGACAGAGACAGAGTGTGTGGGGGAGGGACAGAGAGGGGGAGGTGAGAGAATCCCAAGCAGGCTCCACACTGCCAGCACAGCATGGACCCCGATTTGGGGCTCAAACTCACGAAACTGCGAGATCATAACCTGAGCCAAAACCAAGAGTTGGATGCTTAACCAACTGAGCCACCCAGGCAATTTTTAAAATTCTCTTCCAATTTTGAAATAACTTATCTCTAGAATAATGCATGTGACATTAGGCAATCTTACTACCTAATTTTACAATATTATATCTGAAGAAATGATAACACCTAAACTATTTCCCCTTTTAGTCAGCAATATTTCAGAATATTCAGTTTTTATTAGATTTATTGCCTTGAAAGCAAGAAGTTTATTTCATCTCAGTTCACTACACATTTCAAGATCATGCTACAGTAATTAAAACCCTGTCCGTTTAATGTGAAGATTCAGTATCTGTAAGGTGTTTCCAGTCACAATGCCAGTCCATTTGATTCTTACCTGAGCAAAGAATATTTAAAGAAAGCTTTTATCAAAGCCATTAATCACTATCATTTAGTACATAATTCAAAAGATAAAACTTTTAGCAGAAGATAAATATTAAGCAGTGATACTAAAACCATCACTCAAACAACAGCACTGGTATTGCCAAACACCATTACTGAGTGACCATACAAAAATTATATAAATGAGATTTAGTAATAAGAGAACACTGAAAATACATAATGCCGCTATTCTTTGCGAATGTTCATTAACTGGTAATTAAATTAGCTTACTGATAACTTTAATATTTACAAAATCCAATGTTAAAAAAACTACTATAATACTCATTTGATTTGTTATTGATACTTGTTTTCTTACCACCAATACTGAAATATTGGATAATTTTAGCTGCTTGATTCCCTCCTCACATTTTTGATAGGATGTGGGAAACATTTGCATAGCACTCCATTTAAGGGGGGACAGTGCCAGTGATAGATTTATCATCATTAGTATGAGCTCAGGCTTATGGTACTTTCTAACTCTGATACAGAAAATTAGAAAATCCTTCCTTGAGAAAATCCTTGAATGAGTCAATCTTTTTTTTTTTAATTACTTAATCTTAACTAATTGGTTTATATTAATTAGTCAATATCTCTTCTATTTCATTTCTCTGTCTTTACAAAAAAACTTATATATATTATAATATCCTGTACTATATGTTTGAGAATCTGAAGACTGCAGAGCATTATCCTTAAAAAGAGTGAACATAAGTATACCCTCACTACTTTACTTGTGTTTGATTATGATTACTGTATTTCCAAAGTACACACAAGGTAATTCATATCCATGCACCAGTCTGGTTTACAAACCAGTCTAACACTTCTCATGGATCTCCCAAGAACCTGGTGAGACAGTTGGGTCTTGTGTAGCTTATAATTTCAAGAGAAAGTAACACAGGAAAGAGAACTTTGTGTGGGAATATAATACACACCGCAGCACCCTCTGAACAATTTAGTGTAAGAACAGGCTGAGGCCTCACAATTATATTACTGTATCTCATTCCTCCTTGGCTCTAATAAATATGAGTAGAATTAAATAAAACAAAAGATATGCCATGTTTATAAAACAGAAGACTTTGAATTTTTAACATCTATTTTCCAAAATTGATCATTAGATAAAATTCAATTTCAGTAAAAGCCTTAGAAGGCCTTTTTTTTTTTAGTAGAAAAAATTCATCTATGGTGATAGAAATCAAAACAGTAGTTGCATATGGAAGTGGGTAGAGAATGACTGGAAGCAGATCTGAAGAAATGCCTGAGAAAATGGAAATGTTTTTATTAAAATTGGCATTTCTAGTTACATGAGTATATACACTTGTCAAAATTCTAAGAATTGTATATTTAAGAGTTTGTGAATTGATCCACTATATAGTTACTCTTTATGTGGTTAGCACATCCCATTTGATCAGACTTCAATCTGATAAGTTAGTCCTTCTTTTTAAACACATAAATAACAACCCACACGATTTATTAACATCCTAAAAGTGAAGAATTAACGTAGTTAGAAATACTGTTTTTTAATTTGCTTTTATCTATCAGTTAGATGAGTTAGATCATTTCACAGGGCTCTTTAAAAAAAAAATTAATGTTTATTTATTTTTTAAAAACAGAGAAAGAGAGAGAGAGACAGAGAGACTGACCACAAGCCAGAGAGGGACAGAGAGAGAGGGAGACACAGAATCCAAAGCAGGCTCCAGGCTCTGAGTTGTCAGCACAGTGCCTGACATGGGGCTCAAACCCACAAACCGTGAGATCATGACCTGAGCCAAAGTCAGATGCTTAACCAACTGAGCCACCCAGGCGCCCCTCACAAGACTCTTTTGATTTCAGTTTTTATTGTAATAGTGGTTTGTTTTGTTATTATTTTTGTCTATTTAGATTTCCTCTTTCATGAATTGCCTCTTCATGTTTTGTACCCATTTTACTATTGGTTTCCAAAGTACTTTATTTATAGTAGGGCTTTATTTTTCTACATATAAATTCTTCATTGGTTATATATATTCTAAATATTCTTTTCATTTTGCATCTCTTTTGTTTTATAGAAATATCTTTATGGAGTACACCTTATATATCACATTTATGAAATAGGTATTTGCTCTTTTGGTATGAATAATTTCAAATTATTTTCTGACTTCTCTTTGAACTTCTCTGTTTATCCTTCAGTTATTTAGAAGAGGTTTTCATTAATTATTACTTTTTTTATTTCCAAAGAAGCGGGAAGGGGTGGGAATGAGTAGGAACATGTAAAAAGAAAAAGTGCAAGATGGGAATTTGTTTCCAAATTATTTCTAATTTACTACACTTTGTTCAAAGTTCTAGTTGTAGGATACGATTCTTGAAAATTGAGTGGACTTTGTGACTTCATATGTAAGGTAATTTTTTATAAATACTTCATGTAATCTTGAAAAGAATGGGTAGAAAATCTTGCACTTAGAGCACAGTCTAAAACAGATAAGCTTTCTGTTATTATTTTTAAGTTGATGAGTGGACTTTTCTCTAGTCTACCATTTTATTAAGGTAAAATTTTAAAGAAGAATTTCAAGCTTATCAAATTACTCTCTCTGTCTCTCAATAATAAATAAACAATAAAAAAAATAAAAAAAAATTTACTATATAAGAGCATCCACCCTTAAGAATAATAATACAATGTACTTTTGCTTTTATTAAATTAATAAAAACTATAAGAGCTTAGAAAAATCACAAGTACACAAAGTGTATTTCTTCATTGGTAAGCAGGACTGCACTTATTTTTTGCTCTTTAAAAACTATATGGTCCTTCATTATTCATATTCTGTGTATCATATGTATTAGGGAAAAGTTATTTTCTTAATATCACACATAATTGATTTTTTCTTTATCTTAATTCACAGGAATGTATCAAAGGGAATTCAGTGCTTACCAATTTGCTTTCTGTACTGATCAACAGGAAGTTTTACAGTGGAGGCATCTTTTCTACCCATCTTTGATCTCCAAAATGCCTGCTGCAAAGAAAGAAAATAATTATGATGAAGTCCTAAAAAATCAAAAGGACTATCTACAAACTTCAGGAATAATTTATTCCATAAAGCTCAGTTTTAAAGCAATGGGTAAAAATTTCTTTGACTTATTCCCTTTAGATATCAATAAAGAACACAAAAATCTTCCAAATAAATTATCAAGGATACAATTGCTGGTAATTAAATTTCCCAATTATTTGTTCTCGGTAACATTTATTTTTATCAAGTACTATCAATACTCAATTAAACCAAACTATTAGAGAGTATTATCTGTAAATGTGAAAATCATGTACTGTTCATTCAGATAGGTGGGGGTTGTAGGCATGCTATTAGCAGAATGTTTCTTTCCAATTATCTACCATGTTACAAAATAAAAACTAATATTTGAATCTCAGACACTTTACATTTTGTTTTAAAAAGCATGACACAGTTAACAAAAGTGCCTAAATTTGAGTTCTAGTGCTGTCTCTCCTTCTGAAAACAGTATAAACTACTACCATTTACTAATATTCTCATGCTTACTACATTATATGCACTGTTTGATTTAATCCACAACACAACATTCAAACCTTATTATTTTTATTGGATTTAAATATGTGGCAGATATATGTAGAATTTAAGAAACAAAACAGATGAGCAAAGAGGGGGTGACAAGAAAGAGAGGCTTTTAACTATAGAGAACAAAGCGATGGTTACTAGAAGGTGGGTGAGTGGGAGGATGGGCAGAATAGGTGATGGCGATTAAAGAGTGCACTTGTGATGAGCACCGGGTGTTGTATCAAAGTGCCAAAATCACTAACATGCAGACCTGAAACTAATATTACACTGCGAACTAGATTTAAATGAAAACTTAAAAAAATATGTATGTGGCACAGATTACAACCTACTCACCAAAATCCAAATTCTCCTTTGTCTTCCTGGCACAGAGTTAAACTATATTTCCTAGCCTCACTTCAAATATATAATTGAGTAATTGCCAACAGAATATGAATGGAAGTACTATGTGTCACTCCCAAACCCGAAGATTAAAAATCTCCGTTGTCGACAGCTGCATTATCTTTCCCCTTCCAATTGGCTGGAATGTAAATTATCCCCCAACAAACCTTAAGGGTACATATTAAGAACATAGTACCTTGGTCAGCCTGTGGTAGAAGAGGATACTCTCTCTGACTTGTTTACCATCATAATACTCTACTGAAAGAGGAATGAAATTCTATTGTGATTGAGAATTTGTATATGTTGGTGAAGTCTATTTATTACAGACTTAATTGTTCCCTGAATGATGCCTGGAAATTGCTCCTCGCTGTTTCTAATAAGGAACTACAAAATAAAGATGCGGTCAGACAAGAACTGGCCAATTCATAAGCAAAAATATAAAATGATAACAAGCTTGGTAATTTGGGGAATAACAATGTTGAAAAAGCCAACTTCTTCTAAAAGCCAAATGGCAAGAAATAAAAGTGAGAAGGGCTTTGAAGAATAAAGGCCCATTAAGACTTCTCAGTTAGGGGCACCTGTGTGGCTCAGTCGGTTGAGCTTCCAACATCAGCTCAGGTCATGATCTCGCAGTTTGTGGGTTCGAGCCCCACGTTGGGCTCTGTGCTGACAGCTCAGAGCCTGGAGCCTGCTTGGGATTCTGTGTCTCCTTCTCTCTCTGCCCCTCCCCCACTTGCGCTCTGTCTCTCTCTGTCTCTCAAAAATAAATAAATGTAAAAAAAAAAAAAGACTTCTCAGTTAAAAAACGAGACAGAAACAGAGAGAGAGAGAGAGAGAGCCGATCGGGATGTTCCCCTCTCATCTGAACCTATTATTTCAGATCACAGAGGCAGCCAGTATTTGGGTAGAAACAGAGAAGTGCAGGGGTTCTGTAACATAGAAAATAAGCAGATGCCTGGAAAAGAAATTGCAGTGTCACATGGAATTAACTAGAAATGGTAAGAAGGTTACTAAAATCTGAGGGAATTACATTTACAAGGAAACCAACTTTGTCTAAAAAAGGTATATGAATGAAAATCAATTCCTAGACTTCTAAACTTAAACCAACAGATTGCAGCCCCCAAGGAAGGCAAATTCTAGATTTGTAACATCCTCTTCATATGTGACCTGGAAGGAGAACCATCCAGAAGGGAGAGCCATAGAAAAAATGGGCAAGGGAACTTCTCTAAAAGGACCATAATTAGGATCCAAGCAAGAAATTTCTGTCGGGACAATGGACCTTCTCAGTGGCCTCATGCACCCTTGTGCACAGCAGGTTTCATGGTCATGCTGGGTCAGTGATTGCTGTGTTTCTCACCCTTCCCATTCTTCCCTTTCTAAATGGGAGTGATTATAGGAGATATGAAGCAGTTATCCTCTGCTTTGCCATTAGGAAAATTTCATAGTCAGTAAACTTCAAGGAACCACCTTCCAACCTAAGAGGGAGAACTGTGCACTGGCTTGATCCTTGATTCTGTGCGGATACAGTAAGTGGGAAACTTTAAGATCAACCTACTAAAGAGGCAGGAAAGAGGATGTGCATGGCTATTTCACGACCAGAAAGGTGGACTATAGGAAAAATTGCTGGCTGCTTACTAAAATATATGTATACCTTTGTTTTTGCTTTGTTTTTGTTTTTGATTTTTCCCCTGAGCTCACTTGACAATTTTCCTTTTGCTGCTAGCTATGGGCATGTGACTGAGTTTCGGCCAACAAAAAAAATAGATAAATTAGAGTTTTCTACTTCTAGAACTAACCTATAAAAATTTTCCATGTGTTCTCATTCATCTGGCTGAAATGGAGACGGCCCCCAGGGTGCTACTGGAAATAATCTGATGAAGATGACATAGCCTATGACATCCTGGATCCTGAATGACTGCATGAAGGAAAGCTACTCAAGTAACTTATTTTCTTCTTTCACACTGCTGTGACAACAGGAATCACTGCAGCATTTGAGCCTCTATACATTTTATATTTGTTTGTTACAGTAGGTAGTATCACCCTAACTAAAACAAGTATGTATAGATGTCTTCACATAAATTATTAAACTGTAATTTTCCTAAAGAGCATTATTACGGTTCTCAAATGCCAAATGCCTTTGAAATCTGTTCATATCAAGCTGTATTGTTTATTTATATTTATGGTCACACTGGACAATCGTAACAGTGGTCCATAACACAGTAAAAGGCATCCCCAAATTAATAATTACCACTTATGTGTAAAAACATAAATTCAATTAAAAAATATTTTTCTATCCATAATAATCTTCATATTTAATATTATGGTAATATTTAGGAATGTGCAAGGTAAGACAAAAAGTCAAATAAATAAAATCTTCACTTCTCATACACCATGTGGTTTAACTTTAAAATTTCAGAACTAAAACCAAGACATCACCTAATCCTATATTCTCACTTGTGATTATTCAGAACTTTAATACAAGCATCATAAAAAATATCAATAGATATATTATAATTTATTCATATAGCAACCATTTGCATAGCATTTTGCATTTATTAATTGCAAGGAGGAGTCAAGTTATTTTAATCTTGATTATGTGGGGCTAGAAAAAATATCACTCCATTTTAGGAGAGAAGTTGGTTTAAATAAATACATACACGAGGCATTATTACCCCTTCAATTTAGTTTTGTCTGTTGCCTTCATGGAATAGCTTAAATTTTAAAAAGCAAATTACTAAGCCGAGCTACCCAAATGGTCACTCACTATGCTTCCCTTAATTCCTTCCTGGTCATTTAAACCAACATCCTAACAGACATAACACTTTAGAGGCCAGTATTTTATTCATTCCTTACCTGTAGTAAATAAAAAAAGTAAGGGATCCATAAAGAAAATCTACCCACCAAAGTAAATTAGATTTTACTTTTTTTAAATTGTACTTTAAATAAACAAAGCGATACCAAAATATTTTTGGTGATACCCTATATTTTTATAAAGGCTTATACTCTGTGAATAGATACATTTTATGTTTATATAACCTATGAATATAAAAACTTTAAAAGAATTTCAACCTAAGAGATACAATAGAGAGGAGCTAGTTTGATTTTTGTTCCTAATTTTTGTTCCTAATTATTTTAGTGACTGATAATCCTTAACCAAAATTTCAAAAATTAAACCTTTATTCTTTGAAATTATTCCATTCTTTATGTATTCTATTCTATTCTTAAAGCAAAATAAAATTTTACCAAATGTTGAAACAAACAAAAAAGGCCTAGAGAACACACACACGCACAAATGCCCTACATTTATTAGCTGTGACAAACACAAGAAGGTAGAAAAATATTTTCTTTTCTAATAAACACATTGAGGCTATTCTAAATGATGTAAAGAGATACCCATTCATGTGTATGGTGCAAACTGTCAATGCCTCAGACATCTAGAACCTCTAAAACGTTCTGACTTTTCTTTGTTCTTCAAAGCCTTGCAGCAATCATCATTCATTTCTATTGCTTTGATGGTTAGATAGCAAATTCCCAAGAAATCCAGGGAGACATGAGCACACAGAGCTGCAATTTCTAATAAGACAGCTATTTGCATACAAGATCAGCCACAATTTAAAATGTGTTGTGATAGATGCGGAAAGGGAATAACAGATTTATATTAGCATGTACAATACCGAGATTGTTTTCACAATTTAATTCCTTGGAGATTACATCTCATCACCTTCTTTTATAAAGAACACCACATTCCCTGAGGAACTAACTTGCTCTGAGACCCAGCTAAACTAAAATATGGATTAATAAGATAATATTTATTATTTATGAATTTTGCTGTAGGAATGATTTCAGATTAAATCATCAGAGAAGTTTTTAACATTCTTGAAACTTGATAACACATACTTAAGGAAGAAAAATGCTAATTTTATTTAATACCTAAATTGCATATTAAAATATTTCATAATTAATTTGTATTTATTAAAACTTTACACTCTTCAGGACTTCTCAGATTAAAGAGAGTGTTTTTGTTTTTCATATCCTTTCTTAACCTGAATTTTACACAGCAATTTGCCACACGTATTTTTAAGTACAATATGTGACCTTTAAAAACAAACAAAGGTAGTGCAATATTCTATCGCATTCCAACAAAGTTATTTTATTGCTCATTTATACCTTTTTTATGAAATCCAGAAAGAACGAGTAAAGAAATAAGGAACCTGAAACCTTCACATATGTCTCTGCTTCCAGAAACAGCATTCATTCCAGACTGTGACATTTAAATACAGATCAAAACACAGGTTATTAAAAAAATTCAGCCCATGACCACAGAAAAAATAATAATCTCAGTTTTTAAGGCTAAAAGACCCTTACTTAAAAAAAAATCTTACTTAAGTATGACACTATAAATAGTCATAAAAGATGTTTAGTTATGGCTGAGTCAGAATTGGGAACCAATCATGAAAATACAATCTTATGCCAGATGTTGGGATGAACAAAGTAGTAAATAAAGAATGCATTTGTCCCTCATCTGGTGCATTCATTATTTCCAGAGTGATGTTTTAAAAATTCAAAGCTGATTACATAAGTAACATATAAGTTATCCAAATAATAACCCATTTCCCATATAAAGCAAAAACATTTAAAAACAGAACCATCAATAACCCAAGTTGTCATGTGTCCCTTACCCATGTTCTGGTGCACTATCAAACTCAGCTTTTAGTTCCATGATTTTGACAAGCTCATTCACATTTTCATGAATTTACCCATGCTCTGAAATGTACTTTAAATGTTACTTCCATATTCCCCCATTTGTGGAATCTATGTTTTATTATTTCAAGCAAGGGCACGTAATTCAGATCTCTAGACAGAATTCTCCACGCTTAAAGACATGAAAAAAAAAATGGGTCATTTGGGAGACTATCAAAGTGTGACACAGCATCCAAGCAGACAATGTATACTTTGACCTAATGTAATACTGAGATGATTTATTATAAGCAGGAATAAATTCCTACTATGTAAAACTAAAGAACTAATCAGTGGTCTTCCTAATGTTTTCAGAGATCCAAGTGACCACATCTTCCCTTTGCCAAATTAATTTCCTTTATAGCTGCAGAAAGAATATGTCAAAACTTGAACTGTGCAAAGGTGATTTCTAAAATCCTGATCACTTGCCAACACTGACATAAAAATTTGTAAGTAACTGTAAGATGGTTGGCAGTGTAACCCCAAAAGTCATATTCCAGGAAAGGAATCTTAGCCATTGGGACCCACCCTTCAGCCATACGATGGAGCTAAAATGAATACAGTATAAATAATACTGCTGGAACAGTTGCATATCCTTGTAAGGAAACAAAACAAAAATTGGACCCCTATCTCATATCACATACACAAATAAATTGAGGATAGATTACAGACCTAAACAAAAGAGCTAAAGCAATAAAGCTACTGGTGGGGGGAGAGATTATTATTACAACCTTGGACAAGGGAATATTTCTTAGAACACAATATATGGGGCACATAACTCAGTCGGTTAAGCATCCGACTCTTGATTTCAGTTCAGGTCATGATCTCATGGATTGTGAGTTTGAGCCCCACGTGGGGCTCTGTGCTGACAGTATGGAGCCTGCTTGGGATTCTCCCTCTCCCTCTGTCTCCCCCACTTGTGCTTGCATCCTCTCTCTCTCTGAAAAATAAACTTGCAAAAAAATTTTAAAAAAGAACACAAACAGAATAGATCATAAAGGCAAAAAAGAAAAAAAAAAGAGGATGTAAATTAGCTTTTGCTCATCAAAAGATACCAGGAAAAAATAAATGTGAATTATAGATACTCAGAAAATCTATATCTGAAAACAGACCTTGCTTTCAGAATGTGTAAAGAACTATTCAGTAATATATGTCATACAACCCAATACAAAAATGGGCAAAAGACTTGAACAGAAACTTCACCAAAGAAGATATATGGATGACAAATAAGCACATGAAAAGCTCTCAACACTATCAGTGATCAGCAAAATGCAAATTAAAATGTTACGATACCCACTTTACTATACAAAATATTGGGAGGCTGTGGAGCAACCAAAATTCTTGTACACTGCTGATGGGAGTGTAAATTGACAACCACTTTGGAAAATAGGCAATTTCTTACAAAGTTAACTACCAGCAATTCCATTCCTAGGTGTTCCTAAGAGAGATAAATACATACGCCCACAAAAAAGCTTTGTACAAGGATTTGTACAAGGATTTCATAGTATTTTTACTCATATAGCCAAAAACTGGAAATAGCCCCCATGTTGATCAACAGATAAACTGATAAACTGTGGCTTATTTATACAGAGAAAGAAGGAAAGAAAGAAAGAAAGAAAGAAAGAAAGAAAGAAAGAAAGAAAGAAAGAAAGAAAGAAAGAAAACGATTTACATAGTAATACATATTACTCGGTCAAAAAAAATACTGGTAAGACGCAACAATGGAGATAAATCTCAAAATTACTATGCTGAGTGAAAGAAGCAATGGCTCCTTTAGACCTAAATTAAAGGAGTATTCATCAGTTTTACACACCCTGGTAACATCATTTAACAATGATGACCCCTGCTTCTTCCCTGAAACACTCATTGAAACACTTACTTCCCATGGGCTAAGGAATATGTAAGAGGCGAGAAAGTAGACATGGAAAGTATAGACAAATCTATTATAAAATAAGGAAAAATGGGACACCTGAGTGGCTCAGTTGGTTGAGTCTCAGACTTCAGCTCAGGTCATGATTTCACAGTTCGTGAGTTAGAGCCCTGCATCAGGTTTGTGCTGACAGCTTGGAGCCTGGAGCCTGCTTCAGATTCGGTGTCTCCTTCTCTCTCTGCCCCTCCCCCTCTGTATCTCTCTCTCTCTCTCTCTCAAAAATGAAAATAAACGTTAAAAAAATTTAAAAAATATAAAATAAGGGAAAGGAAGGGGATACATAGAACACTATGCAGAGAGGAAGGGAGAAGTTAAGGAAGACTTATATATATATAAGTGTATATATATGTGTATATATATATATAAAGTGTATATATATGTGTATATACTTTGTTTTGTTTTACTCTTGAGGGCTTGCTTGTTTGTTTTTGAATGCAGAGGGAAATTTGAGTCAGTCTAAATAATAAGTAGAAGGAGCCAGTGGAGGGAGGTGGTGAAGAGACAGGAAAAAAAATAAAAAATGATTGTGCTTTTCAAGTAGGCAGGACGGGATAGGACTCAGTGCACACTTGAACTGATAATCACAGCAAACGACCTGTTTCATGTTAACAGGAAAGAGGGAAGGGGGGCAGGTGAGAATACCTCTTGTGAAGTTTGGCAGAGTCTGAATTAGAGGAAGCTCCACTGGGCAGCTCCACGTTCACACTATGAAGTAAGAGGTACACTGTCTCCTAGGAGTGAAATGGAAGGTAGGGACTTTGGAGATTTGAGACCACAGAGGCTGGAATTGATGCTGGGGAAAAACAGAAAGCGCTGTCCAGGGAAAACAGAATTAATGAGAAACATTAAGAGACTGAATTAATTTGGTAACCATGAATCCTTGGTCGCATTAAACTACATGATTGAAAATAGCATGTTTTTTGCTGAGTGCTCAGCTGCTCGCTGCTGGTTTGGGGAAGGGGTAGACAGCTGGATGAAGCAAAGTTTAGGTTTTCCCAGAGAGGCATGACAGAAGGGCAGTAGGGCAGAAAAGTCTAGGATACTATAAAAAGTGGGTAAAGTGATGTGCCATGGTGTCTAAAACTAGAGAAGGAAGTGAAGACAGCAGGGGGATGTAGAGTTAAGCAGAAAGCGGACCGACTTTTGGACTTAAAAGATTTGGATGAGGTCAAATAATCAAAGTTTTGAGAATAAAAGAGCTTGAGTTTCTTCGACTAGAGAACTAATGTTTATTAATAGAGAGTATGAGGTGATTGGTGTTATTACTGAAATGAAGCAGGTTATGATCCAGGGTGACTAAAGTAATAGGAAAACCATATGGCAGACAAGTTAAGGAAATGAGAGGCCAGGATAGTACATTACACATGTGGATAGTGAAGGCACCCAGGATGGTGGAAGGATTTGGGCTAAGGTGGAAAGACCCTAAGTCAGGATGACAGAGGAGTGACCTGGGTGGCCACAGTTAACAGGAGTAAAGAGACGTCAAGGGTAGGTACTACAGTCAAAGGGAATGAACTACAGAGGAGTTGGGTTTTTTGTTTCATTTATCTTGTTTATTTTTATATACATGGAAAAGTAAATGAACTAGAAGTGGCAATAAGAAAATAAAAAGATAACCACCAGACTTTTGATCCCCAGGTGTGTGGAGAGTTAAGGAAAGAAGAGTCTCCACTTAAGAAGGCCTTGGGGAAATGGTATCAGGTTTCAATTAATGTCAAGAGGTAAAAGTAATAATTGATGTAGTGCTTGAAGATGGACAGGGTTCAAGGATATAAAGTATAACAGAGAGAAGGAAGAGAATAACGAGAGATTGGTCCATTAAAAGTAATAAAAATAAGCCTCAGAATAATACGAGCATAAGTATTCAGGGGAGACAAATGGCCAATGTGTCCTCTTGGACAGCAAATAAAGATAACAGGAATGTGTAATGTCTTGAAGAAGGTTATCTCTAAACTGCATTGAGTACTCAGGCCTCTCAGGAGTGAGCTGTGGCCTGGGTAAAATGAAGAAATCCCAGTCCCTCTGGCTGGAATTGAGCATCTCAGAAGAAAGACTCGGGTCTCTAGAGTCTAGTAGGCATACCAGCTCACCAGGAGCAAGCAAAGGCTCTAGGTCAGCATTGGTCAAAATGTTGTCCATCCATCACCAACATCAAAGTTGTCTGGGATGCTCATTAAAATGCAGATTCCTGAGCCCCATCATAGTCTTACCGAATGAAAATCTCAAAGTCTCAGGTCCATGAATCTCCAGGTTTTTTGTGTGTTTGTTTGTTTTTGCTCTTGGTTTTTTTGTTTTTTTGTTTTTTGTTTTTTTGTTTTTGTTTTTTTTTTTTGGCCGTTAATGTTTTGAGAATCACTACTTTTATTTTTTATGAGCTCACAGGTAATCCTGTTGACTGGCATTTGAGAAATGCTGCTGGAAGTCGATGGAAGGCCTCAGCAGGGACTGTGAGATCTCTCAGCCTCTTTGGTGGAGGCTGAATAAGGCAGTATGACTAAACTGTGGAAGTGTTTACAAATCCAAATCGGCTGAAACTTCAGACTTCTAAATTCAAAAAGAAACCATAAAAGGGTTTTGTGCAGTGAGGTAACCAAATCAGACACTTTTTAATATGATTAGACAGACTGGAAGGTTTGAAGATAATTAATAAGCTTAAAAAAAAATCTAGTTACATTCCAAAGGCAATCTAATAAGAGAGCAACACAGCAAGCAGAAAGGAAGAGACATTTGGGGGTTGACTTTTCAGAATTTGGGAACAGCACAAGGGGGTACAGGGCAGAGGACAAGCTGAAGAAAACTGTGCTTTTAAACTTTAGTGATGATTAAAATACAAAGTCCCAGGCCTCATTCTTCAGAGATACCTGGTCAGTACTGTTGGGGAGGGACCAAGGAAGCTGCATTTTTAACAAGTACCAACTTCTGCCAAAGTTTTCAATCTTAGGATCATACTTGACAAAATACTGGTTTAGAGACATGGTATGTCACTAACAGAAACAGGTAGTACAAGGAGGTAATAGGGAGAAATAGACATGGGGTAGGTGGTGAGGGTAGGGGAGTGTTATAAATACACATTATAAAATGTTTGTAATTGCTATAAGAAAACAATGCTCCTGTTTTTCCTGAAACCTCATTGGATTGGTTGATCTAAACATAATTGTATCACAAATTCCCTGGTCTCCATCAAAAAATATCCACAAATATTTTACTTACTTTTATTTTAATGTCTTCTTAATGCACAGATTGTTGTGGCATCTGGACACATGACATACTTCAAAACAACACATTAAATTTATACTGCCCAGAATAGACAAAAAGCTGTCTTGTATGTACCATCAACAATGCTCATCACTGGGGGGGGGGGGGGTGCTACAGTAGCTGGGTCCCCTGGAATTATTATTTATTTTAGTTCTGAATTTTGCACGAGTATTAGAGGAATGAACACTTCAAATCAGAGGAGAGAATTTCTATCAAATAAGTGACCATGTTCCTAAGTAGAAAAATGATCATTATTATTTACAGGGTTTAAATTCAACAAAATGGGAAATGCACTTCAGTCAATTTCTTGTATTACATTTGTAAAAGGAGATGGGTTAGTTAAACAAGGACTGGCCAATAAGGTAACTTTTAATAGTCAACATGGGAATGCAAGCTGGTGCAGCCACTCTAGAAAACAGTATGGAGGCTCCTCAAAAAACTAAAAATAGAATTACCCTATGGCCCAGCAATTTTACTATTAGGCATTTATCCACGGGATACAGGTGTGCTGTTTTGAAGGGACACATGCACCCCCATGTTTATAGCAGCACTATCAACAATAGCCAAAGTATGGAAAGAGCCCAAATGTCCATTGATGGGTGAATGGATAAAGAAGATATGATATATATATATATATACACAATGTAGTATTCCTTGGCAATCAAGAAGAATGAAATCTTGCCATTTGCATCTACATGGATGGAACTGGAGGGTATTATGCTAAGTGAAATTAGTCAGTCAGAGAAAGACAAAAATCATATGACTTCACTCATACGAGGACTTTGAGAAACAAAACAGATGAACATAAGGGAAGGGAAACAAAAATAATATAAAAACAGGGAGGGGGACAAAACAGAAGAGACTCATAAATATGGAGAACTGAGGGTTACTGGAGGGGTTGTGGGAGGGAGGATGGGCTAAATGGGTAAGAGGCACTAAGGAATCTACTCCTGAAATCATTGTTGCAATATATGCTAACTAATTTGGATGTGAATTTTAAAAAATAAAAAAGCAAATTAAAAAAAAATTTTAAAAATAGTCAACAAAAAGTCATTAGTGACATAAAGTACACTATCTTTCAAATAAAGGTTTTTTTTTGTCAACTGTACTTCCAAAAAGTTTCTAAGGTTATAATAAACATGGTATCAAATAAGCAAAACTGCAGACCCTGTTTTTACTATTACAAAGTGCTGATACAAGGAGGCACACATCCAACCATATTAGAAAAGCAAAGACATCTACAATTTTAGTATAAAACCAGTAAGGCAGGGGCGCCTGGGTATCTCAATCCGTTAAGCGTCAGACTCTGGATTTCAGCTCAGGTCATGATGTCACAGTCTTGAGACTGAGCCCCAGGTTGGGCTCTGAGCTCTGAGCATGGACTCTAAGATTCTCTCTCTCTCTCTCTCTCTCTCTCTCTCTCTCTCTCTCTCTCACACACACACACACACACACTGCCCTTCCCCCACTCTCTCTCCAAAAACAAAACAAGACAAAAAAACCCCAAAAAACAGTAAGGCAGGCAACTCCTACTACTTAACGATAAAAGCTTAATGAGTCAAGAGGAAAGAGAAGAAACAAGTATATGTTTGGCTTCAGGGATTCTGAGGTAGACAAAAGGCACTTTCATGTCTACCTTGACCACTAACCAATACACTTTCAGACTTTTTTCTGACGAGACAACGCGTAATTGAAAATAGGATTATAGATCTAAAGGTCGCGAGATTTGATATTTTTAATACTTACAATCCCTTTAAACTGGGTTACTTTTAGAGAATTATATGAAACCCAAGATTTTCTCAATTATTATATGGATAAAAATTTTTTTATTCTTTCCAGTGGGTACCAAACATTGGTGGCCAAAGGAAGAGGGAAAACGATAAGCCTTAGTTGCAAACGTCTCAGACAGCATCTAGTCTTCTCTCTGTAATTCCTAAGTAAACAGATAAATATATATATATATATACACACATATATATATATATACACACATATATATATATGTTACCATAATTTCTCAATACAAACTCCCTTTTCTTGGTTTTCAAGTAATATTAGTGAATTCTTATGATTCAGAGCTTTCAATCAGTTACCCAAGACAAGGTTTACAGGCAAAAAGTACATTTTTTTTTTTTTAATATTTAGCCCAAATGTTTAAACACATTTGACTGGGAACTTCCAAATAATATATCTGTGCTCAGCATGGATGAAATGTTCTGATACACTCTAAATCTATCAAAATCACAAAAACCAAGTTTGGCTTATTCAAAGCTAAAGTTATAATGTTTCTTAGTTTATATGTATTTTACATTGAAGCAAACATGAACCAAGTTCTCCAACTATGGTAGTTTTAGGAGAACATAGTAACAATTTTGGGAAGTCTACCGAAAAGCTTTTTGAGTCTCTACCTGTGCCTTGTCAGTTTCTTAGAGAGGACTTAAATATGTAATGTTTCCAATGTTACTTGACCCACTTTTCAAATTTTGCATGTTATTTTGTAAAGCCTCCATTTCATGTTAAGTTTGGTGGAATACAGGGATTATTGGAAAGCTGATTTAGAAGGATTATAAGGAAAGTGAATAAGCATCTGGTTAATGAATAAAAGATGTGAAGAACTGGCTAAAACATATACTTATCAGCTCCCCAGCTTCATATATGAAAGGAATATTCTGCCAACAGAGACCTAGAATAGGATGACTATATAATTTTACCATCCAAGCCAGAACATTTTGAAAGTGAAAGGGAACTCTTTGTCACCAGACAAGTATAAACCAGGACTGTCCCGGGCCAACTTTTGCCCCAGTATACTCTTCTCCCAACTATAAAGTACACAGGTACAATTCACAAGACACCGAACCTCGACTAGTTTTGTCATTCATAAGGTGTTGCAATAGAAGGAAGGAATGGCAAATCATCTTCTGGAATACTTACATTTCACGAAACAAATTATTATTTTAGATAATACTTGCAGATAGGGCAATACCACAATATCAGATTGTGCTCTGGGACAAACTGTCCTTATTTGTGAAATCTCTCTGCTACATGTAGAACTACTGAATACTTGGTCTTGAAACTAAGCTGTTGGTTTCCAAGCTAGTGCTGTCCAATTCTCCCTTTCCTCTCTTGATTTCTTCTTGACCATCTTCATATGCACCCTTCCCCAGTCTGTCTCACGTGCTCTCCTTGGGTGCCTCAACCCTGTGAATATATGGATCAGGGACCTATTTCCTTAGCTCTGGATTCTTCAATCACACATACAGCATCATTCTAACTGGACATGACCAATCTGAACTTCTCTTTTCTCCCAATGACTGCCTTGTTTTACCCAGGTCCTGTCCCCATTTATTTTCTGGCAAAACTCACAAGAATATCACAGAAGTGATACTGTTTTCCTCTCATTATATGTTTTCCTCAACTGGTGGTGTTAACTTTCATCACTTGATTAAGGCAATAATCCACTGACTTCTCCAATGTGAATTTAGTTTTTTCCTCTTTGTAAATAGTGTTTGGTTAGGGGGATACTTTGAACTGTATAAATATCCTGTTCTTCCTCAAATTTTCAACTACTAGTTTAGCATTTATTGATGGTTTGTGCTGAATTACTTATACAGTTGTCAAATGATAATTTTCTAATTTCATCATTCCTTATACTTTAACTGGTATTCTATGGTATAAAAAAGTGGTTTTTTTTCTCATTTATTTATTCATTTTTTGTGTTTATAGCAGTATAGACTTGTATTACTGTTTTATTCAATTGGTTAAAATTCATTTCCATCATATGTTTATTTTGATGCTCAAATTGTCCTGGATTTGGCCAGTGGAAGATCCTTTAAGTGACTTATATCTTTTTGACATATTGCCATCATTTTTTAAACACTTGCTATTTTCTGGCACAATAAAATATTCAAGGTTCATCTTATACTTTCCCTGATCCTGCCCTGGAATCTGCCATTTCTGCCATGAGCTCAGTTACCTTTCAGTGAGGAATAGTTCTTAGAAATCAAGATCAGGGGGCAGGATATGTTCACTGCTAAGGGGCTGATGCTGTTTCCAAGCTTGTTGGTGCACGGAGCTAGGGAACATATGTATTGGCATGAAGTCAGTGCTTCCAATTTCTAATCAAGTGCCACACAATTCACTATAGTTTCGCCCTTTCCACATTTATATTTGTAACTTTCTCCTCCAATACTGACAAACCTCTCAGCATTATCATCCATGAAATTTGTCATATTTAATTTTTTGTATAGTATTCAGTAATAAAAAGTTAATGCCTAAGATTTTTTAACTTGTAGATCATCTAAGAAACAATGGACAAAAGCCCGTTTAAACTAAATCTACCAAGTAACTAACCTGTGCTGATGTAGACCAATTGAGGGTAACACTAATATCGATTAAATAACCCACAGATGCCGATCACATTATTTTGTGCCTTACAGACATGTGCTTCCACTCTGTGGCATGAAAAATGAGACTGCTCTTAAAACTAGACCTATCCCTAAAGGCAGCCATGGGGTCTACTTCTCGTAAGTATATGTCTGCATACAGGAGGAGAAACTGGTGGAATAAAATCAAAGTACTTTGAAGATAAGGGGTAAATGGAATTCTAAACAGACAACTAAAACCAAATGTTTTCAATGTTTTCAAAAGCTACATGCTATGTATACATAAGTACTCATACATAAAAAAGAAATAGATCGCATATATCGAATTGCTAACATTCAAGATCTATATTATGCAATTACATGTATATATATTGATTCATCATTTAATCTAAGATTTGAAAATTATGGATTTTCATGTTTTTTTGTTTACTAAACTTTTTATTTTAATTCCAGTACAATTAACATACAGTGTTATATCAGTTTAGGTATACAACACAGTGAATCAACAATTCTATACATTACTCAGTGCTTATCATTATAAGTGTACTCTTTAATCCCCATCACCTATTTCACCCATGCCCTCACCTACCTCCCCTGTGATAACCATCCGTTTGTTCTCTATAATTAAGAGTCTGATTCTTGGGTTCTCTTTTTTTTTTTTCCTTTGCTCACTTGTTTTATTTCTTAAATTCCACATATGAGTGAAAACATAGGTTGTTTCTTTCTCTGACTGACTTATTTCACTTACCACTATACTATGTAGTTCCATCCATGTTGTTGAAAATGCAAGATTTCATTCTTTTTTATGGCTGAATAATATTGCATAGTATGTACATGTATATATGTATATGTATATACATACTACATGTTCTTTATCCATTCATCAGTTGATAGACACTTGGGCTGTTCCATAATTTGGCTATTATAAATAATGCTACAATAATATAGGGGTGCATGTCTCCTTTTGAATTATTGTTTTTGTATTTTTTGAGTAAATACCCAGTAGTAGTGTGATTACTGGATCATAGGATAAGTTCTATTTTTAACTTTTTGAGAAACTTCTACACTGTTTTCCACAGTGGCTATATCAGTTTGCAGTCTCACCAACAGTGCAAGAAGGTTCCTATTTCTCCACATCCTTGCCAACACTTGTCTCTATGTTTTTTATTTTAGTCATTCTGGCAGTTATAAAATGATATCTCATTGTAGTTTTGATCTGCATTTCCCTGATGATGAGGGATTTGAGCATCTTTTCATGTGTCTGTTGGCCATCTGGATATCTTCTTTGTAGAAATACCTATTCATGTCTTCTGCCTACCTTTTCATTGGCTGATGTGTTTTGGGGGTGATGATTGGTATCAGTTCTTTATGTATTTTGATACTAACCCTTTATCAGGTAATGTCATTTGCAAATATCTTCTCCCATTGAATAGGTTGCCTTTTAGTTTTGTGTCAATTACCATTATGGCAATGATCACTTATGCTAATTATTAGTCACTTTAGTGTGTATTATATATTTCAAGTAATCAGGTTTTCAAATTCAACAAAAACATCATATGACAAGTCACTTAAGTCCATCTAGATAGAGCAAAACATATGATTTAACTTATAGGTGGAATCTAAAAAAACAAAACAAATGAACCAAAAACTGGAAAAAAAAGAAACAGATACAGAGAACAAACTGTTGCTTGCAAACAAAAAGGGAGTGGGGGCATGGGCAAAATAGGTGAAGAAGATAAGAGATACAAACTTCTAATTATAAAATAATTAACTCATGGGGAGAAAAAGTACAGCATAGGAAATATAGTCAGTAGCATTATAGTAACAATATATGGTGACAAATAGCACCAGTTTATGGTGAGTACTACATGTTGTACAGAATTGCCAAATCACTATATTGTACAAGTAAAACGAATATAACATTGTATGTCAAATATATTTCAGTAATAAAAAGGTTTTTAAAACTTCCAAAATAACCTCAATTTGTCCTTATTTCTCTCTCTCTCTCTCTCTCTCTCTCTCTCTCTGGCTAACCACTTTAGGAAAAGTGAACTGAAAAATAAAATTCTAGTTTGGTACATGGATAGTTTCCAAGAAACACTCAATGTTAATATACCAGACCAGAACATATAAAACTTTAATTGAGCCAAGTCTTTTCAATAAAAGATTGAATGATGAATGATTTTGACAAAGCCATGCTGTCTCCCTTCTTAACGTGGTTCCTACATTTCCTTGAAATTTAAAAAGGTAGTTTACTTGATCATATGTATCAGGTTATAATCATTTTCATGCGTAGGAACAAATGCCAGAAACAAACAAATTAAAGAGGCCCAGTAATAATATTACATACACTTTAAAGATATCTTTTAGAACCAAGGAAAGATATGTTCACTGAGGTAAACTTAATTTGAATATATAAGGGGAAATAAACATCTCAAGGCAACTATCAGAATGCTCTTTATGGTTATTCTGTTTCTAATAGCTTCATAATTCTGTATGACTTATCTAAAAATAGCTTTATTAGTAAATAAGTGTCAAAAGTATAAAAATAACTACTATACATCCAATTTCATAGAAGTTGCATTAAATGCATTCATTATATTGAAGTCCCATGTGATTATATCATTACCATTTTACTAATATAAGGATTTCTCAGATTGGTAGTTTTCAAACATATTGTGTTATTAAAACTTATATTTATAAACAATGATGCAAATTACTCATTTTTAAAACCACCAAACTATACTACCCAAGAAATATGATAAAAAGTATTGAGTTTAAAAATTGAGAAAACAATGTGGAAAAACGTTAATAGGGAGAAGCGCTGAGTTATTTACTAGCATAATTGTATTATGTAGAAACAAGTAAATAAATAAAAATAGAGAAAAGTACAAAAATACAAAAGTATATTTTTTATGTTTCTCTAATTATGGATTGATAAAGGAAAAAATATCCCAGCTATGAACCAAAACACAAATGAGAAAACCATAAATTCTATTTTGTACCAGATTCTATTTCCCATCACCTATTCCCTAATTCCTATTCTACCAAATGTATAATGTCTTTTATAAGGCATTTCACTTAAGAAGATGTATGTCAAAGATGCTTGATAGCTGACATTTTTAAATGTTTCACATTGTTTCCCAAAAGAAAAAAGAAATAATTAGAGAAAAGCTATGAAGTGAAAATATGGAAAATACAGATTTGAAATAGTTAAAAAGCAATAAAAGACTTTACATTCTATCACGGTTATGAATTACCGAGATTGAAACACTTCAACCTAGAAATTATCAGGTTTCTGTGTACATGAGCATTCATTTTGTGAGAACTGAACATCCAACATTCTTGTGTTATGTGCATATTGCTTTATGTATTATACATCAATGAATAGTTACAAAAAATGCAACTACCATAAAACTTAGAAGAAATTAAAATAGACAAAAGACTGAAAAAAAAACTAAAAAGAAAACACTAGAACAAAAAGGAGTAAAGTCCTTCAATTACAAGGGATGATAAACTAAGAGCAATAAACAATGAAATAGGAAACAAAGACAAAAAAGAGATGAAATGATCAACATGGACAAAAGCTGATCTTTTGAAAAATAACAACATGTAGCAAACTCTTGTCGGTAGCAAACTCTTGTCGGTAGCAAACTCTTGTCGTTAGCAAACTCTTGTCGTTACAGAACAAGAGAAAAGATACAAAAGTATAAGAAATGTATAAGGGAACCCAACTACACATTCAGCAGCTATTACTATTACATAACAAGAGGATTCTGTAAAAAACTTCTTGTCAATAAATTTAAAAATTAAGATAAAACATTTCTTAGAAAACAGTTTTTCTAACACCGGTTCAAGAGGCATAAAATTGAACAGCACAAAAGTCATTTAATGGAGTCAATTAGTAATTAAAATCTATCCTTAAAAATAAAAACAAAACAAACAAGACTGGATAGTTTTACTGGATAGATAAGTTCTATCACCCATCCAAGAGACAGATAATCCATATAAATAAGCTACATCAGATACATAAAGTGATAAGCTATTTTGAAAAACAAAAAGGTACAACACTTCTCAACTCATTTAATGAAGCTAATAAACCCTTATAATGACAAGAAGGCAAGGACATTATGAGAATGAGAAATCATAGGCCAAACTCACTTAAAAAGAGAGAGATAAAATCCCAAATATAATATTAGAAACCAAATCCAGTATGCATAATCATAATAAAATTTACCACGATAAAGCTTGGCTAATAACAAAAATGGAACGATAGTTTAATATTAAATAATGCATTAATAATATTCTCCATGTTAACTTATTTAAGGTGAAATAAATTGGAAGTCCTCAACAGATACAGGAAAAAAAAAAAAACGTATTCATTACTCATTGATTCTTAAAGAGTGAGAGAAAGAAGAAAAGAAAGCAGGGAGGGAGGAAAGAAAGGAGAAAGAGAGGAAAGAAGGAAATATCAACAGAAAAGAACTTTCTTACTCTGTTGATGGGTAGCAAACAGGTAAAGAAAAGATTGCCCTTAATAGTGAAAATCATGAACAAGACAAAGATAATCACTATACTCAGAAATCCAGATGATATAATGATATAAGGGGAGTCAGGACATGGGAACTGGAGAGGAAAAAAAAAAGTTATTATTCACAAATAATATGACTGGGGAAGGGCAGAGAAAAACTATATGCAAATTATTAGAATCTGTACAAGATTCTTTGTAAGAGCTCAGCAAAGTTACAATTTATAAAGTCCATATACAAAAATCATAATTATTATAGCAATAAACATTTTTAAATATCTATAAATACTATGGATACCTCTAAAACATATGCAAGACCACTCATGGAACTTTTTTTAAGAAAACAGATTATTACAATTAAATAAGAGCAGTAATTAATGAGTATTTTGCTGAGTGCAATGGCAGGATCTAGTAAAATTTAAGATATGTATATACCAGAACCATCAATTCCACTGCTTAGTTATATGAATCAGAGAAACAATGCTATATGTGCACGAAAAAACTAACAAGACTTACTCATTGCAACATTTTTAATAACAGCAAAAAAATTTTTTTAAAGAATCCAAAGCCCTGTAAATATACCACAATTTATTCATCAATGAAATATAGTACAGTTAAAATATGTGGGCAATGATACACGTGTTAAC
The DNA here is from genome assembly GCF_018350155.1 of Leopardus geoffroyi. NCBI lineage: Eukaryota > Metazoa > Chordata > Mammalia > Carnivora > Felidae > Leopardus > Leopardus geoffroyi. The sequence continues at coordinate 114,065,096 of NC_059338.1, read as the reverse complement.
ACATTTATGTAACATTTTAACATATACAAATAAATAGCTGATACCATTTAGGGGAAATATATATACATAATAAAAGTGTTATATATATATATTTCATGTTTCTTAATAATAAACATCAAAACATCAAATTCTTTGGTTATCTGGTGGAAACAAGGAAGATGGATACACCTGAGATCTCTTGCACAGAGATGTTTAATTGGATCTGTTAACAGCATATAGTTGGGTCTTGTTTTTTCACCCAGCCTGAAAACATTTGTTTTAAGTGGAGTATTAAGATCACCTTGTTTAGGGGCGCCTGGGTGGCTCGGTCGGTTAAGCGTCCGACTTCGGCTCAGGTCATGATCTCACGGTCCGTGAGTTCAAGCCCCGCGTCAGGCTCTGTGCTGACAGCCTGGAGCCTGTTTCAGATTCTGTGTCTCCCTCTCTCTCTCTCTGCCCCTCCCCTGTTCATGCTCCGTCTCTCTCTGTCTCAAAAACAAATAAACGTTAAAAAAAGATCATTTTGTTTAATGGAATTGTGTTTGTGTTTATATCCACTATTATGTAATTTATTTTCTATTTGTCCCATCTGTTCTTTTCCTTGCTCTTCTTTACCTGCTTCTTTGGGATTAATTGAACATATTTTAGTATTCTACTCTATCTTCACTTTTAATCTGTAGTTATTCTTCTTTGTTTTGCAGTTCTGGTGGTCACTCTTGCATTTTTTATGTACATAAATTGCTTATCACTGTCTAGCTTCAAATAATCTTCTACTACATTACATATTGCATATAACAGTAAGCTTCCATTCCCCTTCCCCAGTCCTTTGGGCTATTATTGTCATGCATTACATCTACATGTATAATAAATAAGTTAGAGCCAATATACTGGCTTTAAGCAATCAATTATATTTTTAAAATTTTTTAAAATGAGAAAAATGTTTTTCATATTTACTGACATATTTACTATTTCCAGTTCTCTTTATTCATTGTATAAATTGATTATTTCATTTTCCTTTTTCCTGAAGAACTTACTTTAACATTTCTTGTAGTGCAAATTTGTGGCAATGAATTGTCTCAGCTGTTTTGTTTTATTTTGTTTTTTGATAAAGAAGTATTTGTTTTGTCCTTCATGCTTGAAGAATATTTTTGCTGGGTATAGAATTCTATTTTCTTTCAATACTTAACAGATGCCACTCCTTAGTCTTCTGGTTGGAACAATATTGAAGAACACTCTTCAAATTTATTTTTTTTTCTTTACTTCATATGCATCCCCTGCTTTGACTATTTTAGATTTCTTTTATCACTGTTTTCAGCAATTTAATTTTGATGGGCTTTGCTGTCTGTTTTATCCTGGTTAGGGTTCTTTGGACAGTTCAACTAGCCTACCTAGGTTCTATCCTACCCTGATCTTGCAAACAATTACAACAAAATAAATAATAACAAAATCTTTTTCTAAGAAGACCGTGTAAGCATTAATCTGAAGTCTGCTATAATTGTGTGAAATTTAGACAATTAGCTTTTGTCTACACTAGTAAAGAATACCAATCTGGTTCAATACTCATATTTGAAAAGCAACACATCCACAAGATCAATGCTTCTCAGTATAACTCTAGAACTCAATTAACAGAAGTATGCAAAGGACCGATATTTATTGCTCCTCATGTTAATTATGCTTGAATTATTTCCCCATCCATAAAACAACCTAAATTTTGAAGAGGTTCTAAGAGCCAAGACCATCACACTACTTAAAAATTAAACTTCAGGGGCGCCTGGGTGGCGCAGTCGGTTAAGCGTCCGACTTCAGCCAGGTCACGATCTCGCGGTCCGGGAGTTCGAGCCCCGCGTCAGGCTCTGGGCTGATGGCTCAGAGCCTGGAGCCTGTTTCCGATTCTGTGTCTCCCTCTCTCTCTGCCCCTCCCCCGTTCATGCTCTGTCTCTCTCTCTGTCCCAAAAATAAATAAACGTTGAAAAAAAAAATTAAAAAAAAAAAAAAAAAAAATTAAACTTCATAAACATTTAATGGGTTCAAACTGTGGCCTAGGTGCATTTACATATGATAAAGAATCTTTAAAGCAGTTGGCCAGATGCAATCACTATAAATTTACCTCTGTTAGACCCAATTTATGCACTTGCCCAGATTCACTGACTACGATAGCCTCAATCACTTGCCCAGTGGACAACACCAACCATTACCTTCAGCTCACTTTGGCCTCCTCTGGGTGTGAAGGTGAAAGCACAACTTCCACTACCACATCCACAGTCACAGGAATACCTACCAACTCCAACACCCACAGGAAGCCTGGCTCCTCACCAATTCCAAGATTACAATGAAGCCTGAGAGCACACAGTGTGAGAGTTTCCCCAACAACAATCTTAAAAGTACAAGGACAGTAGCATACTGTCAAAGGTGAGCTTTGACCAATGAGAAACAAAAGATGGGAAGAGGCTGGCAGATAAATTTCTTTCTCTTCCTCAGTTCAGCTACAGTTCACCTTTGAGCAGCATGGGGGTTAGGTGTGCCAAACCATCACAGAGTCAAAAATCCATGGATAGCCTTTAATTCCTCCAAAACTTAACTACTAATAGTCCACTGTGGACTGGAAGCCTCGCCAATAACACAGTCAATTAACACATATTTTGCATGTTATATGCATTATATATTATATTATATTTTTACAATAAAGTAAGCTAGAGAAAATACTATACTGTATTTATTGAAAGAAATCCACATATTTTAAATGCACAGTTCAAATCTACATTGTTCGAGGGTCAACTGTAATTGGTTTTGTATAGCATGTCTGGAGATTAACCACTTGAATAAACAAAAGTCTACGTTTTCTTATGCGGCTGTGGCCAGCTTAAGTAACCACCTTGCATTTGTCTTTCTTATCTACTGTTTTTCTTTTTTTTTTTTTTTTTTTAACATTTTTCACTTACTCACGTCCCCCTAGTATTGCACCCAAGTTTAACCTGTACCTCAAACTCTGTTGTCTGATGAGACTATATGAAAATTCATTACTAAATTTCTGTCACATCGATTCCTAAATATATTACAGCTTTTTGCAATTAACTGGGATACTCCATGTTTTCTCAAAACAGTTTTGAATGTACAATGGAGACACAGAGTAACTCTGCCTAGAAATTCATAAGCTGCTTTTTAAAAATATAAATCTCAGTGTGTGGGTTCTTTATGTCTATCCTGTTCTAAACCCAGATAAGAACATCTATGAAGATAGTGGCAGAGACATAGGAAGTGGTATGTCAAATGTAAATACAAAAATGTTAAGTGGATACAGCAAGAAAGACCTGATATTAGCTGCAAAAATAATGAAGTGACCTTGGAGCACTTAGTAAATCAAAGTCTGTGTATGGGTGGAATCTGTGAGCATGATGAAATATAACTCTTATGATTATGTTACATTAAGTGACAAAAGAGGTTTCACCGATTTAATTAATATCTGTATCAGTTGACTTTAAAATAGGGATATTATCAAAGTGGGACTCGTCTAATAATATGACCACTTTAAATCTTGGTTTAGAGGTCAAAGTCAAAGAAGTCAAAGAGATTCAAATTAAAAGGGATTTGATGCCTGAGAAATTCTCCACTGCTGGATGAAGCCACCTGGCAAGAAATATGAGTCGCCTGAAGGAGGTCAGTGAACTAAGGAGGAAATGAGGACTTCAGTCCTACAACCACAAGAAACTAAATTCGGCCAAAAACCTATATAAGTTTAGAAGCGGATTCTTTCACAAAGCCTTGAACATCTGGTTGGCATTTGGTTTCAAGTTTGCAATACCCTGAGCAGAGAACCCTGTCAGGCTGCACTGGACTTCTGATCTACAAAATAGGGACCTAATAAATGGTTGTTGCTTTAAGCCATGAAGTTTACGGTAATTTTTAATGCAGCAATATAAAACTAATTAATATATCGGGGCACCTGGATGGCTCAGTCAGTTAAGTGTCCGACTTCAGCTCATGTCATGATCTTGCTGTTCGTGGGTTCGAGCCCCGCGTCTGGCTCTGTGCTGACAGCTCAGAGCCTGAAACCTGCTTCAGATTCTGTGTCTCCCTCTCTCTCTCTGCCCCTCCCCCACTCATGCTCTCTCCCTCTCTCTCTCTCTCTGTCTCTCAAAATAAACATTAAAAAAAATTAAATCTAATTAATACATACCTGGAAACAGGTCATCTAATATCTAGATTATTTAATCAGTTAAACATAGCTATGCAGGTTATTACTAGTAATTATTTTTAAAGACAAAAGAATGGTAAATTTTGTTATATTCTCTCCTAAACTATATTCTTATTAGTAAGTTAAAATGTCGCAATATTAACATATATTTTAATGGTTTCTATATTAGAATCAGTTGTTATTCTACTATGGCATTAGTACTCTACAAGTGGTATCTTTCCCACTGGCCAATTTTCAACAGTGTTGATAAAATTCTTCTTCAGATAAGTTAACATTTACCTCTGAATCAAGTACTCCAGAAGGATATTTCCAAAAGAGACAGATTATTGTCAGCAGTTTGCTATTTGCCTCATGAACAAACAGAATAACATTCACTGATGTTCATAACCAAAGGCCACAAAGCAAAGGAAATACATAAATGTTTTCTGAATTAAAAAATGCAATTATTTTAATATAGTTTCTAAATATATCTCATTTCATTTTCTTTTATACATTATTACTTCTATAATTATATGATTAAATATATCTTCTCCTTCAGCCATGTCTTATAATAAAGGAGTTTATTTTATTTCTGCCCCAGCTCTTTGTATCCGAACTCACATGTCATTCAGATATATAAGGTACTGATTGAAAAAAACATCTTTTCATCTTTATTCTTTTCAAATAATTTGGAAAACACGTACTTTGGATCTTCTGGTTAAAAAGAAGTAGAAAATGAATATAGGCAACCCCAGTCACATGGTCCTTAAATGCTCATTCATATAGGTATACATTGGGACCATGCAGCAATACAAAGAAAACCAGGGATAGTGACATATGTGATGTTTATCGGTATAGTTTCATACTTTCTATGGAATCACTTGCTTTGTTCAAGGTGAGAACACAAGCAATAGAATGCTAGCAGCTTTCACTGTGTTTCATGTCAATTTGTTTCTTAATTTTGCGAGTTGTATTTAAATTTTTACGAAGGCCACCTTAGGAACACTCATGCAAGGAAAGAATGGCATGTGTGCAATGAACTGTCATACTAGCATGAAAAGCATTCCTTGTGAAAAGATAGAAAGGATGCACCAACAAAGAATTCCCATATCCTTCACTTAACACTTTTAACTGTATAAAGAATAAAGGAAGAATAAAAGATGTGTAATAAACTGAATTCATAAAATCAATTACAGGTACTCATGTTCTATGTGATTAAAAAGGGAGAGTGATGATTTTGTGAACTGAAGACTGAAATTTAAAGGGCTTACTCAGGAATCAGAAACTCTCTGAAAATAAATTGGTTGCTACTAGTAATGGTTTATTTCAAAGATTTAAGCAATATGTTGGTCTTCATGATGTTAAAATAGTTTAACTGTAAATGCTATAGAGGCAATGAAAATTTTTAAATAAAAGTTTTAGTTTCAATTATTAAAAAGAAAAAATATATGTCTGACATAATCATAATTTGCAAAAAATTTCATATTCAAGAAGATAAACAGTGGGTCTTGCATTAATTTGACAAGGAAGTTGTGTAAGTTATCTCTACATAAATCAATAATCACATTTATTCACAATAAATCAATATATTTACAACAAAAAGCCTTTGAAAAACTGTATATATGTGGGTGTATATGCTGAACAAACATGTGCAAAGATTTTATGTGTGCACAAGCATAGATATCCATTTAGTGTTATCATGTGCCCAAAGAGATAGCTCCATGTATTAAGTTTAGAGTATAAAATAAAATTAATTATTAAATTGGTTTTAAAAACTTCCTAAAATACATCCAGGGAAATGTCCAGCAGCATTTATATTTAAAAATGGAAGCAAAAACTAGAAAAGATAAAAGAAAAAAATATATCTGCTGGCAAATAACATAACTATTTAAAAAAAACACACACCTTAATTTCCCAATGAAAAAGATGTCCTGGGCAGAAAGAAAATGACTAAAATAGCAAAACGGAAAATTAGAAAATGGTTTGTTCAATAACATAGACTAACTTAATAAAAATCTACTCTACTTCCTAGAATACTTTGATGATATGAAAATGATGAGTAAATTATTTTTCAAGTGTGATGTATCTAGGAAATAGATCAGTGAAACAAAAAGAGTAATATCATCACAGCATACAAACAGAAAATTCACATATAGAAGGAAAAAATCACAGTTTACATTGCATTCATGTTTAAAATCAAACATCACTTTTTCACATTCTGAAGATTCCCCCCCCCCCCAAATATGGAAAGAAAAACAAGCCAGGGCTTTAATATAATATTTTTTTCCAACCTGGAACAGCTGCAAAAAACAAATCTTGCTGGAGATAAGCTTGGTTATAAATATCAACATTCCCTTTAAATAAGGGAGTCCAGTTTTCATACCATCTGCCTCTTTCTAAAAGGGAAAAAATATGAAAATCATAAACTAGGACATTCTCTTTCAAATAAGGCATTTAAAAATGAATGTAGTAAAAAGGCTATGGACAGCTCTGAGCCCCTGCCTTCAAACTTGCCTTGTTTAGCTCAGATCAGAAGATAGGATTTCATGAACATGAACAACTCTTAGTCTATGAATAAAATGCCTAAATCAATTAATAAAGAAAAAAAATGTGCCCAAACTTTTTCATATTATTGGCTATAATCACAATTTCTGATGAGGCCATATCTCTCCTTAATGCATTACGTTCCTTACTGTTCATTTTTAAACTACATTTGCTACTTTTGTTACCTCTACTTTTTCCAAAACCTTTTTACAGCCTGTTCCAAAGACTTTCATGTTATCTCTTCCAGCACAAAAATCTAGTTACTAACAGAACTGGACTCTTCTTTTAATACAGATTCTATCCTCTGCAAAATCTTTCCAATGCTTCTCTCAACGAGTTTGGATTTTATCTTAAAACCTTTTTTTTCTTCTTTTGCCCTTAATTATTTTTCATTCTTTGTTAACGACCTTGTGATTGAACATTTTAATTTTTTACTGTACCACATCATTACTACTTCAGTAATGAAGTCCATAAACCGTATCCATTATTTAACTCCTTAAAGCATTCATAAGAAAGAATTAATGAAAGATGGCCTACCGAATAGAGCGGTTCAGAGTGGTCTACTAGAGACGTGTACGTACATAAAGGAATATCCTGTATAGCCACACTAAGATCGCTGGAGAGAAAGGAGAAGAAACCCAAGACCGAGAGAAATGGCATCCTCTATTTTAACAATATATGTAAATGTTTAGTCAATTCTTGGAATTACAGTGGTAAGGATTCTGAAAAGCTACTGTAACAAAGGCACCTAGGGAGCCCTGGCATAATTCATTCTCCTTCTCATATTTATTCTCTGCCTTCCTCTTTTTCTCATACACACATAAAGGCACACTGATATAGCTGAACAAAAAGAGCAAAATTGAATCTTCAATCATGAGCATTTGCAGTTATTTTAAGGTGCTAAGACTGCACTTAAATGTGTCCTTCATAGGAAAAAATGTCTTAAGTCTTTTTTTTTTTTAATTCACTTTCATTCCATTTTAACCATGGACCACCCAGGTCTGTAATTATGCAAAACAAAGTTCTTTTACAAATGACAAATGACATTTAATTGCTTTCTTGGAATGATGCATCCTCAGTGTGCAAGGAGGGAGGAGGGAAAGATATGTCTTCAAAGTAATGGTCAATAACATTTAATCTCAAATTAATTATTTAAAATAAACAATCATTTTAAATAATCAATATTTCATCCTTTCCATGATTTGACATAGGCACTACAAAATGATACAAACTATCAGGTTATCAGTATTGCAACAGAAAAGTTATCTTACCTTAGATCTATCAACTACTTAAAAATATTAAAAAAGACTTTTTCATATTAAATCTACCCTACTGTTTATTTTCTGAATTCCCTCCACTAGAACATAGTACCACAAGAGCAGGGATATTTGTTTTTATAACTAAAAACCTGTAACGATTAGAAGAATGCGGTACACAGCAGGCACTCAATACATGTTTTTGAGTAAATATTTTTCAAAACACTATTACATTAGCTTAAATCATCCACACTTTATTGTTAGTTACTGTAAACACATAAAAATACTTTGAGTTTTAAAATATTACTATGCATTCTCTATCTCTTATAGGAATATGAGTGTTAACTTTTCTCTACTTTAACTCATTTCCCTCTGGTTCAATCATTTTTTAGTTGTTTACCAAGCTAAACTCATTTACGATTTTTAAAGTGGACACAGTAAGAATACCTATCCCACATGGCTGTTGTAAGCAGTAAATTAAAGAGCTAAATCTATAAAGTACTTAACATGGTGCTTCTCACATAGTAAGTGTTCATGAAATGTTATTAGTATCATTATGTCATGCTGGTTTAATCAGTTACTTGCTGTTGAGGTACCTCACAGTCCAAATGGTTTTCATAAACAAAAAACAACCCGAACTTGATGACCTCACATTCATTTAAAAAGTCAATGAGCTCCCTTATAGTTAAGTTCTCAGAGTACAAGAATGGTCTAAGAATATACTATGCCTGTACTAATTTAATTACATAGAAACTGTACACTTTCCACCATTACTTGGTCTCCTAACCATCTTCTATTATCAGCTAAGTGGCTCCAACAAAAGTATCTTTGGACAACTTTTAAGATGCCAAATTACATATGCTGTCTTTTTGTCAGAAAATATTGGAAATTCTGGATTAAGAGAGTACCAATTTCATGCTTACGGTATATGCACATAATGAGTACTCAAAAATACTTTCTACAATGGAAGAATTCTAAACAAAGAAACAAACAAAAGCTTAAACACTAGTCCTCAGTTTTAAAACTAATAACTGTATCTCTAATCTTTGTCAAGAGTTCTAAATTACCCTTCAGTCTAAGAAAAGAATCTTTTCAGGTCAACTTTTCCATCACTTCTTTGTTATTCTCTCCTCAGGAGTTGTACTAAATGTTTACATTTTTCTCCACAACATGCATTGAGCAGCTCAGTATGTTCCTTAGAGCAGTAGTTTGATATTAGATAAAACTAGCTCTGCCATCAAGGTCTCAAAACTTTCATTTGCAATAATAAATGTAACATCCCAAATATTTTAACCATGGGTTTAATACACAATGGCAAACAAGAAACATGATTTTAGAGTATCCTTTAAATGATAGTACATTCCAAACAACGTCTTCTGAAAACTTCTTTAAAAAATATCACAAATATTCTAATACTTTCTCTACTTCTTTTCAAAAATTAAAATTCACTGTTGCATTATAGTACTTTATTTGAAAATCTAGCATAAAAGAATGATCCCATAAAAGCACTGGATAACTACCTCATTAGTTTTAGAAATTTTTATTCCCTCTGTTATGAAGTGATTGGGTCTGTATTATCATGTTAACCAAAATGTGGGGGCTAGAGCTAGATTATATCTCATGAGTCCCTTTAATGGAAGCAGCATACACAAATGTCTTTTAAAGTGTATATTTTTGAATTATTACTGATCTCTAAACAATTTAAAGAAAAAGAAACTGGAAAATTCCCAAAGCAATTTTTACAGTAAAATATATAATCTAATTTGTTATAAGTGCATAACACTTCCAGCAACTTCTCTCCCCCAAGTCAATGGTATGTCCCATCTGACTCAGTAGCCATTACAACCTGCAGGGCTCTCCTGATGTCTTCTATCCCCCTTCATTTTATTCTACGCATATGAGCTTATTTCCCAAATCACAAAGAAAATACAGACCACTAGGTAAGAATCACTCACTTGCAAGCTTGCTCTAGCTCACTCACACACCAACATACACATTGATACACACACCAAACACATGTAAATCCACACACACGTGCTAAGGTAAAAACACTGTCAGGTCATTATCTCTACTACAGCCTCGGTGTAAGAAGTGTGTTGTACCAAGGCTCCCCCGGTGCCCTGGAGTCCACCCCCATGTATATACTTTTCCTGCCTTTTTACCTTTTGTTCCCCTCTTTTACCATTTCTTCCATCATTGCCTTCGTCAGGTATCTCACCAGCATTACTGCATTAGTATCATTACTGGTCTCGTCTCTGGTCTTGCTTCCCTCAAACTATCTCCCACACCGCTTCCAGCATAATCTTTCACAAATTAAGTTTAATCAAAAAAATCCCCTGAAGTATATTATATCATTCAGTGTTTCCCGGTGTCCTTTAGGATGGAGTTCTAATTCCATAGTTTGGTATATTCTGACCCCTGTTCTCCTTCCAAACTCTTTACCTGTCTTTATCCAACACCAACACTTTGAATTGCATACAGTTCCTTGAAATTGTCACACTACATAACAGCTTACTGCCTTTGCCCATGCTCTTCCTTTGTCTGAAAATGCTTTCAGATACTTCTTTACCTGGGCATCTTATACTCCTTTAAAACAGTAGAAAGGTATAGCAGTCATTAATTCTACTCACATATCTTCCAAATCTCCTTTCCCTCTGGGTAGAGACAATATTGCACTTCATAGTCCCCCTTTTGAAATTTGTTATGAACAATGTGTCACTGCATAATTAGCCACTCTCTTCCCATGGCTGCATCTGGGTCATGGAAGTACATGAGCTTTCCTACCAACACGTTTTGGATGTGTAGTCTGTGTGAGAAAGAAACATTTGTTGAGTTAAGACACTGTGAATTGGGCTTGTTTGTTCCTACAGCATAACCCAGGCTATTCTGGCTGATACAAAAGGTTACCTTTTCCAGCAAGCCTTCCATGAGCCCCACACAGTCTGATTCAAATGCTGTTTCTCCAAATGCAGACAGTATCGTATTCATACTCTTACCATAACACAACACTAGTGAGATGGCTGCTGTAACCATCCATATCCCTTCCAACAGTACTTCTGAGGGCAGGAACTGTGTATTTCATCTCTGTTTTGTCACCAATTAGCATAGTGCTTCGCTTATGGTAAGTGCTTAAAAAATGTTTGCTGAATTAACCGCTCTTTCATTAATTCACTCATCGAGGACCAAGAACTACTCTAGTTGCTACAGATAGAGCAAACCCAGAGAAAACAAAAACACCTGCCCTGTTTCTCGTAGGAACTAATATTCTTGCGAAGGACAATGACAATAAGCAAGACAAATAAGTATAAAATATATAGTTCATTAGATAGTGATAAATGCTAAGTAGAAAATATAGAGCAGGGATATTTAGATGGTGACCAGGTAAGATCTCATTTAGAAGACGATCTTTTAATAAAGACCCAAAGGAAAGTGAATAAGTTGGCTATGAAGATATCTAGGGAAGAGCAATTCAGTAGAGAGAATAGCATAAACCCTGAGATGGGAACATGCCTGGCATGTTCAAAAACAACAAAGGAGCCAGTATGGCTGAGCAAGTGAGTCATTAGAGATGAGATTAGAGCAGTAACAAGGAACCATCTCTTGTAGAGACATATAGGCCAGTTTAAGAGCTTTAGCTTTTATCTTGATTGAGATAGACAGTCATTGAAAAGTTCTGAGCAGAGGACGAGGTGGAAGAGGACAGCAGAAGATAAGGTCAGAGATATAACGGGGGCCCACATTCTTTGATTCTGTAACATACTTCCTCTTCCCACAAAACAGGCAAAAAGAGGATATACCAATTAATCAAGAAAGATTAAAATTGACATTGAACGACATTTTATGATGATCTTAATCTGTTCATTACTTACTATGCAGGGACACTGATTATGATCCCTACATGATTACCAAAATATAGTAACGTACCAAAGTATCACAGAGTACCAAACATCAAGAGATATCAAATATTTAATGTAGAAACAAATCCTAATAGATGATTAATGATAACAAATGATTCAAAAAATATTTCAGATACAGATTTATAGTTCTGTGGATCTTGCTTTATTTACTTGGATTTGCCCAAATACCACAAAATAAGTATAAGTAAAAACATTCCCCTATTGTAATACTGCCTTCCATAAGAAAGACTACCTTCCAAACTCAAGTTCATTGCCAGAAGCAAACAAACCAAAACAAGGAAAACAAGTGAAAGAAAACAAACCACAAGTCAAAACACCTTTTGCCAAATGTTAGATCAAATAAACACACCTTGTGTTGTGTCCTTGATGCTGCTAAGTCTGAACTCCGGAGAGCTGCCAAGGGGTAAGATGTTTCCAAAGGCAAGATCTTTACTGAAGAAGCCGTGCTTGCATTCCTGGCAAATTCAATTCCAGATACCAATAACAATGTTCTTGGTTGCTTTTTCTTACTGGAATTCAAAGTAGAGTATATGGAAATATTAAACAGATGATCTCCAGTGCCCTAATGCCCACAAAATAAAAACACTGTGGTAGCATTTTCCAAGAAGTGTTTCTTGGTTTGCTAAGTCTGTTATAGATTCAATTGAATTAAGCTTCTCTGGTCAAATATACTCAGAAAAATGTTCCATACTATGCCTCTTTTTCACAAGGCATACCTTCTAAAAAAAAAAAAAAAAAAAAAAAAAAAAAAGGTCCTGAGAAGTTGTGTAATAGGAAAACCTTTTTAAACTTACTTGACCCAGTGTGTCTCAAATATATTTAAAGACCCCCTTTCCACTGTAATAAATAGTAACATTATTTCTACAGACCACACTTTAAGATGGCTCATTCATTGTATGATGATTATCTGAAAAGTAGTGAGAGATGTGTTCACTATATTTTAGAGTTGAATATGTGTGCAAAGAGACCAATTTTAATTTGTTCTCTGTTATTGCAATTTGTACAGAGTTGACCTATAAAAATAATTTTTAAAAAATATAAAAATAATTTAATAAAACCATAAATATTAGATGTTACTTTCTAAACTAAATGCCCATTAAAAAGCAACAAAGAAAACAAATAACATATGATTTATTCATTTTTGTTCAACAGATATTTACTGAATATCTGTTATGTGCCAGGCACTGAACTCATCTCTAGTTTTATGTTGCAACTGCTCTTATATATGTAAGAGTATCAAGTTTAAATGGTTCCAAACCACTCTCTCATAATAATAAAACCAACTCAAAATTTAACCCCAAGTATTTGAGAACACAAGTTTCACTAATTCTAATCATATCATTAAAAATAGCTTTCAATGTTTAGGCTGTTTTAAATAGTGATAATAATCCAGGTCCACATGAAAATATGAAAGCACATTATTTTTTATTTTTATTTAAAAAAAATGTTAATGTTATTTTTGAGAGAGAGAGACAGAGAGAACATGAGCGGGGGAGGGACAGAGAAAGAGGGGAAACAGAATCTGAATCAGGATCCAGACTCTGAGTTGTCAGCACAGAGCCTGACGCAGGGCTCCAACCCACAAACTGTGAGATCATGACCTGAACCAAAGTTGGACACTTCACCAACTGAGCCACCCAGGCACCCCTGAAAACACAGTGTTTAAAAAAAAATGGTACTGCAAAAGAATAAACCTGAAGTTCTGCTTCATACTATACACAAAAATTAACTCAAATGAATCACAGACCTAGATGCAAATACTAAAATAATAAAATAGAAGAAAAATAATAATATAAGAAATAATAGAAGAAAAAAAATAAAATAGAAGAAAACAGAGGAGTAAAACTTCATGACCATGGGTTGGGCAATAGTTTCTTAGATACAACACCAAACATACAAGCAACAACAACAAAAAACAGGTACATCGGACTTCATCAGAATAAATAAAAACTTTTGTGTTCCAAAGTACATAATCAAGAAAGTGAAAAGACAACCAACAGAATGGGAGAAAATATTTGCAAATCATATATCTGACATGGGTCTTATATCCAGACTAATGAAGAACTCTTACGACTCAACAGTAAAAATGCAAATAATCCAATTTTAAAAAGGGCAAAGGATTTAAATAGAGATTTCTTCAGAATAAAACCAAATTGCCAATAAGCACATGAAAAGATGCTAAATTTCATTAGTCACTAGAGAAATTCAAATCAAAAGAGATACAATGAGATACCACTTCACTAGACAGATATTAAGAAGTATTGGTGAGGATATGAACTAGACCTTCATATATTGCTGGTGGGAAAGTAAAACGGTCTTGGAAAACAGTTAGGCAGTTCCTCAAAAAATCTTAGAGTAACCATACGATCCAGCAATCCCACTCCTATGTATTTACCCAAGGGAAATGAAAACATACGTCATGTCCATATAAAAACTTATACATGAATGTTCATAGCAGCAATATTCTTATAGTCAAAAAGTGGAAACAATCCGTGATGAGTAGATAAATAAAACGTGGTATAACCATACAATGGAATATTATTCCACCATAAAAAAGAATGAAATATTACTACGTGTTACCCCATGGTAACTCCATGGTTAGCCCACGGTGAACCTTGAAAACATTATGCTAAGTGAAAGAAGCCAGTCACAAAAGTCCAATTAATACATTATTCCTATTGTTCTCCTTATAGTAAGTGTCCAGAATGAGAAAATCTATAGAGATAGAAGACAAATTAACACTTATATAGGGCGGCTGAAAGTGAGAGCAAAAGAGATGGGGCATGACTGATAACAGGTACAGGGTTTCTTTTTGAGGTTATTTAAACATTTTAAAATTAGATAGTGGTGATGGTTGCACAACTCTGTGAATATCCAAAAAAACTACTGACTTGTACACTTAAAAAATAAATTTAATGGTTCTGAATTATATCTCAATAAAGTTGTTGCTAAAATGAAAAACTATAATAATATATATAGTTCTTATCTAAAATGTTTGGGCCAAAAAATAAAAAGTAAAATAAAATAAAATAAAATAAAATAAAATAAAATAAAATAAAATAAAATAAAATAAAAAAATACAATAAAATGTTTGGGCCAGTTGTGCCTTGGAGGTTTTCAGATTATAGAAAAGTAATATATCCCATTTACCATAATTACATAACACTCCTGGAGAAAAGTAGGGGCAGCACATTAATATTTCATAGTAAAATCTTATCAATATTAACACTGACTGGAAAAATAAAGATGACATAAATAGTCCTATGCCATTTTAAGTATGGTTTTGCCTCAATTCAATTTATGCAACCTTGGAAAAAAATTTATTTTGCAGAACTTTTGGATTTTGAAAATTTGAATAATGGGTATTGGACACTTATCAATGATGATGACAAATATTAGCAACAATAATGATATCAGCAGTTTCCATTTACTGTGCTTTGCACGTCACATGTATTATCAGAAAGTCTCGTAACATTTATGTGGGACAAGTACAATTAACCCCCAATGAGAAAACTGAGTTTCCTAATGATTAAGTGAGTTTTCCAAGCATACACAGTTAACAAAGGGCACAGATTTGAATGCAATCTATCTGATCACAGAGTACACTCACTTTCCTCTATAAGGAAGAGTATATCCAGATCATCCATCTGAGATATAGATTTCAAATCTATAAAATGGAGAAAAGAACTGTTCTATGTATCACAGAGATTACTGTAAGGATGAAATGAGATTGCTTTTATGAAAATAATGTGTTAAATATAAGGATCTATATAAATGTGGGACAATATTACCTAGAAAACTATTTTTTATTACATATCAAAATCAATGTTTAAAATGAGATATGGTTTTAATGAAATTCTTTAGAGGCATTCAAAACAAATACGCTTATTTTATTAGAAGAAACGCTAAGCATTAAACATTGCTTTTTAAATATCTAAGAAAAGAAAATCCCAATATGTTCAAGGGATCCATAACTAAACATCTATCATCTCAAGTTTTAATAAAGTTTTTATAAGCCATATATAACACTGGTGCAGTGTGCTGACATAATACATTATGTTTGGTCTTAAAGTAGTTCTGTGTAGACAGGAGAAGCCAGACAGATCTTTTTTTTTTTTTTTTCCATTATAGGCAACTTTTTAATCTTTTGAAAATTTAAAATTAGTTCAGTTTATTTAGCAACCTGCTCACAAAAGTTTCCATACCACATAAGTTCCTAGGATAATTAGTGGATTGCCTATGTATCCTTCCTCAAGGAAAATTCTGTTATAAATAGGACATATGTGGGTATAGCCCAATGCAACTTTTGTTCCATGACCGTATATTCATAGCATTAAAAAAATTTAGGGAGTGCTGTATTTGAAAAGTTTAAGAACTATTATTGTAAAATACTGATCTGATCATGTTGGTTCTACAGCACAAAAATCTAAAATGGATCTTCACTGCCTATAAGATAAAAATGGCTTTCTGTAGCACATGACAGCTTTCTCGGCCTGGACCATGGTTTTTATTGCCTCAACTCTAGCTACTTTCCTCCAAATTGTGTTCCAGCCACTGAATTTCTTTCATTTCCCAACTATGAGATCCTATTGACAGCTTAGTAGCTTTACAAATATTGTTCGCTTTGCCTTGTTACCTTAGCCCCAGCCTTATCTATGTTAAATTCACAGGCATCCTTCCAAACCTTGTTCCAAAACCACTTCCTCTATATAATTCATCTGTACCTGCCAAACAAATCTTTGCTGATTAACTGATTGATACATACCTCACTTGTTAAATACAGTACATGCTTATCTCTATAAACACATAGATTTTTGGCATACAATAATAAAATGCTACTATTTCTAACAGTACTGCAATATTTAACTGAATGTCTTTGGAAATGAAATTCTAAAATCTTTACATGAATATGTTTCATTTAAGGCACAGAGGTGCAAAAGAGAAATTTTGGATGATTAAAAGTAAAAAATAATAAGACTTGTTTTTAACGCCAGTCCATAGAAGACCAAAGAAATGGTGGGGTAAGCAGAACATTGAAGGGCAATTGCTGAGTAAATCTGGGTGCCTTGAAATAAAAAGAAAATTCCAATTTTTTAAGTTTACAGTTTAGGTCAGGAGTTGCCAAATTTTCCTATATAGGGCCAAATTGTAAATTTTTGGGCTTTGAAGGTTGAGAAGCAAAATCAAACTATAATTGTCATAGCAATTCCTAGTGCTCTGAGCAGTGCAAAGCAGCACAGCCACACATTTGCCTATCTATTGCAATTACTCCACACTGCTGTTTTAGTGCCACATACAATATGTAAAGAAACGTGTAGGTGTGTTCCGGTAAAACTTTATTTATTAACAAAATTTGAATTTCGTGTTTACATTACAAAACATTATTGCTTTGTTTTGTTTTCCCCCCAACCATTTAAAAATGTAAAAACTATTCTTGGTTCACGGGTCATAGAAAGACAAGCACTGAGCCAGATTTGGGAAACCCACGGATCCTAGTTTGCTGAAGAATGCTTTAGGTATATTTTAAAGTCTATCCATCCTCTTAAATTACCAGGTTTCATCTCTGGCATATATAAATCATAAAATCACAAAATGTTATTTACATCTAGATTGTTGTTGCTGAATTAATTTTTATGTTATAGGTCTTTTCATGCAAGCAATTTTTTACATTCATAGTCAATTTTTAACTAGATTTGACATAATTATTTAGAGCCACATCAATATTCTAGAACTCTAGGATATACTATCAGCTTTTTTTTTTAATATGCCATGGCTTTTACATTTATATCACCTTCTAATAAATTGTTGTAGGTCTTAGGTTTTCTCCCCCCACAAAAAAGGAAACAGGGTGGAGTTTAAGGTCCCTTATAACATTAGGAGTGGTTTTCTGTGCCATTACACAAGAAATACAAACTGCATGGATATTAAAAAAAAAGAAAACAGAAAACCCTCTTAAGAATGTTGCTCTGTTGTCTTCTGCTATTTAATGCTATAGGAAAGGAGTCTAAGACCAGCCTAACTTTTGTTTCCTGACGGTAATATGCTATTTTTCTCTCTTTCTAGATATATGAAGCATTTTTTCTGTATCATTATACTAATTTAAAAAATTTTTGATATTGTGTCTCTTTGAGTTGTCACATCTTATGTAACTCCTTTCTGCACCCATGACTTTTTCAGCTCAAAAAAGTTTTGATTTCTGTTACCTCTTTGCTTATCACTTTTTTTTTTTTCAAATACTGTCTTCTCTTCATTAGGAACAATTGTCAATAGTATAGTCTCTTTTTCAAAAACCCTAAATTTTCATAGAGTGGACCTCATTCTTTTTCTTCCACATATCAACTTTCTTTTCATGAATTCAATATTTACGTTAGGAGGACTTTTCAAGTCTATTTTTCATACTGATTAAATTTTCTGCAGTAATATCAATTCTGTTCTTTACTGCCTCAAATATAGATTTTTTAATATGTCATTGTGGTAGGCAGAATAATGCATCCCTCAAAGATGCTCAGGTCCTGATTCCCTAACCTGTGATTATGTGAATATTACCTGTGAGGATTACATGGCAAAAGGGACTGTATGGATGTGATTAAATGAAGAACCTCAAAAGGGAGAGATTATCGTGGATTATCCAGGTGGGTCTTTAAAAGCAGTTCACTTTTCTTAGCTGTGGTCTGGACGGGATTTGACTACAGAAAAATACAGGGATGTAATGTTGCTGGCTCTGAAGATGAAGGGAGTCATAATCCAAGGAATGTGAGCAGCCACTAGAAGCTGGGAGAGGCAAGGCAACAGATTCCCTCCCAGAGCCTCCAGAAAGGAACGCAGCCTTGCCAAAACCTTGCTTTCATCCCCGTGAGACCTATTTCAGACTTCTGAACTGCAGATTAAGATAATGAATTTGAGGTTTTTAAAGTCACTAAATTTGTGGTAGTTTGTTAAAGCTGGAATATAAAACTAATACAGTTCTCATTTTTAGTTTTTCCTTATCTTTTTGTTTTACCTTACAGTCTTCCTACTGTCACCTAATCATTGTCTGCTCTTCATATATGGAGTTCGAGTTCTCCTACCCATAGAGACCATGAATTCTTGCACATGTTACATGTCAAAGAACTTCCTCAAATGTTCTTTAGCTTAAAATTCTTCTTTGGTTTTCACAGGAATGCCCCTGAGTCTTCTGCTGATTACCTTTTCCTTGGGTTTGTGGGATTTTTTTGTTCTACTTTATTCATTTCGAATGCTGTTATCCAGCATATTTTGGCTTTGCAAGAGACTATAGACGGGTGCCTGGGTGGCTCAGTCGGTTAAGCGTCTGACTTCAGCTCAGGTCATGATCTCACGGCTTGTGAGTTTGAGCCCCGCATCGGGCTCTGTGCTGACAGCTCAGAGCCTGGAGCCTTTACAGATTCTGTGTCTTTCTCTCTCTCTCTCTCTCTCTCTGCCCCTCCCCTGCTCACACTCTGTCTCTGTCTTTCAAAAATAAATAAACATCTAAAAAATTAAAAAAAAAAAAAAAAAAAAAAAGAGAGACTATAGAGAGCATTTCTACACAGTCCTCTTTCCCAAATGTATGTATGTATGGGAGGTGTGAGGGTGGAATATTGAGGACAGGAGAAAAGGCAGATAACGGACCCCTAGAAAATGACAATATGGAATCAGAAACTGGTTCTTTTTTTTAATTCTCTTTTAATTGTTTTAAGTTTATGTATTTATTTTGAGAGAACAGAGAGAGCACAAGCAGGGGAGAGGCAAAGAAAGAGGGAGAATCCCAAGCAGGCTCCATGCTGTCAGCATAGAGCCTGACACAAGGTTCAAACTCATGAAACTGTGAGATCACGACCTGAGCCAAAATCAAGAGTGGGAGGCTTAACCGACTGAGTCAACTGGGTGCCCCATAAACTGGTTCTTAAAAAGAAAAAAAAACCTGATATGCCCCTGCCCAGAGACATTCGTGCTATATTGAACCACTGTGAATAATGAGAATGTATTATAATGCTCAAGCACATTCTTCATAAAAATGGAAGAACACCACAAATCTTCAATTCTAGATATTCACATATAAGGAACTCGATGCCTGGAACATTATCACCCCCTCACCCCCAAATAATTTATCTACTGCTGGAGCCTAGTCTAAAACTTTCAGTCCAGTGTGCCTTCTGTCTAGTGTAGGTTATAAACTGTAATCCACAATTAGGATTTTGTCACAGGTATCCATATAATTTATCAGTCTACAACCAGCAATATCTGAATATTTTTAATATCTAAAATACATTTCTTCCTTTTGTCTTTGCCAAAATTTTAAGGTCTTCAGTCCAATTGGTCTGCTATTTTTACAACTATGTCACTGCATAACACTATTATAGAAGAACTAAGTTTCTGTTTATTCCTGCTGTCATTCTCCATGTTCAGTGGCTTGAAAATACATAAGATCCTCTCATTTACGGGAGGTTCAACAAAACAGAATTTGTTAAACCTCTGAGTACACAGTATTTATCTTTCTATCATTTTTTAGCATTTCCAAGTTAAGAAGCTAAGAAATCATCTTTTCTTTTTCAAGAAAATATATACCTATTGCACTCTATCATCACAAAGGTACTTAACATTTCTGGGGCACCTGGGTGGCCCACTCAGTCCATTAAGCCTCTGACTCCTGGTCTAGGCTCAG
The DNA here is from genome assembly GCF_018350155.1 of Leopardus geoffroyi. NCBI lineage: Eukaryota > Metazoa > Chordata > Mammalia > Carnivora > Felidae > Leopardus > Leopardus geoffroyi. Next base: position 114,044,567 of record NC_059338.1, on the reverse strand, counting down.
GTCACGATCTCAAGGTTTGTGAGATCAGGCCCCATGCTGTGCTGACAGTGTCTGGACCCTATTGGTATTCTCTTTCTTCCTCTCTCTCTGCCCCTCCTCTATGCTCATTCTCTCTCTCTCAAAATAAATAAATAAACATTAAAAAAAGATACTGAACATTTCTGTCATACAAGAAAGGATTAAATGCATGTACCAGGTGTGAAAAGATTTAGCTCTTAGACTCTAGATCCTTCTCTGTTCAGTTAGAAATGTTTTGAGGATATCAAATATTATAAAATATGCATTAGTATTTTCTATTAACATTGTTTTAGTCATTCTTGGAAAATACCAAAAAATAGCTATTTTCTAAGCAGTATTTTTATTAAGACCTTCACACTTAGAGCTTAATCTATTGACGACAAAAACAAGAACACAGAGGAACAAAGACTAGGGTGAAATCTCGTCTAGCCTCATGCCTCCATGTAGAGGAACTTCCACTGGAACAGCAGTTCTCAAAGGACATGTTTTTGGCCTTGGAGTGTGGGAAGAAAATTCTTCATTGAGCTGGACCTCTATGTTACACAATACTTACCATTCCTCAACTTCAGGGTCCCAAAAGCCATAAGCTTTTAAAGACACAGTAATAATTTAAAAACACCTCCACTTATATCAAAAGACCCAAAGGGATCATCTAGGGTGGAAAATCAGAGCACTAGGTTAACAGTCCTGGCCTCAGATCCTACTCCTATCCACAGCTTCCCAACGTGAGAGTTATCTGATTGGTGACTGGCAGCTGAAATCCACTGGTCCATATTACTCCGATGGGTAGATATTAGCTATTAGAAACCTGTCAATACTAGAGTTTTTCCTTCTTTTACTTCATTGCTAATTCTGGGTAAATGTACCTTTTCTGCAAACTGAAATGATCTCTCACTTAAGAAAAGATGTAAGAAAAGACGAGGTAGGAGGTAGGAGGTAGGAGGTAGGAGGTAGGAGGTAGGAGGAGGCAGAAAGTACTAGTACTCATTTCGGATCTCCCATCCAAAGCACTACGCCAAATCAGCTCTTTAGTAAGGAAGGTGATATTGCAAACTCCCTCTGTCTGTTTACACACCCAAGAGAGTGAGGAAAAATAAAGTGATTATTTATTGAGCCCCTAAAAACTGTAATTCCAGTAGAATGCTTTCTCTAATCCATTTATCTTTATATCAGTTTCTCTACCAGAAATGGAGTTGAGAAAGGGATAGTCAAATACTAAATAGATAAAATAAAATTATAAACGATAAGGAAAATGACATGTGCTCCTATATACTCTTACGTTTATTAAAAAAGCAATACATATTTTCTCTTTTCAGTGTTTTCCCTTTCTGATGATAATGTCTACCACATATGCCCACTTTCATTGATAAACCTAAATAAACTTTAGGAAAATTTAGGCTCTTTATAGCCTTTATTTTCATACAGAAATCACGAAAAAAACCATAGTGGAACCAATCACAATACTTTTTAGCCATGGGAAATTAAAATAGTATGAAAGATGATTCAAACTGAAGAAAAGAGTTCTGGGAATCAGGTAATGGTATTCAAGTGGCATAAACATAATCAGCTTTTCTTTGTCCAAAATGGACTGTGATAGAAGAGAAAGTTTATGTTTTTAATGTTTATCTCAAAAATACAATTTAACATTTTCGCAAAATATTTGACAATGATTTCTTTTTTCACATGTTTAAATATAAGAATATCCTTTAAGAGAATAATAATCAAAGGGCATTTGAAAAAAATTACAGTTTACATGGTTTTGAAAGACAGCAACAATTTATTGAGCACTGGTAGTTCATGTTTATTAAATGGTTAAAAAAAAAAAAAAGATTGGCTTAAGATGCTGAACTAAAATTAAGCTATGGTAAAATGCAATGTAGAAAAAAGAACAAAGACCGAATTCTGTTCCCAGCTATGTTCTCAGTCACTCTTTGGTATGAAGCAAGGGGGAGAATAATTTCCTTATCCCTCAAGAAGTTGACCCAAAACAGGGTCTTAATCCAGGGTCCAATTACACTTCAAACAGTGTCTTTCTCTAAGGGGAGACTCAATAGCTTTCTTTAGCTTCTCAAAGCAGTACATGATATCAAGAAGGTCATTCATCCTTAGATTAGAAGGTAATCTTTCCGAATCCTTTCAGGCTATGTATATACTTTGAAAAACCAAGTGATGTCAAGGGGGAGAAAAAGTGTCATGCAAGATATTTAAGGCACCACTTAACGAGAAGTATTCGCAGAATCAACAACAAATAAATGAGTTGCTTCATTTCTAAATAACCCGATGATAAGAGAAGTCCCAAGGGAGGTTTGAAACTACTTTAAGCTAAATGATCATACTTCTATGTGTTTACAAATTCAGATCATATAGACAAAAAGATAAAGTGCAATCAATAACACTTCACATCTGTGTAAATTATTAATAATATTTTCATAATCAATTATCCCTCCTTAATTTTTAGGAACAAAGGGCAAAGTATAGATGAGAAAACAGTTATGAAGGTTATTGGCCAAGGACAAACATTCCCTAACCCTGACAGTTTTCTGACTTACAGGCCAAGGTTCTCCTCAGTGTTCTAAGAAGTACAAGCTTCCTTCTTGTAGATTTATACAGTAAACCTAGCAGAAGGAAGTAAAAGTAGACTTTAGCTCCTTATGTGTTTTCTCTCTGGAATGTTTGTTCTGCTCAATCATTTGGGGCCAAATGATAGGAGCAAAGAGATCTGAAGTGGTTATCTGTGGTTACCATCTTACAGTTAATCATTAAATGTGGGCCAATCAAGCCGAGGGGCTTGATCCAATTAGTATCTATCACCCACTTTCCACAGTAGGAACTGGAAAGGGAAATCATGTATTGGAGCTTGTCCAAAAATGAACTGCCTCAACTTCTTGAGCTGCTCATTGTGCTCAAACGTTACAGCAGAGAGAAAAATAATTCCAGGTAGAAGAAATTAGATATCCTATCCCCCTTTTCCTAGCCATCCACACGGATACCAACACCCTGGGGGTCCAGGGATTCACCAAGCACCAAGCAAAGATCCTTTCCTCCCATCCCACCCTAGTCCCTCCCACCACCCCGTGCAAATAACGCCACCTCAACGCAGCCTGAAGCTCTTCTCTGCAAATGTTTTGGTCTGCAGATATTTATTAAGAAGGGGAAGGCTGGTAAAAGTACGGAGTGGAGTAATACCAGAGAAAACCCAGAACAAGAACTACGAGACCCCGAGTGCTGGACTGTAAAATAACAGGACACGAATTAACTGACAGCACAAGAGAGCCAATCCCCAACCGAGAAAGAGGCCTCGGGAGGTGGGTGGAGCTAAAATTTCCAGGGCCCAGCGCCGGCGCCAGACACGCTGGCAGGGCGGGAACCGCTCGTTCCTTAGCAACAGAGGCGGCCACGCCCACCCACCGCCCCAACTCCGTGCTCGCCGTCCCCACCCCCACCGCGAGCGCCCTGCACGCCGGAAGGGGTCCTTAAGTGATTACCGTACCTACTGGGTTTCCCTAGCTTCGGGTTCCCGGTCTTCCAGAGCCTCCCTACGCCCAGCCAGCCCAAGCGCCGCTCTCAGGGAGGAACGACCATCTCCTAAACGCTCTGGGGACTCGCTAAGGACGTGCGCCCGCTTTCAGTCCCGGACCCCGAGCCTCCCTTGCAGGGCCGCCCCAGCCCCCTCGCCCTCGCCGGACACACACACCTTAGCTCAGCCAAGGCAAGGGCCGACAAACTTCGTGTCCTGCTGGAAATGTTGCTGTCCACGGTCCTGTCACTCAGAGGCAGGGGCGGGACGAGTAGGCTGCACACCCCCTACTCCCAAGGGGCTGTACGGAAAGAGGCGGGGCTTGGCGGAGAGGGACAGGACCCGTCCCCAGCCTGCGCTCCGATTGGTCAATCTCTCTCCCTCCTCTGCGCGGGTCCTGGTCGCCGAGGCATCGGCCCCTAGGCCTTTCCTTCGTTTTGACGCGAGTCCCAAGCTCTAATACCTGACTCACAAAATGACCATAGAAATTAAAAATAAGGACTATGACTTGTTTTATAACTATGAAAGACAAAATTATGTTCTTTCCATTACTGAACCCTTCACAGCTAAACACGCACACACACTCCCATCCCCAATCTCTGGGGAGCATCCCATGGGGGAAGCGTGGACTGTCTCTGAAAACAACATTGTTTGCAGATTCAAGCTTTTCACAGGAGATGAATCAGTTTAGGAAAGGTGATTCCTGAAACATGACCAACAACAAAGCTTTGGAGGTATGTCCAGGTACTCAGTTTTCACGTCTACCAAATGGGAATGAAATACGAAGTTATTATTTGGAAAGCACTCGACAATTGAATGATTTATACCTTTTAATCCTGTAATTCTCTCAACACCCAATGTTATTATCCGAGGCCTGTGAACAATGAAAAAGGCTCAGATAGGTTAGTTACATTTGTTCAGTCATTCAACAAATGAAGAAGTTTCTGCAGTCATTACTTTTTATATTGTGGTACGTTGAATTTAAAATTCTTTCAAAAACCTGTGCGATTTTCAATTTAAGTTTTCTCTTGCTTTAGTGTAAGTCATTTTCCTGTAGGCCAGCCTATCATAGCTAAAAAAAAAAAAAACAAAAAACAAAAAAAAAAAAAACCTTGAGAAAGTAAATAGCGTACAGAAAACAGAAGGACTGAGACAAGTATAAATAGACTAACTAGAAGGTCTCTGAAATCTCCTAGGATATCAGGGCCAGAAATTGAATCCAAAATGTAATTTTCTTTTCTTTTCTCCTAAATCATTTGCTGGTCTCCAGTTCCTCTCCTCAAAATAAAGGTAGAGTTAAATGAGATTATCTTAATACTCTTAACCAGATTTGTATGTGTGTGTGTGGCTTTAAAATAGTGTAACCCTTTTTCCTTCTGTATTAAACCAATACCCAGAAGTGTTTATCTTGTCAATACAGTAGTAATAATAAAGGAAAAACAAAACAAAACAAAACAATACTTCTGGACAAGTACTTTGAAATTCAATTAAAATGTCCACTATGATAAAATTGTTGGAATGAAAGAAACATTCCAATTGCAAATGATTTTATTCTTGTGTCCTGCTGAATTTTCAAATTCTTCTGAAACCTCACTATGAATACTCTACAAAATTTCTTGATTTCTATGACTCATGATCACCATTATGTTTCTTTAATCTTTTAAAAATATTTAGTTTTAGATTAAAAAGAAAGAGCTATGATTGTATATTAATAAGTATGTTACATAAATAAATACTGTAAGATTTAAATAAAAGTGGTGAATTATTTATTTGAATTCTTTTTCAATTGCATATTCAAATAAGTACACCAAATGCATTTGTTTGACTATTCTCACATATATAAGAGATTATACATTTAAATAAATGTATTGTATGCATGTAAATGTGTAATCATTGAAATAAACACAGCTGTATATTGCCCATATGTATAGCTCCAGATGTTTGAAACATACATTCAAATTTCTGGAACTCTACACCTTGGTATCTAGTTAAACATCCAGTAGAAAATACTGTGCCACATATACATAGGAATACATTTCAAAACTCTATCTGCAGTGAGGAAATAAGGTTAGAACAATGAATAATGAGTCTCTATCACCGAATTTCTATCTGGAACATATTCTTACAAGATAGCTTATCCTGGCAAGTTGTTCTGTAAGCATATTCTATAAAATGAATACTAGCCAACTTACCCTGTATGAATATGACTATTGCAAAGTAGTCTTGCAGGTGTCTATCCAAATACTTAACCTCCAAAAAATAATGTTTCCAATTAACTTCACTTTTGGAGTAGGAGAGTCTCATGTTATCCATGCCTCAATTATTTACTTTTTAACTCACATTTCTCCTCTAATACTTGGAACATATATAATTTGAAACTCCACTGTAGGCAGTAATGAACATTAGAAGAAATTAGGAAGTACAAACTAACCAGATATGAAATAAAGAATGTCTTAGGGACATTGAACAAGAAGTAAATGGCTTAATGTAAAATTAAAACATCCAGATGTATGTTATGCATATGCTTATTTCTTTACCATGTAATGACACACATGATATATCTAAATTTGTAGTAAGTTGAAATATAAATTAGAATCCAATAATTATATGTGCTAACATCTTTGGTCTAGATGATTATGTATGTAGCTTGAAATTTGGGAGAATCCATTTGTAGAGATCATTTGTAGAAATTATGATTCTGTCAAAACATGAAATTCATTGAATATATTAAAATAAAATATTAAAATGTCAAATTATTAAAACTTACTTAGTACTTATTTACCTTAAATTTTAAAGGTTGAAATATCCAAATTAGCTCTCTCAGTAGCTGCAATTGGTTGGTTAATAGGTCAAACATGCATATTACCATTTCTGTTTAGTCATCCTAGAACATTAGGGAGGCATTTAAGGTGAATTTTTTTAAAACATATATAGAAATGATTTTTCATGCGAGTTCATTTAAGAAATCCCTGTGTGTGACCTCCAGCCTATGTTTGAAAATCTTGGTTTTAGCCCATAGAAATATATTGAAACCACTTAATAAAACCTAGAAAATGGATATGCTTTTTCTGAAGAAAAACTTTGTTTACAAAACTCAGAAAATTAATAAACCATAAAGTATTTTTATTAATTTGTGCAATATTTGAAATTATAGTTACATAGCAGCACATTTTTAGAATGAACTTTTCCTTAAAGCTAACTGACATACATTATTAAATACATATCTCAATGTTTGCTTTTTGAGTAATGGAATGCAAGATTGTCACTGAAATCTGGAATAAAATTATTTATCTCAAAAATGTTCTTCAGATGATATAGGAAATATATATAGAAATATATCTATAGAAATATATCTCTCTATATATAAATATATGGAAAATTATTTCATGTGATGGATCACATATTACAAATATTTTGAGGATATAATTTCAAATGTATAGCTGTCAGCTATTTACCTGGCAAAAGACATATAGGTGAAAGGTATATATCTTGTAGCCAGTTGAAAACGTTCACATTTACTTTTTTTTTTCAGGTCATTGGAAGTTTAATCCAATATGACAATGACTAAATGTTCTGAAATTAGGATGCAATTTACAGATAATTCACTGATAGCATTTTCCCCCTTCTTAGGGGTACCCATAACTATAATGGCTTTTCCAGTGGATAGCCCCTTTATATTCAAGTGGTGACTCATTAATCAAAACGGCTTTGATTTTGTGCCCCTTACCTCTCAAAACAAGGCCTCTGAATCCCTCACATCAGGAGAAAAGAGCAACTGCCGATTTTCGATTTTCGTAGTTTCCACTGCAGCAGGGCAGAATTGAGGCACAGCATCTGGATGTACTTTTGTCATTTATTATTGCTAAGGCTCATCAATATTATATTCATTTAGCATCACACTGAGAAAAGCCATCTTCCTATGTTCCCCCCGTGTATCTTAATCCCCAGTTTCTCCAACTCAGGTATTTCAGAGCCTGCTTACCGATGCTTCACTTGTTCATTTATAATCATTCATCACTTTTTAGTGTACTTTATATATATAATTTGCCTATTTATTATGTGCATTACTTATCTTTCTCTACCTCAAGAATGTAAGTTGCTTGAGGGGTAGAGATCCCATCAGTTTTATTAACTGATGTACCGCAAGTGCTGAGATCAGTGCCCGGCACCTAATGGGCACTCAAGAAAATTTTGATTAAATTTAGTGTTCTGTATAGTTGTGATTGATTTAATTCTTTATAATATTCTAGTGCATGGATAGTCACAACTCATATATCTATTCTTCTACTCCAGAGCTTTGGAGCTATTTCCGGGTTTGTTCTATGATAAACAGGGCAGTTGTTAACATTGCTACTGCAGATTTACAAGAGTTTCTCTTTGATTTGTAGCTAGGAGTAGAATCACAATTTGTAGAGCGTGTGCACATTGTAAATGAAAGTATAATACCAGGGGTGCCTGGGTGGCTCAGTTCGTCGAGTGTCTGATCAGGAATGATCCCAGGGTCATGGGATCAAGCCCTGTGTAGGGCTCTGTGCTAAACATAGAACCTGCATAAGATTCTCTCTCTCTCCCTCTGCCCTCACCCCAACTCGTGTGTGCTCTCTCTCTATATATATATAAAAATAAGAAAGTATAATACCAAATTTTTTCCAAGGTGTTATACTATTTTTCCCTCCTAACAGAAAATGTGTTTGTAAGATTCAAATGTATTGATCTTTTCAGAAAACCAAATTTTGGCTTTGTTAACTTTGTCATATTTGTTTTCTATTTCATTGATTTCTGCTTTTCTTTATTATTTCCCTTTTTCTGCTTACTTAATTTTCTTATTTTTCTATATCATTAAGTAGAAAGTAAGATAATTGATTTAAATTGTTATCCTTTAAAATTATTGGCATTTAAAGCTAGAAAATTACTTCTAAGGACTGCTTTAGTGATGTCCCATAAATTTTGATGTCTTTTAATTAGGATTCTTTTGAAAATATTTAAAATTTTTCTTTCTGTGAGTTCTTTTATCATTGGGTTATTTATTTAGAATTGTTTAGAGTCCAAGTATTTGGGAGTTTTCTAAATGTCTTTTTGTCATGGCCTTTTAATTTAACTCCATTGTTGTTCGAGAATATACACTGTAAGATTTCAAACTTCTGAAAGTTATTGAAACTTATTTTATAGCCCAGCATACAGTTTATCTGAACAATTGTTCTCAGTGTACTTGAGAAGAATGTGTATTCTGCAATTGTTGGATGTAGTGTTCTAGAATTAATAATATGTATCCTTAAATTATTGCTGAGATTCATCAATGTTATGTACTTGTAAAATTGTGTGTTTAAGAGCGATCCCTGTATGCCCTCCTTTCACACTCCCCCAGTTTTTACCTCCACTACCAACATCCCAGAGCTGGACTTCAGCTTCACATCTCACACATGTTACATTCTGCTTCCCACTCATACACCACACTTCACAAATGTCAGAACCTTATGACAGTGTAGTTCCACGTATCTGTCCCCACTCCATCATTTGTATTATTTGCTGTATATGTTTGTTTTAAATGCATTATAAAACTTCAATGTAAAATGTATTTGCTTTTGACCTAAATGGTTAGCTTTTTGAAAGAAAACAAAGAGAATTGCCTTTTAGATTTACTCACATAATTACCATTTCTGGCACTTTTTGTTCTTTTGTACATCTCTGACAATTTTAATTTTCTTTATGTTATGGAACTAGTATTTTTTTTATCCTTTCCAACTTTCAAGTTTCCTTTTACACAAAATATGAGATTATAAATGATTCTATTTTTGTGTACATATATATGTGAGTATACTTCTTTCAAATAAAAATGGATACAAATAAACACATACATACATACAATTTGACTTTTGAACTCAACAAAATATAACTACACATTTCAATAATTTTTTGCAACATACATCTGAAGTTACATTTACTCTCCCATGTTATCTTCAGAAATAAGGATATTGAGGTTACAGAGATTAAACTTTTAACAATTACTTTAAAAAGCCATTAAAACTTATTGTGTACTTTTATTTTTTAATTATTATCCATCTTCCCTAACCCAATACTGTAAGATTCATTCCTCTTCAATAGCATATAATGCTTAGCTCACTACAACCTCCTAGATAGATCTTCAAAACTTATAATGAGTAAATAAAATAATGAATTTGAGATTTAGATATAGATATAGGTATAGATATAGATAGATACAGATGCTGGAACAAAAAATGCAGTTCAAGTGCATTTTTTCCCATCCCCTGAACCACCTCTGGCAACCACTAATCTGTTCTCCCTCTCTCTCTCTCTCTCTCCCTCTCTCTCTCTCTCTATATGTGTGTGTGTGTGTGTGTGTGTGTGTGTGTGCGCGCGCGCGCGTGCGTGTGTGTGGGGGGGGGCTTATTTGGGTTTTTTTTTGAGATGGGGAGTTTTTTGTTTTGTTTCCTTTTAGGTTTCATTATAGGATTGATCATGTGGTTTTTGTTTTTCTCTGACTTATTTCACTAAGCATAACCCTTGAGTCCATCCATCTTGTCACAAATGGCAAGATTTCATTTTTTATGTCTGAGTAATATTCCATTGTATATAGTTATAGTTATAGTTGTTATAGACATAGACATAGATGGATATAAATATATAGATATAGATATAGATATGCATACACATGTACCACAATTTCCTTATCCATTCATTGATGGACATGGTTGTTTCTATATTTTCGCTATTGTAAATAATGCTGCAATGAACATACAGGTACATATCTTTTTGAGTTAATGTTTTTATTTTCTTCAGGTAAATACCCAAGAGTGGAATTGGGGGATCATATGGTAGTTCTATTTTTAAGTTTTTGAGGAACTTTTCATACTGTTTTCTGTAATGGCTGTACCAATTCACATTTAACCAAAGCACTCTTGAGAAAGAAAAACAAACCTGGAGGCCTCACCCTCCCAGAACTCAAACTATATTACACAACTCTAGTAATTAAAACAATATGGCATTGGCATAAAAACAGACACAGATCAAAGGAACAGCATAGAGATCCCAGAAATTAATCCATGCATATATGGTCAATTAATTTACAACAAAGGAACCAAGAATATGCAGTGGGGAAAGAAGTTTCTTCAATAAATGGTGTTAAGAATTAGCACTTGTTGCGATGAGCACTGGGTGTTGTATTTAAGTGATGAACCATGGGAAACTACCCCAAAAGCAAGAGCACACTTTACACACTGTATGTTAGCCAATTTGCAATAAATTATATTTTTAAAAAAGAATTCATATTTTTTATTGGTCTAGGTGCATTGATAATATTTTCTCTCAGATTTTATTTGTCTGAAAATGTCTGTCTCCTCTCTTCTTTTTGCAAGTTACTTAGAATTTAAAGTTGAAAGTAATTTTTCTTTGAGCTCTTTAAATAAGTCAGTCAATTGTCTTCTTGCCATCATGTTTCTTATGTGAGGTTAGCCATTATTTTTCTTACTCCTGTTTGCAATCTATCTTTTTGTTCCCATCTCCGACTGCTTTCAAGATGCTCTCTTTGGTTTTCAGTCTTGTGACTATCAAGTGTCTAGGGGGTACATGTACTCCTCTTTGTATTTATCTTACTTTGATTTTGCTGAGCTTAGATATATAAGCCAAGGCTTTAAATTATTTGGGACGTTTTCAGCTATAATTTTTCAAATAACTTTTCTGGCCTATTGTAATTCTTTCATTCTTATTTTTATCTTTTATTGAAGTATAGTTGATACACAATCTTATATTAGCCTCAGGTGTATAACATAGCGATTTGACACTTATGTACATTATGCAATTCTCGCCATGTAAGTGTAATTGCCATCTCTTCGTTCTTTAATGCCATTTGCATGAATGATAATGTATCACACTGATCACTGGGGTTCTGTTAATGTTTAAGCCTTTACTCTGTTCTTCAGATTGGATGCCCACTTCTGCTGTCTTTAATCTGTCCTTAAGCTTATTCAGTACTTTTTTAATTCAGTTACTGTAGAATTTTTAGAATTCCCATTTAAATGTTTTCTGTATTTCTATTTATGTTTGTTATGGTTCTGTCTGCCGAGATTCCTTAATTCTTCACTCATTAAGGCCATATTTCCCTTTAAGGCCTTGAACATGTTTATAATAGTTGCTTTCAACATTTTACCTAGTAATTAAAACATCTAGGCCTTCCCAAGATCAGTTCTCTTCACCGCTGTTTTCTTTGCTGTTGGTCATATTTTCCTGTTTCTTTGTATATCTGGTAACTTTTTATTGTATACTAAACATTGTGGATGATACACTGTAGGGGCCCTGTAGTATGTTAAATTCCTCTGACAAGTGTTTTTTCCTTGTTTGTTTGTTTTCTTTTGTCTGTTTTTTATTAGTAGCAAGTTCAGTTATATCTAACCACCTTGGATTTGTCAAGGCTTGGTTTTATACTCTGTGAAGGTGGATTAAAGGAAATTCCGAGATGCTTCTCAAGACCCCTGTATTGGCTGTCTTCAAATTTCAAATTCTGTTTCCCCTCCTGTTCTTGTCCAGGCTTGGTTTTAAGCTCTGTATAGGTCCAGAGTAGTTTTTTCTTTAGGAAATGGTCCCTTCGCTTAAGGTGTGGTCTTTCTGCTGTCTCAGTTTTATTCCTGAAGTATTTCTGAGGTTTTTTCAGTCTACATGGGCTGGCATTTTATCTCTCAGCTCTGATAAATCTCTAATATCTTTAGTCTTCCCCCAGTCTCATAGCACTGGTCTTTGGTAAGCCTTGCAAAGTCTTTCATTGCATATACCCAGTCTATTTGTTGGCCAAGGACTTGGAGGAAACCTCCAAACAGATTTTTGGATCCTTCCTAATGTGATCTTTCTTCTCTCCAGTATCCGGCCCTACAGATTCCAGCTGTTTTGACAAACCAAACACGGAAATCTGCCTCTGCAAATCAGTGAAACTGATATGCTTTGCTTGTGCTTCAGCTCTTTATGCTGTGATGGGGAAATTGGCTTCAGACAGAGCTGCAGTGAACATGGGGCTCATGTCAAGTGTTTCCCTTCTTTAAGGAATTGTGGTCATGTGCTGACTCTTGCCCAATGCCTGAAAAATATTGCTTTGTATGTTTTGTCCAGTTGTTATGGTAGAAGGGCTGCTCTGGCACTAGCTCTTCTGTCATGGCATGAGGTAGATATCCACATTGATATTTGAATTTTGTGTCTTACAGTTCTGCTAAACTTCTTTTTAAATTATCTGCATCATTTTATCTTTTACACAATCATGTCATTTGGAAATGACTGTGTTTTCTTCTCAATATTATTATCTCTTTTTCATGCTACAATATTGAATAGAAGTGATGATGGTAGGCATCCTTATCTTTTCTGTATTCTCAAAGGGAAAGCTTTAAACATTCTTTCCTAAGTATTTGGTAGCTGTGAATTTTTTTATGATATTCTCTACTAGGTTAAGGAAGTTCCCTTTTGCATCTGTCTTTCAAAGATTTTTTTTTTTTTTTAGGGGCACCTGGGTGGCTCAATTGGTTAAGTGTCGATTCGATATCAGCTCAGGTCATGATCTCACAGTCGTGACATTGAGCCCCCCATCAGGCTCTGTGCTGAGTGTGGAGCCTGCTTGAGATTCTCTCCCTCCCTCTCTCTCTACACCCCCCCCACCCTGGCTCACACTCTCTCTCTCTCAAAATAAACATTTTTAAAAAAACAAAATTTTTTTAAATCATAAGTGGATATTGGCTTTATCAAATGTATTTCTGCATATTTAGAAATGATCATAATGATTTTCAACTTTCCCTATTGGTATAATGAATTAGATAATTTTCAATGTTGAAATTAACCCCAGAGGCTTTCTCACCATCCTACCAAGTGCAGTGGAAGCCCTGGCTATTGGCCCAGGTAAACATCTGGCCATACACAGGGCTTCAGTGGGTCATTGGGAACCAGAAACTTTCTTCATCCTTCGGCATCATGCCACATGATATGACCCCAACCAGCAGGGTAACAACACTATCTTCTGTACCTAGGCCAAAGAGACAGGGAAGTGAACTAAGAGAATGGATAAGGACAATCCCACCAAGTGTAGCCTAGCAGTGCTGAACCCTTTGCAAAAGCCAATACTTCCACCTATTTTTTACTGAGCTCCAGAATGTATCACTCAAGGCCAGCATGAGAAATGTGTAGGTCCACAAGACCCCAAGCTCAGAAGGGTCCTGTGTCTGGTTAATGCTCTGCTGTTGACATCATGAAATTGTTAACAATTTTATCTTTGAACTTGTCTTTTGTAAAGGATGTATAATTGGATAATGGAGGATGTGCATGAGCAGAGGAGATACACACAATATGCATGTTCGCCACCATTCCTTGAAGTCCCACTTGCATGTGGAGTTCAGGATGCCCTATGAGCACAGACTTCTGATGAACCTATGATGTGTAGAAGTTGAGCATAACTCAAAATACAAGGTAAGTGTGTTATGGAAGTCGCTGGCAATACTAGTAGAGCATTGGTAGAATATACACATTTAAAGAACTGAAGTAAGAACAGTTGAGTTAGTTTTGTGCCTTGTTACTACTGTTTTAGCAAGAACAAAATGCATATGCATGCTTGAGCTACGACATATGAATTGTATAATTTAAGTATCTCTGCATATCAATAACTGACCCAGGATATGTGGTCATATAACACGTAGTGCCCCAGGTGGCCTGCTGTCATGCTTTCTTCAATTTCTGCTGGTAGGAAATTATATTATTTTACATATAGTAAAAGAAACTTAAAACAATATATTTCCATTTCCCAGGCTTTTTTTTATTGTCATGCACTTTATTTCCACATATGTTATGATCTTGACACTATGTTATTAATTTTCTTTTAACAATTTTCCTTTAGAAATGTTTTTAAAATATAAAAAAGCTTTTTTATTTTCCTACATATTTATAATTTGTAGTGTTGTTTGCTCCTTTATGTAGATTCATGTTTCCATTGAGTATTATTTTTTTTCTGCTTTAAGAACTTCCTTGAACATTTCTTATGATGTCTGCAGTGATGAATTCTTTGTATGACTGTATAAGCCTTTATTTTATCTTCATTTGTTAAGATATTATTTCTGGGTATAGAAGTCCAGGTTGGCAGTTTTTATTTTAGTATTTCAAAGATATCATCCCACTTTCTTCTGCCTTTCATTATTTCCAATAAGTCTGCTATCTGTTATCATTTTATATTTGTTTTTCTATAAGTAATGATCTTTTATTGCTAGCTGCTTTTAAGATTTTCTCTTTATCAGTACCTTTAGGCAATTTGATTATATGTTATGATGTAGATTTCTTCATGTTTCTTGTGTTTTGGTTTTGTTTTTTTTTTAGTTTCTCAGATCTATGTGTTTATGATTTTTGTTAAATTTGGAAAAATTTCAGTCATTATTGTTTCAAATATTTTTTCTATCCTCTCACTCTTCCTCCAAGGACTCCAAACACATGCACATTAGGTTATTTGACCTGTTCATATTTTTCTATATTTTTCTCTCTGTATAGACTTTTGATAGTTTCTATTGCTCCATTGCATTATATTCAAGTTAATTTATAGTTTTTGCTGTTAACCCCATCCAATGTATTTTTCATATCAGAAATTTCTTTTTTTTAAGTTCATTTATTTATTTTGAGCAGGGAAGGGCAGAGAGATAGGGAAAGAGAGAATCCCAAGCAGGCTCCACACTGAGCATGGAGGCTGATGCGGGGCTCAATTTCACAACCATGAGATCATGAACTGAGCTATAATCAAGAGTTTGACGTTCAACCCACGGAACCACCCAGGCACCCCTCAGAATTTTTTTCTATACCTAGAAGTTCAATTTGGTATTTTCATCTGTATCATTCATTCCTTTCCCTAACATGTTCCTCCTTCTGGCTGCCTTCTTTAACATTTAGGAGATAAATGTAATAACTGTTTTATCATTCTTATCTACTAATTATATCATTTGTGTCACTTCTGGGTCTATTACTATTGACTGATTTTTTTTTCATCCTGTGAGTTGTATTTCCTTATTTCTTTGACCACCTGGCAAATTTTTTTATTGAATGCCCAACATTTTGAACTTTATCTTGTTGGATGCTAGAAATTTTTGTGTTCCTAAAATATTCTTGAGTGCAGTTGTTACTGGAACGCAGTTGTTACTTGGAAACAATTTAATCCCTTTCCGGCTTTATTTTTAAGCTTTGTTAGGCAGGACTACAGCCTGTAGTCTATTAATCTTTCCCCACTACTGACCCAAAACACTGTGTTTATTCTAACCAATGCCCTTTGAATTATGATGTATTTCCACTTTGGCTGGTAGAACATAAACTAAAAATGACCCTGTGTTAGCCCCATAGATTGTTCCGTCTGCTTCTTCCAAGTAGTTCTTTCTCAAACCCAGGTTGTTTTCTCACACACACTCACTGATCAGCACTCAGCTGAAATTTGAAAAGGTAACTTTTATGTCTATGCAGAACCCTCACTCTGCAGTATTCTCTGGTCTGGCATTCCTTCCTATGAACTGTAGCTGTTTTGGCCTCACCAGATACTCAACTCCATCATCTTGATTGGGAGGTACAAGCCTTCTCCACTTAGGTCTCCTTTCCCTGTACTGTGGCCTAGGAACTGTCCAAACTGTAAGCTGAGGCATTCAGAGCCCTGACCTCAAAATTTTCTTCCCCGGGAGTCAATGTCCTGTGCTGCCTAATATACAATGTTTGAAACCATGCTTTGATAGATGTTGAATTTTTGTTTCAGATGAAAGTTAGCTCTGATCTGTATTGCTTAATTATAATTGGGAACAGAAGTTCCAACTGCTCAATTTTATTTGAAAATTAATTATTAATTATTTGAAAATTAAAATTAAAAAATGGTTGTAGGAGAAAGGTGCAGTCTTTCAAAGAGGATGTGTATCACCACTGTAGGCACATTAAGTAAGAATGTAGAATCACTTAAACCTTTCCTGAAGCATAAGGACCTCAACTTTTGACTGTACATCCATGTAAGTCTAGCTTGAGAATACAACCTCTCAGGGATTTTTTTTTTTCCTTTATCTGCTCAGAAACAGGGCAAAAATAGTTCTTTGAGAATAGAGGCATGAGTATATTTAACTTTGCTTCCTTTTTACACTGAGGTTCTCAACTCAATGTTTGAGAGTTTCCTATCATATTTCCCACCTTGGGTGAGCCCTGACTCCTAAAGTCTGTAAGAACCACTGAAGTTTCCAGCTTTGACATACAGTTTCAGGACAAAAACAGTTTCAGTAGTCTTGCTACTTGCTGAAATACAGCTGTTCCCATCAACTGTTACTGCTTAACACACCACCGCTAATCCAGGGTACGAAACAACAATAATTTTATTAGAATCAAAAATCCTGTGGGTCAGGAACTTGGACTGGACTCAACAGGAAGTGCTTGTCTGTTCCAGAACGTCTGGGGTCTCGTCTGGGAAGTCTGAGCTGCTAAGGAAGGACACAAATGGCTGGTAGGTGGCATCTTCTCTAAGCTCTTCGACACAAATGTCTGGTACCTGAGTCAGTATGTGTTGCAAGCCGCATTGCACTTAGCTGGGGCTGTTGGCAGGAGGACCTATACGTAGCGTCTCTGTGAGATTTGGGATTCTCACAGCATGTTGAGGTCACATTGCAGATCTGTGGCATGGAAGAAATTATACTCACCTTTGGAAAATGTGACTTGCCATACCTTCTCTTATATTTGTGGTTGAAAAATGCTTTAATCTTACTAACTTTGGGGGATATATATATATATATATATATATATATATATATATGCATCTTTAATTGTTTTTAGTTGTTTTCGGCATTAAGAATTAAACATGAAGAATTCTAGAGACCAATCTGTATATTTAGGTTCAATCATGTCACTAGGCATAGAGCTCTCAACTTTTATATAAATTTTAGAATCCATTTTTCAAGTGAAAATTTTCCATGAAAATCTTACTGGTATTTTTGTGGATATATCACTGATATTACTGATTTTTAAATGCCTTTTTAATATTGTGTTCTCATTCTTGAACATACATATTACTAGTCTTTGTTACAGCTTGTTAACTAAAATTTTATAATTTTCTTGATTCAGGTCATACACATTTTTCTTGAGGTTTGTTTTTTGGGATATCATAGTTTTTGTGGTTTTATGAATGGTATTTGCTGTATGTTGCTATATTTTCTAATTTGCTTACTACTGGTTTGTGGGAAAGCCATTGATTTTTGTATATTGGTCTTATATCAAGCTATTACACTTGGTTTAATTTCATAGCTGTTGCCCATTGTGCTTCCTGATTATCTTGGAATTGGGGATCATGTGCAAATAATAATAGACTACCTTGGAATTTGGCATCCTGTATGAATGACAGTTATTTCTTCCTTTAATGTATATACCACTTTATTTTCACTATTTCAAAAGCTAAGACCTCTAACATAATGTTGAATAGTAGCAACAATAGAGAGAATCTTCATCTTAGTATCAACTGTAATTTGAAATATTTTTAATGTTTCCCCATTGTGAGATGATGTTCACTTAAATATCTGGCACTTTGTTAAGTTAAAGATGTTCTATTCTAGACCTGTTTTGTTAAATATTTTTATTATAAATGAATATTCATTTCTATTAAATGTCTATCATTACCCATTGAAATAAACAAACAACATTTTACTGTTATTACAGTAATAGATTTCTAATTTGGGAATATACTTTATCCTATAAAAAACACTACCTAGTCATGCCTTTTTCAAAAATGCTCCTTGACTTGTTAATATTTTATATGGTTTTTTAAATCTATTTTATAAGTATAAATGGCACATTGTAGGGTGTGTGTGTGTGTGTGTGTGTGTGTGTGTGTGTGTGGTGTTTGCTAACATTGCTCAGTTTCGTTAACTATTGAATATACTAAGTTACTTCTTTCTTCTATTGCATGCAGTCTGCTTTGGATCATTTGAAAGTTAAGATGAGGCTTCACTTTATTTTCTTTGATCTAGAAATCTTTGCAGAAGATGAGAAATTGTTTATTTTGGAAGTCTTGCCAGAACTCACTATCTGGGAAAAAATTATTAGACTTGCTATTGCTTCCATCTCGTCTAGGGTTTAAGGTTTAATTCAATTGTTCTCATTTCTCTTGAACACACTTGGGAATTCATATATTCCTAAAGCATATACATTTTTTGTAGGCTTAAAAATTTATGGCATAAAATTTTGTACATTCTCTTATAATATTGTAAACTTTATTTAGTAACTTTGTCAACTTGAGTTCCCATTGTATTTCTTCTTTTTTTTTTTCATGGCCATACTTTTCAGTAATTTTTTATATTTATCTCTCCAAAAATCTTACTTTTGATTTCTGTTGATCAACTTTAGAAATCTTTTTTTTTTGTTTTTTATTTGTTATTTTGTTAACATTTTTTTTTAATTTTACTGACTTCTGGTTTTAAAGTCTATGTTATTTTTGTTCTATATGTTTATTTATTTTTAGTTTTTATTGTTTTCTAATAATTCATTTAGGTTTATAAATCTTCCTCTGATTTCTGTCATAGACACAAAGTATACATTTTGATAAATAGTGCTTTTATCCTTTGAAAATGGTTTAAGGTTTATTTTTTTCCTAACAAGGAATTATTTAGAAGAATTTTTTTAATTGATAGGTTTGTAAATTTGGAGGGAGCTGGAAGAGAGCTATTTTATGTGTTAATTTCTTATTATCTTGCAGCATCAATGAATATGGATATATTCATCTATGGTATCAGTTTCTGGTAGCTTTTTTGAGATTTATTTTGTGGTTTAGTACATAGTCAGTTGTTTTCTTTTGGTGTCCTATTTGTGTTTAAATCCTCCATTGAATACAGACTTCTATAAAATTCTATGTATATCTATTGGATCGAGTTTGATAATTATCTTATACAAATATTTTATATCTTTACTTATTTTTATATCCCCAATTCAACAAATCAAAAGTTTCTAAAGGTAGGTATCAAAGTTTCTGACCATGACTGTGGATTTATTAAATTTTTGTATATTTGTCAGTTTCACTTTAGTATTTCTCAACTGTGCTTACTGGCACATAAAGAAACTGTACTGCTACAATTCCTATATTATATTTCCTTAGTATGCAATATCCCTCCCCCTCTTTAATTCTGCTTACCTTAAATTCTATTTGGTCTTTTGTTAATACTGCTATTTATATGGGAATGCAAGCTGGTGCAGCCATTCTGGAAAACAATATGGACGTTCCTCAAAAAACTAAAACTAGAACTACCTATGACCCAGCAATTGCACTATTAGACATTTATCCAAGGGATATAGGTGTGCTGTTTTGAAGGGACACGTGCACCCCTATGTTTATAGCAGCACTATCGACAATAGCCAAAGTATGGAAAGAGCCCAAATGTCCATCGACAGATGAATAGATAAAGAAGATGTGGTATATATATACAATGGAGTCTTAACTCGGCAATCAAAAAGAATGAAATCTTGCCATTTGCAACTACGTGGATGGAACTGGAGGGTATTATGCTAAGTGAAATTAGTCAGAGAAAGACAAATATCATATGACTTCATTCATATGAGGACTTTAAGAGACAAAACAGATGAACATAAGGAAAGGGAAACAAAAGTAATATAAAAACAGGGAGGGGGACAAAGCATAAGAGACTCATAAATATGGAGAACAAACTGAGGGTTACTGGAGGGGTTGTGGGAGGGGAGATGGGCTAAATGGGTAAGAGGCACTAAGGAATCTACTCCTGAAATCATTGTTGCACTATATGCTAACTAACTTGGATGTAAGTTAAAAAAAAATAAAATTAAGTATTATGTTGAAAAAGATAAATAGGGGCGCCTGGGTGGCTCAGTCGGTTAGGCGTCCGACTTCAGCCAGGTCACGATCTCGCGGTCCGTGAGTTCGAGCCCCGCGTCGGGCTCTGGGCTGATGGCTCAGAGCCTGGAGCCTGTTTCCGATTCTGTGTCTCCCTCTCTCTCTGCCCCTCCCCCGTTCATGCTCTGTCTCTCTCTGTCTCAAAAATAAATAAACGTTAAAAAAAAAAAAAGAAAGAAAAAGATAAATAAATAAATAAATAAATAAATAAATAAATAAATAAATATTTTTGCTAAAGTTCAAAAAAATATATATTGCTATTTATGGCCACCTGAATGACTCAGTCGGTTAAGTGTTGGACTCGGCTCAAGTCACTCAGGTCATGATCTCGGAATTCACGAGTTCGAGCCCCACATCTGAGCTGTGTGCACAGAACCTGGACCCTGCTTTTGATTCTGTGTCTCCCTCTCTCTCTGCCCCTCCCTTCCTCACACTCTGTCTCTCTCTTCCAAAAGTAAATAAACGTTAAATTTTTTTTTCATATTGCTATTTATTTTTGTATTAACAAGCTTCTGGTTTATTTGTTTTTCATTTCTTCTCTTATTTCCTAACAAAATGTGTCCTTTTGCTTCAGATGAGCTTTCTTACTTCTACTAAATGCAGTCTGCTTTGGATCTTTTAAATTTTCTCATAGTTTATGGGCCAAAATGGTGTATCCTTCTTGCTTTCCAGTGCAACCATAGATATTTAAAAAATATTTTGGGGCACTTGGAGGCTCAGTCAGTTGAGGATCTGACTCAATTTCCATTCAGGTCATGATCCCAGAATCATGGGATTGAACCCCATGTTGGGCTTGGTGCTGAGTGTGGAGATTGCTTAAGATTCTGTCTCTCCCTCTGCCTCTCCCCTACTCGTGTACTCTTTCTCTCTAAAATGAAAAAAAAATTAATAATAAAATTTTAAAAAGAAAAAATATTTTTACTATGAACTCCAAGAAATAGAAACAGAAGGATAGGATGCGGCATTTACCTAGTGTGCCATTTTGATCCTGGTGCATTAATAGCATTTTAGGCTCTGTAACTTATCGTATCTCAAGGGCATTATTTTTCCTTATAAAATAATAACTTTCATTTCATATTACAGAACATACAATAAAGTTCCATCTTCATGATATCCAGAAATAGGTAAATAAGGTGTTCTATTTTTGTAAGAATCTTAGAAAAATCAATAAATGGAGACAAAATGGAAATATTTAAAATTAGCAATAAGTAGTAAAAAATACATTTTTTATTTTGGAAATTTGGCTTCTCTTTGCTAAATTTGATTTGAAATTTGCTAAATTAACAATTATATCATTTGCAATATTACCTTACTTGGGTATTTTTCTACGGAAAACATAATTCTGAGATTCAATTAGACTTAAAAACAGAAAAGCTAGACAGTTGGTCCATTTTAATTATAGCAATGTATATTTTTTGAATTTCAATGGAACATGTTTTTATATATAATGTATTTGTTGTGGAATGTTAAGCTATAGTTGTGCTCTGTAAATGCAATGAAGTTTTTTGTCAACCAGCTGAATGCATAAATACTGGACAAGAAAAAATTCCTACAGCAACCTGATACTCACTGAATTAACCATATGTTATTCAGTTGTGGGAAATGTCCAGAATGAGGAATAGATATGACTGACTGCTTTCAAGGCAATTTTATCATGCTGGAACATCTACCAGAACTGATGCAAAAATCTGAGAGAAATAATTTTCCTACTTCTAAATGATTAAGTAGGTTAAGATACAATGGTCTTTTAAGTGTTCTACATCTGATGTAGAATCAGAGGCCCCAAATATCAATGGAAGCTATTATATTCTCTTTTCCTCACAGCCAACTATCTTCTGTTATGCTTCCTGAAGGGAGTCATATTATAAGCCCAGAAGTAAGAAGAAGTTATAATGTGATACTGAGGCTCTTCTTCCTCCTTGATGGCGGGTGGTAGTGCCTAAAGGAAGTATGAAGAGAAAGATGGATCTTGCTACATAATCCACTTTGAGGGACTTTAGGGCCTTTCAGAATTGAATTTAAATGCTAGGTCTACCCAATCTATATCCAACAGATTGGGAAAACTCCTTAATGTCACTATTCCTTAGAGTTCTCATCCATAAAATTAGGATAGTAATACCCTGTTCACAGTGCTGCTATAAAAATTATACAAAATAATGTTTGAAAAGCTACAAGTACAGTGAAGTCCATGGTAGGAATTATATAGTTTGTAAATTTAAATTTACTCTAAATTACGTTTTTTTTAAGTTTCTTTATTTATTTTGAGAGAGACAGAGACAGCATGAGTTGGGGAGGGGCAAAGGGAGGAAGAGAGAGAATCCCAGCAGCCTCCATCCTGCCAGCTCAGAGCCCCATGTGGGCTCGAACCCCCAAAGCATCAAGACCATGACCTGAGCGGAAACCAAGAGTTGGACACTTAACCGACTGAGCCACTCAGGCGCCCCTACCCTAAATTACTTTCAATTATAGAAGTGCTGTGCTAAAGAGAGGAGCAGCATTGCTATCTATGTGCTGGTATACTACTAGTCCCTTCAGATCAGTCTATTGGAAATAAAGCCACAGCAGACACAAAGTAGAAGCAGCCAGGAGATGAGAGAACTTCAACTCAAGTCAAAACAAAATATTCTGCAACTGTTCATATGCACAGAGTAGAGTAACTGCTGTAAGAAACAAGTGCCAAATTTCAGTGGTTTAACATAGTAAAGGTTTATTTCTTGCTGATTTCACAATTGTTACAGGAAGGCAGGGAGTGAAGCCTCTGCTCCATGAAGTCACCCAGAGAATCAGACATTTTCATCTACAGTTTACACCATTCCTAAGTCTCGAAGATCTTGGGTAAATCCATTGCATATGGCAAGCATAAGTAAAAAAATAAAAATAACAATAAATAGAGAAATACATGGATGCATTTTTTTGGGACCATGCATATAAGCAGTATGTATCATTTCCAAACTTTTCATACTACATTGGCCAGAACTTAATCACATGGTCCCCCCTACTGGAAGAGGGGAGGCTTGGAGATATACTCTGTGTGCCCAGGGTGGAAAGGAAATAGAATTTAATAAAACACATAGCAATGCTTCTGCCACAGACATTATTTGGTCGGACACTAGAATAAGGGCTAGGAGTCCACCGAATTTTTCTTCTAAATTTCCTCACCTAAGTTTTTTCATGCTCCTTTCATATGATCTTCACGTAAACATCCCGTGTTTGTTTAAACTGAAGAATAAACACAAGAATAGTTTATGATTTGGTCATCAGCTCAGCTCATCAGATCTTAGTTCAGTGCTGGATTCTTAGGCCCAGCTCTTTGTGAAGCTGAAGTGACTTAACCTCTCCAAGTTTCGTTCACCTGGAAAATGTCTATCTAAATCACAGAAATGGAAAGTTAAATTGAAATAATACATGAAAATATGTTTACAAATTAGGAAACATGAGCCATTATTTTTACTGATGAAAAGATGGTTGAAAAATTACTGTAGTAATGACATGACATTCCATTACCACTCTGCCCTGTCTTCATCAAGTCCATTAGTATCCGTGTGCAAATCATGTTGTTTAAATGTCATATGTATATTTGAATTTCACATTTACTATAAAGATGGAATCTATAGTTAACATTTTCTTGTACTGAGAGGGTTCAAATGAGCTATGATGTAAAAAATAATGAAGTCATCACAAGGGATAGGATCTTACCATTACATGATGAGCCAAGGATTTGGAAGACAAAGATTCAAATGAAGTAAAGGGAGAAAGGAGTTTTTAAAGTTTTCTTTTTTAAAAGCTTATTTACTTTGAGAGAGAGAGTGTGTGTGTGCATGTGAGTTGGGAAAGGGCAGAGAGAGAGGAAGAGAGAGAGGGAGAGAGAATCCCAAGCAGGCTCCACACTGTCAATGCAGAGCCCGACACAGGACTTGAACTCCCTAACCATGAGATCATGACCTGAGCTGAAATCAAGAGTCAGACACCCAACTGACTGAGCCACCCAGGCACCCCAGAAAGAAGAGTTTTTAAAGGGTATATTGAGCAGGGGTCTAAAAAGTGGAGAATTCAAGTCGTTGTTAACATTATATTAGATATCAGAATAAGAAAGAAACCTAAGCATAGGGTCTTACTTAGGCTAATTCTTCATTAAAGAATTGAAAATAAGGGGGCACCTGGGTGGCTCAGTTGGTTAAGCTTCTGACTTGGGCTTATGTTATGATCACAGGATTCATGAGTTTGAGTCCTGTGTTGGGCTCTGTGCTGACAGCTCAGAACCTGGAGCCTGCTTCGAATTCTGCGTCTCCCTCCCTCTCTCTCTGCCCCTCCCCTGCTCATGTACTGTCTCTCTCTCTCAAAAATAAATAAATATTAAGAAAAATTTTTAAAGAATTGAAAAGAGGAACTTAATTCTATAGCTCCTCTTTCATTCTGTTATAGACATTAGCAAACATACTTACTTTGCAATGAATCATTACTTATTTAATATTTACAACCCTGTCCTTAATCTCCTAAATGGAAACTTAAAATCAAATGGTCTTTCATGCAAACTGGAAGGTGATATGCCAGTTCAATGAAGTCCCAAGTTGTAATTTTTAGGTAGGTTGAAAAAATGATTCTTTCTCTCTCCTCTCTTACCTTCCATTTTGCCTTTCCCCTTCCTTCCCCCTACATTTTCTTCATTATTTTTCCACAAATTTTCTTTACTAAGTATGTATTTTATGTATTCTATAAAATCTGGAAACCACACAAAGAATATTCAACTATTATGCATAATGCAGCACTTGTTACCTCTAACTGAGCTAAATTTCTTGTAGAAAAAATTAGTTCTTCTGCCAATTTTCATGACAAATTCCTCTCCACCTGTCATGTGTCCAACGGTTAGTAAATTCATTGTCTTAATTTTTTCCAAGACCCAAGCAGATACTACTATATATTTGCTTCATTTTAGTTTTCTTTTTTCAGAGTCAACTGACACGGTGATAGATTTTAAATGACTATTGTTCACCAAACTTGTACAAAACTATTTCTTAAACATTGGAAAACCTGGGTGGCTCCGTCGGTTAAGCGTCCAACTTCGGCTCAGGTCATGATCTCACAGTTTGTGAGTTTGAGCCCCACGTCGGGCTCTGTGCTGACAGCTCAGAGCCTGGAGCCTGCTTTGGATTCTGTGTCTCCCTCTCTCTCTGCTCCTCCCCTGCTCATGCTCTGTCTCTGTCTCTCTCCTTCAAAAATAAAAAATAAAAATAAAATTTCTTAAACACATAGCTGTTTTTCTGCTTAAATGTGAGTTGAAGTGTGCATGTGTCTGTGTGTGTAAAAAGGAGAGAAAAAGCTAGTGTCTGCACAATAAATGCTCATTGTGAATGTTGCTAGTGACCATGAAATTTTCTCCATGCCTCATGACTTCTCAATAGCTTCTAGAATCCATCTCCTATTCCTTCTTCCACTTTTCTTTTTTATTTCTTAGCAACTCCCGAAAGAACTCTCAGTAGATGAAATCCATGAACTTATCTACTCATAGTACAAAAACAAAACAAAACAAAACAAAACAAAACAAAACAAAACAAAAAAACCTGGGAGATAGCTTAATTTAGAGACGTGAGAGATTTGGCTTCACTATATTTTCAGTTGCCATTTGCTGTAGGAAACCAAAAGCTAACATTTAATCTTATGTATTTACTGTTTGTCCCTGTCTGACATGTCCTAAATTTTCCTCAGGCCTTGTCAGAGTCTGACAAACTTGACCAAAAACATGCTAGTTAACTGAGGAATGTATAAGTAAAATGACTTTTTGTTGTTGTTACTGTTAACGCAAATTGAACAAACGTTTCAGAATCTTTAGAAGTAAGAAAGAGAATTTTATTCAAGCCCAAGTTAGGACAGCTGCCTGGGAAACACACTTTACACAGGGAAGAAAGTGTTTTGGACAATGAACAGTTTTTACAGGGTTATATACTTTTTCACATCTTATAAAAGCTCAAAAGATTATAGATCAGCATATAGGCAGGAATCACAAGTGTTATCCTAAAGGAATGCAGTGAGCATGAGCATTGGTTCCTATCTCAAAGACGAGATGGCTTTCCTTTAGACTACTCATTCACAAAGCAGATGTACAATACGTGCGTGGAGGTCCATAAATCAAGCTTTCGGTTTGAACAAAGTTTATATACAGTCATGTTGACTTACAAAGAAATCTAAGTGGCTTCCCTTGTGTATCAGGCCTTTAGAGAGTTTCTTCTGTCGTCATTACTATTGTTAGATAACTGTATTACATATTCCATGCCCAGGCTCTGGCTGATAAGAGGCCACATATAGTGGTCATTAACATAATCCAGGTTCCAACCCCTCATATTTACAGGCTAAAAACTTTGATTTGTCAGTTTCCCAAAATTAATAACCATCCAATATTCTCTACAATGACTAATAATTTACAGTGAGTAATTTAATTGTTCAGAGTACCAGCTGCTTTCCTCTGTTTGACTAGCAAATTTTCTTGCTATATGTGAGTTATGTGGGAAGTCAAATTACTGGAAAGGTATTTGTGGCCTTCGATCTAGCAAACTAGTTCTAGTTAAATGATTTGAATGTACCATAGCATTAGACTGTAAATCAAACACACGTTCATGAATCCTATATATTGTACAGTATAACTTAACAGAGGAACCTTTTTTGCAAGTTCTTGAAAGGCACCATGCTATTTTCCCAAGTATCAACTGCAGTAATTATGTTGTTTCATATGGTTTTGTGGCTCTGTCAGACATATGCTGTGTCTGAAATTTACATTAAAACCTTTTACTTTAAAGATTTTTCTTCTACAGACAAAATACAACTACTTGGGGAAATAGTTGAGCCCATGTTAGTAAAATTAGCAACTGTATTTATAGGAATAGACAAGAACAGTTTATAGAAATAAACATAAATATCTTTCTCAGTTAATCTTTTTTTAAGTTTTTATTTAAATTCAAGTTAGTTAATACACTCGAGTTAGTAGAGTGTAGTATTGGTTTCAAGAGTAGCATTTAGTGATTCATCACTTATATATAAAACCTAGTGCTCATCACAAGTGCCCTCCTTAACTATTAGTAATCACAACCTCATTTAACATGAGAATTTTACTTAGACTTTAATTAGAATACACCTTTCTAACTCATTTTCTGTGAGCCCTGTGTCTCCTTAAGTAATTCAACAACTCAAGTTATTCCAATTACTTGTAGTTGAAATAATTTCTCAGGGCTTCATCTTGCACTTAGTTCTACTTTCCTGTTACATAAAGGCAGACGAAAAAAGTAGGAATAAAATTTGTCTTACTGGTTTTTTCCAAACTAATTCATGAACTATTTTTAGGAGATAAGTGGAATAGTACCCTGCTATCTCCTTTTTCCTTCTTTTCGATTCTTTCCTGGTAGATGACCATTCTTTCCACAATGAATTGCAGGGGACACAGCCATAAATCAGGTAATGATATTCGTATGAGGATTCATGTTACAGAAGCCCAGAATTTTGTTCTATATTAGTTATTGGCCAAATGTAGAAATTGGAGGCTGTATATGAGCATGCAGAGACTTACATATCCATGAAGGGAGATGACTGGATGGCACCTAAGGATTATAGTTAAGATAGTTACCCTCCAATAATGTGAAAATAAAGGAAATTGAAATTACACCTTGAAGGTGAAATTACAGATCTGGACATGACGCATGACAATCTACTCAAATAGTAGACCTGTTTTCCCAGGTGTATGCCTATCAGGAGAGAATGTAATGGTCAGCTGAAAAGTTAATTTCTCATTGTAATTTTAAAATGTGAATTGTCTTTCAGAACTTTCCATTTATTGTAATTTAAGATAATAAGGATCAACCTCCCTGAGTCTAATCGTTTTGGGGTAGGCTGGGGAGACCTCTGGCCCTGAAGCTTTGATCCAACCCATAGAAAAGATGTAGCCAAAGGCTCTTGGTCTAGTCACGAGAAAGAATTCAAGGAAAGACACAACACAGTAGGTGAGCAGTGCAAGCAAAAAAGTTTATTAAAGCAAAGTACACTCTAGAGATGTGAGAATAGGTGAGCTGGCGAGAGAGAGAGAGAGCGAGCGAGCGAGAGAGCTGCACCCCTGGGATTTGGGTTTCTATCTTTAATTAACAGTTGTTAACACAGGGGTAGAATATTCATTACTTGGGCTGGGGATTTATTGGAAGGAGGGTTTTGAATTCCTTATTTGGTCAGGGGTTTCCAGCCTACTTAGTCAACCATCTTGGGCCTGTCTGGTTTGATCCAGTTTCTTGGAGTTTTGTTTTAAAGTGCTTCCAGGACAGGCCTCTGACTTTACTTGGACATGACTTCCTCTTTGCTGGCTTCTAAGCATCCTGTGAGAAGTTAACTAAATGCTTCTAACATAACCAAATATGGAACACTAAAAAGAATGACTATTTTTTGAGTTGCATGAGTATTAAATATCACAAATTCAAGAAGATAATATCATACAGGCCTCTTGAAGCATCAGCAGTTGGCTTACTTTGGTGATGTTCCGCCGACAAGTTCATCCCTACCTCTATAGAACAATGATGTTTTCAAGGGATGGCTCTGTAAATATAAAATGATAAACAGGTGTCATACACTTTCTATACTCTCAAAAGAATTTATTCAATTTCTTAAAAACTAGTAAAAAGAAGAATTAATTATCTTCCAGAGAATGAGAACTTTATAAAGAATTATTTAATGTATACGCTTGTGTGTGTGTCATTTGGTTTTACATGATAAATATTTGCACTTCCCCTACGTAAGTAGCCCAAACATTGAATGGATACGATTATTGCCTTTGAATACCAGCAGTTTAAAGAAGCAGCTTGGTATGTTGGTGAGCCAATGCCAGAAGTAATTGCTTGGCATAGTTAATAATAATCAAAATTATAGCAGGTAAATATATGATTCACTAAAATTAATTAAAATTATAATTTCCTGAAAAAATTGTTAAAATTTTCTATACTAATTTTAATTCAAAGACCTTCACAATACATTCATATTCTAGATTCCTGTTACCTATTAAAATCTTGTTTTTAAAGGATATTGAAAAACTTGGAGATAACTCCTCAAGTGAAATATCAGGTTAACAAACATAGCATATTTACTATGATCTCAATATTGATACAGATAGATGCAGACACAAAGATAGAAGTGATATATGGTTCTCAGTATTATCTTGGGTGACATATTTGTGGTGTTTTTTATTTTTACCTCATACTTATTTATATTTTCTAAAATTGTTATATCCCAAAAGATGAATCAATGTTCTTTTTATATTTTATTCTTTTTATTGTCACAAAAGGAAGGAGAGAGGTTGAAAAGTATGTATGTTTGTATATATACATGGTGTTTAAATTCCATGCCACCTCTTTTGATGTTTAAATCAAAAAGGGCACAAGATATATTAGGTACATTTTACTTTCTGCTTTCATGCTAAAAAGCATAAAGTCTGTTTTATTTTCAAGTATTATAATTTGTTCAGTGATTTAACTCATCTAAAATTATTCTGTTTTAGTTTGACTCTGTTCTACTTAATCCCCAACATTTACTTGGGTAACATTGACACTTAATAAATAAATTGGTCATCGCAAACATCATCTGTTCCCAGAAGCTTCCCAAGATCCCCTGTGTGGTCCATGTATCAGTTCCTTGTGTTCTCATTACAACAAAAGATACTTCTCTCCGAACACTTAGCAAATTTTGACTGTAACTTTCTCAAAATTAGGGATTATGTCTTATTCAATTTTGTATACCTTGGAATATTATATGATGAATACATGTTGAAGTAAATATTGTAAAAATGTGTACCCCTTTTCCCCAATCTGTAATTGTAGTTCCGTTCCAACCAAAATACAGCCATGATTTATTCATTTTTGGCAATAGACCTGTAAAAACTACTCTAAATTTTATTTGGAAAAGCAATGAAAAATAAAAACTAAGAAAATTAGTGCATTGCAGATACAAAAATATAGGGACAAATTAGTGAAAGAGAACCAACAATCCAAAAACAAACTCTTTAGTCATGAGGATTTAATTTAATATGTGATAAAAATAATGTCATATCTCAGGAATGGAAGGCTCAGTCTATAAAATATGTTTCTATTTTAAAATAATCCATTTAGAGCTATTTCAGCCCCAAAATGAAAATAAATTCCATGTGTATCAAATATTAAAACTAAAAGAAGAAATTACAACTATCTAGAATAATATATGGCACAATATCTGGATAATCAGAACCATTTAAGCATAAAAGTGAAGGAACCATCAAAAAGTATACATTTGACTACATAAAAATATTTTTTTAGGAAAACCTCTTGTTTGGGGGTGCCTGGGTTGCTCAGTCAGTTAAGCTTCCAACTCTTGGTTTTGGCTCATGTCATGATGTCATGGTTTGTGAGTTTGAGCCCCATATTGGGCCCTGAGCTGGCAAGTGCAGAGCCTGCTTGGGATTCTCTCTCTCTCAAAATAAATAAATAAACTTAAAAAAAAAAAAACAAAAAAAAACGCTTGTTTATTAAAAAAATCAGAGAATTAAAAGATGAACAACAAATAATGGGAAGATTTCCATAAGTATTAATGATTTTAATAAAGCATTTATAATAATTGATTTTTTTTTTTTAATTTTTTTTTCAACGTTTATTTATTTTTGGGACAGAGAGAGACAGAGCATGAACGGGGGAGGGGCAGAGAGAGAGGGAGACACAGAATCGGAAACAGGCTCCAGGCTCTGAGCCATCAGCCCAGAGCCCGACGCGGGGCTCGAACTCACGGACCGCGAGATCGTGACCTGGCTGAAGTCGGACGCTTAACCGACTGCGCCACCCAGGCGCCCCTATAATAATTGATTTTTAAAAATACTAATAGCTCAATTACTGAGGTTATGAAAGGGCAATACATAAAAACATAGATTAAAAAATAGAATATTGCTATAACAGTATTCAACATCGGTCAGAATGTGGTAAGATTGAAACACAATGCTGAGAATCCCAAAGAAACTGTATATTATGCTTTTACATTGTT
Organism: Leopardus geoffroyi; assembly: GCF_018350155.1. NCBI lineage: Eukaryota > Metazoa > Chordata > Mammalia > Carnivora > Felidae > Leopardus > Leopardus geoffroyi. The sequence goes on along the minus strand of NC_059338.1, from coordinate 114,013,128 downwards.
ATTAAAACAACAAAATGAAGAAATTCATTTTATGAAGATTTTCTCAAATGTTTATAACTTCCTTTTTATTTGTCAATAAGAAAATTAAATTAACCACAACATCTGCTTCTCTAAGAATCCCAGTCAATTGCGACACTAATATTGATGCTGTTTTTACTGTCATGCTCTTGTTTTATTTCCTGTGATTTTTCTTTGTGCTTTCTCAGATTTGCCAAAGATTTGTTTTTATTACTGGTTTTTAAATTAAAGAACACATAAAAATCAAGTTTTATTTATTGTACCAAGTAGGATGTATAGGATCTCAAGGAAAAAAAAAAACTGTCTTTGATTAACTTAAGCCAGAAAAAATTAAACTTATTACTGGATTATAGAATTGAAAAATGTGAATTAGAGGAGCTTCGGGGATTTTAGAAGCAAGGACCCATGATAATTTTTAGGTTACTATTAAGAGGGACTCAACTCTAGTTTTATATACCACTGTGGATATTTGGATATTCTTTCAGATTTCAATTTCTAGAATAAAAAAAATCCAACTCCTTCCAAAAGGCTCATTAGTTCTAGTAGCTTTTGAAATTTTTATTTTGAGTTCCTAGGTTTTCCTGACATATGCAATCATTACAACAAAGAAGTAATTTTGTCTTTTCTAACCAAATTTTCTTGTCTTATTATGTTAGTTATTACCTCAAAAGTAAAATGAGATAAGTTACTTAATTCTTAATTCATTATTTTTCTGCTTACTTAATTTTTATGCCAACTGTTGTTCAAGGCTCAGAGGATATAGCAGAGAACAAAACAGACAAAAACTCTGTACTCACGAAGTTTACATTCTGGAGGTCAATATGACATAGAGACTAAAGCAGGAAAATAGGCAAAATATGCAGAGCATTGTACAGTTTTAAGTGTTGATGATAACAATATAACATGGAGGACCATAGATAATGCTGTGGATGGGCTAAAAATAATGGTAACAGGAAGAATCCCTCTCTTGTTCCTAATTTTAGAATATAGACTCTCACTATTTAGAATGAGTGTTATTTGTTGCTGTGAAATCATCCTTTTTTATATATAATTAGTTTCTTTCATAATCACTTTTTAAAAATTAAGAATGGCAGCTAAATTTGATAAAATTATTTTACGCATGCACTTATATATTCATAAGGCTTTCCTCCTTTAATTCATTGATGAGGTTAATTATGTTTATGGGCATAAGCTCATTCTAGCCTTTCCAGAATAAACAACATTATCTAATAATGATTATTTTTATTTTTTAAATAATATTTATTTTTAAAATGCTAGATTTAATTTGCTAATATTATAGTTAAAATAGTATAGCTTTAAAAAATCTTTTTACCATTTATTTATTTATTTTGAGAGACAGTGACAGAGAGTGGGAGATGAACATGGAAAGAGGGAGAGACAGAATTCCAAGCAGACTCTGTGCTGTCAGCGCAGAGCCCAGTATGGGGCTCCATCCCATGAACTGTGAGATCATGACCTGAACTGATATCGAAAGTCAGGTGCTTAACCAACTGAGCCACCCAGCCACCCCAGTATAGCTTTATTTATAAGTAAAATAAGTCTATAATTTTCTGTTTTGTCTTATCAAATTCAAAAATTATTTCAATGAGGAGTTTTCCATCTTTTTTGTATGGCCTGAATCATTTAAATAATATCGGGATTTTCTCTTCTTCAATAAAATAGTAACTAGCATTTATAAGAAGCTTAATATATTATAGACTGTTTTAAGCATGTTATGTACATTAACTTGGTTAATCATGACTGTGACTCAGTGAGGTAGACATTATTATTCACATTTTACACATAAGAAAACTTAAGCACAGAGAGGTTTACAGAGCATGTCTAAGTTTATGAGAGTGTGATGTTTTAACAAAAAGGTTTTTTTAATGTTTGATGCTAAATAGACTTTTAAATTATTTCATGATCATTGATCTCCTCATGCTTTGTACCTCTTGGTAGATTTTATTAACTTAAATTTTGCTAGAAAAATAGCCATTTTTCTCTAATTTTTCAAATGTTGCCTAAGGTTGCCATTTTTCTTTTACAAATCTTTTATTGTTTGTATTATCCCTAATTATGTTTCTAATCTTATTAAAATCATGTTTTTTGTTCTCATAACTTTGTCTCCAATCAGACTTATTAGGGGATTTAACTGTTTTTATTGGTTTTTCCAAATAACTTGCTTTCTAGATCTTAATATTTTATTAATCTCAACCTATATTTTTCTAAATCCATTTTCCTTCTATTTTTAAAATTTTTAAATTCACTAAGATGAATGTTGTCTTCCTTTATTTTTATCTTTATTTATTAATATTAAAAGTATTTAAAGCAATAAGGTTTTTTCCCCCATTTTTTCACTTTCAACCTGTTTATATCTCTGGATCTCAAATGAGTCTTTATAGACGTGACTGTTCTCCTTTTGTTTATTTATCCATGATATCAATTTGCTTATTTTGTTTTCACCTTTTAAAACATCCTTTTGTTTCAATGTGTTTCATAAAAAATAAGCACAAAGCTGACAACTGCTTTTTTTAGAGGGGGAATTCATCCCATTCATATTGAGGGGAACAAGATATAGATAGATACATACATAGATAGATAGATAGATAGGGATAGAGATAGAGATATTCTTACCACTTTAATGTAATTTTACCATTTATTTTACTTTGTTGCTTATTCTGTTTTTTTAATTTTTTTCCTAGATTATTTATTCCCTTTTTTTACCTTTGTTAACTTAGATGTCCTAATATTTCTTCTTGTCTTTCTCGTTCTTGACACTCAATCAAAATATATTTTTATTGTATTACATCAAATGACATACTATCTCTGTCATATTAGAGCACTCTTTTTACTCACTGCCCCACTTTTCCTACTCCTGTCAAAATAAATCTCTTAGAATGCTGCTAATTTTGCTGTTCCCACTGCCAAATTCCTTAGTTGGATAGAATGAGGCTATGATCATTGGCATCCACTGGGAAATTACTTCTGTTGAGGACAATTAGATAATTTTAGGTTGACCAATGTTCAGTTACACATTGTTTCTCTTTCAGAGCTATGGTATAATTTCACTTCATTTCCTATAAACCTTTTGTGAAGTATGTTACAAATAGCACCTTTTGCTAGTAATGCATTAAGGAATGATTGAACTGAAAGGAACTGAGACAGGAGGTCTACAGAAAGTAAGACAGAGGCACCAAAATCAATAAGCAAATTGGTACTAGGATTTCAGATTGTGCAAAGAGTAAAGAAATAAGTCCTTTGGGAAATTACCAAAAAATATTTGATCTTGCTAGTATTTCCACAATACATGTAATAGAATTTTGAAACATTATTTGCATATCAAAAGAAAGGACAACTCAAACTTTATTGGCTTTGAAAGGCTAGAGGACTCTGGTTATCTAGGTTACAATTTTTTAATTTTTGTAAGTGAATCATGTTATGTCATTTTATATGCAGCTCAATTTCTGTCTTTATATCTAGTCATAAGAAGTGAGACTTAGTGTTTGTGATTTACTCTTAGATTTTTGAAATAATGGAGAATATTCCTTTGATGTTTTAAGTGCTAGTAAGTAGGCATGAGGAAAAGGCACTGGTATCTTAGCACCTACAGCTAGTAGATTTTTATATAGTTGAATGAATGAATGGATTAATTAATCAATTAGTGTGTGAATGAGTGAGAGAATGATGAAAAAAGGAAAGAATGAACGAGGAGTCTAGGAACTGGGTTTAGTTCTGACCTTTGGGCTTCAACTTTCTTATCCATAAATGTAGAAAATTTGAATTTGATCTCAGAAATCATTTTAGTTCTAATAGACCAACAAAGAACATTAAAGGTTTCCAACAAGAAGACAGCACTTACAAATATGAAGTAAAGTGAAGTCTAGAAATGTTATAAAATTCATTAATCCAGAAAAATTAAATTATTTACAGCATTTGTTTTCTGAACACTTAAATATATGATAAATAGATAGATAGATAGATAGACTGAGAAAAAATAGCAGTTATCAATACAAATGAAAAAAGGTAAATGCTTAGTCAGTCCCAAAGCTAAAACTTTTTCTGTTAAAAATTCAATAAACAGTAACTTAATTTATTCATATTTTAATCCTATATGAAGCACCAACGCAGTACTTGGCCCTTAATAATCCCTCAGTAAATGTTTGTAGAATAAGTGAATGAATGATTAATGATTACATTATGTAATCAAATATTAAATATTTAGCCTTCTTAATATTGATATGCTTTAATTCTCTTTTCATATTCATTTTAATTCTTTCCATTAATTTTCAGTGTTATAATAAAAATGTAGAGCTAAGGAAATGGGTGTAGTGCCAATGTGAGGATTTATCTTCATTTTAAAAAGACAATTTAGCAGAGAAGATTGTTTGATAAGAGAGCATTTTACTGAAAGACGTTGGAAATTTCTAATGGGTTAGAAAATTCTGCCTAGTAAAAAGGCAGAAAATTAAATTAAATCAATATTTTTAAACTTCTATATTTTATATCTGATCAAAGACTGTCAGGAATTTGAGCACTACCATTATAAAAACAAAATTCCCCCATTTTGTGTAAAGGTCAGGTATTTTATGTATAACATAAGGTCAGTTCTGGGTAAATAAATAATAATAGCATTTGGGAGAAAATTATTATTGATATCTCAAACACAAAGAAAATAATAAATTTCATTAATTTTTATTCATTTCAGAAGATAATTATTGAAGCCCTATTATCTTACTATTTTAGAAGTGAGGGTACACGTGAAATGAAATAAAATCTTTAAGGTACTCCTACTTCAGTGGGAAAGTCAGACAAGTAAATCATATTCTCAAGAGATGCTAATAGGTGAAAACCAAGGAATGTTGGGAACAGTGAAGAAAGAACATCCATCTCAACTTAGAAAAAGATGTATAAAGATGTCTCTGGAGACCATTAAAATATCTGTAAGGTAGGAAAAGGAATATGTCTTTGGCAGAGGAATGTAGACTTGCATGACTATCAGATTTTTTTTTTAACGTTTTTTTTTTTTTTTTTTTTTTTTGGGGGGACAGAGAGAGACAGAGCATGAACGGGGGAGGGGCAGAGAGAGAGGGAGACACAGAATGGGAAACAGGCTCCAGGCTCTGAGCCATCAGCCCAGAGCCTGACGCGGGGCTCGAACTCACGACCGCGAGATCGTGACCTGGCTGAAGTCGGACGCTTAACCGACTGCGCCACCCAGGCACCCATATCAGATTTGAAACTGTAAAGTCATGAGTCAACATGGTTTATCCAAGCACAAATGAGATTTATTTAGTGCTTACTATATTCTGGGCATCCGAGGTGCTAGAAATATAATGAAGAATGAGTTTCCAGCCTCAGGGAGTTGTAAGCTAGTATTTAGAAATAGTTTGGTAGCACTTGAGGAAATTCAGAGTTGTGTGTGTGTGTGCGTGTGTGTGTGTGTGTGCGCGCGCGCACACGCACATATGTGTGTGTTTCTGAGAGAGAGAGAGAGAGAGAGAGAGAAACAGAGAGAGGGAAACAGAGAAAAAACAAAGAGAGAAAGCAGACAGATATGAGCCAGATCATATTCTTCTGGGGCAGCTGAAATGTTGAATAAACAAATATAATTACGTTAACAGCATTTAGTAGGGTTTCCCTCCAGCTTTCAAGAGTGCTGGTACACTCAAATTTGAAATTTGACATAATTTTAAGATGTAGCAAACCCAGACAATATCTAATATACTTTTTTAGTTACTTCAAATAATATTATTACCACAAGCATAGTTGAGACCATGTCTCTTAGTAATAAATTCAAATTATGTGCCATCTATGGTATAAACTGATTGTTCTAGATTGTTGGCCAAATTCTGCCTTTTTCTTTATCAACCATGTCAGAGTTACTATCATAGATTCAACAGTGTTTGCCTAAAATTGAAAATCATTTTTCTCTCAGTTCTTTACTTGAGTCAAAACAAATGTGCTTTGTAATAAGTGTGAAACTAATGAAATAGTCATTAACTTTGAATTATTTTTCTTCTCCTGGTAACTCAATAATACATATAATAAATGTTACTTGGTAAATTTGACTTCTGTCTTTGGTACACTCTGGTTGATTGAGCAATATTTACTTTTAAAATCATCTAACATCACACTTTAATATTGCTTTTACAAAACCTAAAAGTGTGTCATTGTTTTTTGTAAATATTGTGCTGTTAGTGCCAGAAAGCATTGTTGTACATGACTTGAGCAAGTCCATTGTATTATTGTTTTACAACCATCATGTCAGTATGTTGTTGTCTGCTTTTCTTTGTTGAATACTAGCTATTGCTATCTATTAAACCTTGGTTATAGCTCTAGTAGTGGCTTGTGTTTTGTGTGCAGATGACATCTCAATTTTGTTTCAATTGAAACCTTAAGTGTTTTTGACTACTGATTTGACTTGACTATTGATTTGAAACTTATGACAGAAGTTAAAAAATACTTAGTCCCTGAACATATATATGTGTATATATATATATATATATATATATATATATACTTTAGTTTCTTTCTCCATATTAAAGGAACTTGGTAAACATTTGTCCAATGGAATATTATAATTACTAGTTTGAAATGGATCATATTTTGCCAGGAAGAGTTTTTGAGGTCAGAAAGTCTTGATGGCCATGTTCTAGGATCATCACCAAGTACAAATAGTGAAGTTACAGTGATCTCATTTTTCTTACTCCTGTTTTTTGACTTCATTCATGTAACTTTCTTCATCTTCTTAATGGGCAGGCCAGAATTGGAATTGTTTCTTCTGACTGGTGCTTTTGATATAAATAATTTTTTATTCTCATTGTTGACCAGTTTAGATTTTCTTTTAATAATGAATATGAGAGGGGCACCTGGGTGGCGGAGTCGGTTAAGTGTCTGACTCTTGATTTTGGCTCAGGTCATGATCTCATAGTTCTTGAGTTCAGGCTCCACATTGGGCTCTGTGATGACAGCAAGGAGCCTGTTTGGGATTCTCTTTTTCCCTCACTCTCTCTGCCCCTCCCCCTCTCACACTGTCTCCGTCTCTCTGAAAATAAATAAAACTGCAAAAAAAAAAAGAAGATAGAATATGATATTTTAGATATTTCAATTGATCAATTCAAGTTGTAATTTGATGAACATAATTTTCTTCCTCATCATCGTTTTGAGTGGTAACTAAATCTCCATTAAATACAAAATACATAATGCTTTCTATATGATGTTGATGTGGGTCACACATTGTAAAAATTGGCCACCCTCTCTTGTTTTCAGTTTTTAAAGACTTAATGAAATCTCTTCTTTGCAGATTTTCTGAATTCCACTTTTATAGCTGTTCTCCACTTGTCCTTGTTCCCAATGACCTAGACGATATTAATGAATTTTTTAAAAATATCTTTGAGGGGCGCCTGGGTGGCGCAGTCGGTTGAGCGTCCAACTTCAGCCAGGTCACGATCTCGCGGTCGAGTGAGCTCGAGCCCCGCGTCGGGCTCTGGGCTGATGGCTCAGAGCCTGGAGCCTGTTTCCCATTCTGTGTCTCCCTCTCTCTCTGCCCCTCCCCCGTTCATGCTCTGTCTCTCTCTGTCCCAAAAATAAATAAACGTTGAAAAAAAAAATTAAAAAAAAAAATCTTTGAATTCAAAAATATCTTTGAATTCAAATATTTCTATTAAAATAGAAAAGAAAGTAGCTAAAATATAAAATTATTTTAGTATATATTCAAAGCGATATTTTTCTTTTAAAACATTAAAAATTACTAAAATTGAAAAGTATAAAAATTATAATTAATACATTTAGTTTTAAAATAAAAGCTATTTAAGTAAAGTTAAATTTAAAATGTCTTCTTGAAGGGCACGTAGGTGGCTCAGTTGGTTAAGTGTCCAACTCTGATTTCAGCTCAGGTCATGATCTCACAGTGCTTGAGTTTGAGCCCCACATCAGGCTCCGCACTGACAGTGCAGAGCCTGCTTGGGATTCTCTCTCCCTCTCTCCTTGCCCCTCCCATACATTATCTATCTCTCTCCCTCTTTCTCTCTCTCTTTCTTTCTCAAAATAAATAAATAAACTTTAAAATGTCTTCTTAAAAATGTAATTAAATCTCTTTAAATATTTTAAACATATTTAGAAGGATAAAACCTTTGCAATTCTATTTTTAACACCATTAGTTGTCAGTGTCAGTGTCATCGTCCACAAATATATATGTATATATACATTTTAGAGTAATATAAGTAGTTTAATGTTGTAATATATTTCCAACACCACGTGCAACTATTGAAAATACTGCAAAAATTAGATACACAATAAGTAGAAATACAAATTGAAACATAGAGGGAAAAAATGCATTCTTGAATTCTTAGAAAATAATATTTTATGTGCAAATGTTCACCACATTCATACTATTTGAAAAGAAGAATTTAAAAATTAATTTAACTTTTCTTTACCTAAGTGGTTTTGCTACTCAAATGCCCCATGTACTCTGAAGCATGTCACCTATGGCATAACCCATAATACACCTTAGCATAATACTTCACCAGCACCTGAGTGGTGTTGCAGGAATGGATATTTCAGGTTAGTGGTCACTTTATGTCAAAGTCAAATGCAGGATTCTGACTATCATAGGTGTTCATGTGGTCGTCAATAAACTCTGTGTGTGTGTTGTGTGTGTCTGATGACCCCTCTAAATACAGGTGTTCCTCTTGTTGCTTTTGCCTAGATCTAATAGCAATACTTCCTGATCTAAAGCATGGAAGTGAATGGAAACCTATCTAAACCATCCTTACTATTTTAACCATAAAACTCCCCCCACACCAATAATGTCTTTACTAGGAAAGATGCAGACGAGATAAGCTGATGGTAATTTAAAACAACAACTAAAAAATAAGCTTTTGGTTAAAAATAGTTTATTTATTTTTAAGAAGGTATCATCATTGAATAACATTATCATTTTCAGGTTCCCTTCACTTCTCAGAGTCATGATGGAAGGGATGGGAAAGTACAGACCCTAGCAATGTAGCTCCGGTCAAGGTATATCGTGTGCCAAGGGGAGAAAAAGAGGAGGAAGACGAACACCATCAATTAAGCATTTGTTTTGTGCCAAACACTGTAAAGAGGTGTACTTTACAGACATTTTATCATTGAACCATTACCACAAAACTGTGAAATGGGAATAAATTCTATTTTATAGAAGAAACAACTGAGAACCAGAGAGTTGAGGCAAATTGACTCAAGTAATACAAGTACTAATTGCCAGGGATGGGATTCAAACTTAATCTAAACCTAAAGCCCATTCTCTTACCCACTATGTTTCTACTAGAAGCTGTACATGTGTCAAAACCAAATATATGCAAATTCTGAGAATGGAAGATAGAAGTGGTTGATGGAGAGTTGGGTGGGGGTGAGAGAGGAAATACTGATAAGCTGGAGAAAAGTATCTAGCACAGAGCTATGAAGGAAGACATTTGTGGGGAGGGGGAAGCCAGGAGCATAAGATAGGAATTAGAAATGGGTGGAAGGAAATATGGGCTGATTTTAGACTCTTAAAATTGGATGGATCAACCATACTTTTATAAGTCTTCAGCCAAGAACTTTGTTGAGAGGGCAAAGGTTTTTCCATCTTTTCTTTTTACATTATATTAAAAATGATTACTATTCTGTCTTTTCTTTGTGCCAGAAAACATCCCAAGTCCAGCCAAATGCACAGTTTGAAATATATTTGTGGGTGACCAGGTAAAACAGAGAGTGTCCAATATTTTGTCCATGTGCCAAGATCTTATGAACATGTAAACTGGAGGGACTAGTGGTAGTTCCAAGTGGACACAGTGATTTTGGGAAAGCAAACTCTTCATTGTAATTGTGAATATCCAGTGCCCCAGAAATGGTTTAACTAAACTGCACAAAATATTGAAAATTTTTCCTGGTTTAATTCCGGTTATTTTATTCTTTAACTTTAAATCAAAATTTTGATATATTCAAAGCTTGCCATTAATTTTACATTGGTACCAGAGAAGACAGTAAAACAGCAATAATTTACCATCTCCCAACAGATAATGCACCTACTTAAGGATTGAACTCTAATAGTATTTTTTCAGTAGGTTTGGTTTCTTTATTAAACCCTCTCCATCAGAGGGTGGAAAATATTCCCAAATGATATAATGCAGCAGTTCTCAAAGTGTAGTACCCAAGTCTGCAGCATCAACATCACTTGAGAACTTGTCAGCAAAGTACCTTTTCAGGCCTCATCCTAGACCTATTGAACCAGAAACAGTAGGGGTTGAGACTCAGAAGTCTGCATTTTCACAAGCCATTGAGGGGATTCTGCTGCATGCTAAATTTGAAAAACACCAGTATAGTGGATCTGTGTGTGTGTGTGTGTGTGTGTGTGTGTGTGTGAGAGGAGTTTCTGAGAAAGATGACATTGTACACAAGAGGAATCACCCAAACTGGCTTTGCTAAATTTCTTCAGAATTGTCCAAGGTATATTAAGAGAAGTTTTCTAAGACCTTTACATTTTGAGATCTTTTGTTCCCTCAGCAGAGGTTGAAGAGTGCAATGCACAGTCTCCACACTATCCCATCTACAGAAAATCTCTAATTAAAGAGCATATATGTTTATTCAATATGGTTTTATTTAGTAACACTTTGATTATTTGGCTTGACTCTAAGCCAATATAGAAATAAATAACTGTCACCAAAACCAAAAAAGGACAGTATTAGAACATAAAACTACAGTCCAATTTCCCTGATGAATATGCAAAAGTTCTCAGTAAAATACTATCAAACCAAATTCAGCAGCACTTTAAAAAGGTCATTTATCATAATCGAGTGGGATGTATTCCTGGAATGCAAGGATGGTTCAGCATGTATAAATCAATCAATGTGATACATCACAACAGAATGAAAGAAAAAAGACATATGATAATCTAAGTAAACTTCAGAAAAAGCATTCGACAAAATTCAACATTTACTCGTGATAAAAACTCTTAACAAATTAGGCATGGAGAGAACATATCTTAACAAAATAAAGGTCAAATATGACAAACCCACAGCTAACATCATACTCAGCAGTGAAAGGTTGAAAGCTTTTTCTCTAAGACCAGGAATATGACAAGGGTTCTGACTCTCACCACTCCTCTTCAGTGTGGGAAGAAAAGACATAAAAGGTGTCAGAATTGGAAAGGAAGAGGTAAAATTATCTTTATTTGCTGATGACATGATTCTACCTGTAAAAAATCCTAAGGACTCAACCAAAAAATGTTAGATATAATCAATGAATTCACTAAGCCTGCTAGATAGAAAATTAACATACAAAATCAGTAGCATTTCTATACACAAACAATCAAATTTCTGAGAAAGAAATAAATAGATCCCATTTACAATAGCATTGAAAACAATAAAACTCTTAGGAATAAATGTAACTAAGGAGATGAAAGATCTCTACACTGAAAACTATAAGATATTGATGAAGGAAATTAAAGAAGATACAAATGAATGAAAAGGTATGCCATCTTCATGATTGGAAGAATTAGTATTGGTCAAATGTTGATACCACTTAAAGCCATTATAGATTAAATGGAATCCCTACCAAGATTCCAATGTTAATTTTTACAAGAGTAAAAAGAAGTAGGAAAAAAAACACTTCTAAACTGTAAATGGAAGCACAAAAAACACTGAGTAGCCGAAGAAATCCTGAGAAAGAAGAATAAATGGGGTTGAATCACACATCCTGATTTTGAGCAAATCTATAAAGAATAGTCATCAAAAGAACGTGATACTGGCATAAACACAGACAAACAGACCAATAGAATGGAATTGAAAGCTCAGAAATAAAACCCAAGCACATATGGGAAACTAATATTTGTCAAAGGAGACAAGAGTATTCAATGAGGAAAAGGCAGTTTCTTTAATAAATAGTGCTGGGATAATTAGATATTCACATATAAAAGAATGAAACTGGACACTATCTTATATCACTCACAAAAATTAACTTGAAATAGATTAAAGACTTAAATGTAAAACTTGAAACCATGAAACTCCTAGAATAAAATATAGAAGCAAACATCCTTAACATGAGTCTCAGTAATGATTTCTTGCATATGACACCTTGGTAATGATTTCTTGCATATGACACCAAAAACAGAAGCAATAAAATAAAAAAAAACAAGTCAGAATACATCAAATTAAAAAGCTTCTCACTACAAAAGAAACCACCAAAAACATGATGGTAATTAACAACAAAGTAGTTAAAAATCAATTTACAAAATGAGAAAAAATATTCGCAAACCATATACAGTAAGACCTTAGTTTGCGAGCATAATTCATTCCAGAATTATGCTTGTAATCCAAAGCACTTGTATATCAAAGTGAATTTCCCCATTGGAAATAATGGGAACTCAGATGATTTGTTCCACAACCCAAAATATTCATATACAAATGATTACAATACTGTAATAGAATACAAAATAATAATAATATATATATATATAAAGAAAAATAAAGTAACCTGGACTTATCTTTGAAAACCTTCATGGCTGGTGTGAGAGAGATCAGAGAGAGGAGGGTTATTGTATAGGACGACTTTCACTATCACTAACAGAATCACTGCTATCTGAATGAAATCTTTTTCTTTTCATGTAACTTTAACAAGGAACCTATCCAATGATGCTTGCTTTTGCCTCCTTCTGAAGATTTCATGGAAATATGACATCGCATTGTCATTAAACAGATTCATTGCTCACACTGCTAGTCTTACTTAAGTGGTGCTTTTCTACAAAATTTCGTACTGTTTCCCACATTTTACACATCTTCCTAATCTTACTTGAAGTGAGGGACCCCTCCACCATTTTCTCCTCCTCTTCTATAGACTTGATGGAGACGTAGACCTCTTATAAAATCTTGCAATTTGGGCCACTCACATACTTTGTTTATACTTCTCAATAATTTCATTCTTAACTTCGACCGTAATCATCTCCTTCTTCTTACTGCCTTTCTTTTCAGTCTTTTTCTGCATGGTGGCCATTGTATATGCTCACACTAATGTTGACTATAGTACAGTATTAATAAACTCTTGTCATATATTGTATTTAATGTAACTGGCAATAAGGCGTCAAAGAATCTCTAACTGCAGGCACCCTGACCTAGAATGAAGCAAAGCATTTCTAAGCTTACTCTTGTATGGAAAAGCAAAGGACTGTCTGTAGGTGTTTGGTATTGAGAAAAAATACACTAGTCCCAGCTGTGGGCACCTTCCAATGTTCTGAAAAATCCCTGATTTCTGCCAAACACTGTGGCCTGAGACCAAGCATCTGAGCATGGGAGATGATCACCCACAATCCCACAGTGAGAGAGAGAGAGAAAGAAGAACCATTGGCTCAGTTGTGATCGTGTGACATCTGGCATCATGTACTACTTGTATTGCAAGACATCGCTCATTTATCAAGTTAAAATTTATTAGAAATGTTTGCTCATCTTGCAAAACACTCACAGAACAAGTTACTTGCAATCCAAGGTTTTACTGTATTTGAAAAGTGGTTAATATCTAAAACATATAAAGAACTCATAAAACTCAGTAACAAAATACCATAATTGGACAAAGGACCTAAGGACATTTTTCCAAAGAAGATATACAAAATATCAACAGGTATATGAAAAGATGCTCAACATCACTAGTCATTAGGGAAATGCAAATTAAAGCCACAATGAGATATCACCTCATGCCTGTTAGAATGGCCATCATCAAAACAAACAAAACAAACAAACAAGGAAACAAACAAGAGGTAACAAATGCTGGCATGAATGTAGAGAAAAAGGAGCCCTTGTGCTCTGTTGGTAGGATTGTAAATTGGTGCAGCCACTATGGAAAACAGTACGGAGGTTCCTCAAGAAACTAAAAATAGAACTACCATATGATCCAGCAATTCCACTTCTGGAAATATATCCCAAGGTATGAAAAACACCAACTTGGAAAGATACCTGCACCTCCATGTTCATAGCAAGATTATATACAATAGCCGAGACATGGAAACAAACTAAGTGTTCATTGATGGATGACTGGATAAAGATATACATATATATACACAACATGGATGAATCTTGAAGACATCATGCTAAGTGAAATAAGTCAGGCTAAGAAAGACAAATACTGTATGATCTCACTTATATGTAGAATCTGAAAAAAAGAGGTGGGGATCAACTCATTGAAAAAGAGATCAGACTTGTGGTTATAGGCAGGGTGAAGGGAGTGGGGGAAGGTGGTCAAAGGTACAAACTTCCAGTTATAAGATAAATAAGTACTAGGGTTGTAATGTACAACATGATGACTACAGCTAACACTGCTGTGTGATAGATAGGAAAGTTGTTAAAAGGGTAGATCCTAAGAGTTCCTTTATTCTTTTCTTCTTTGTTTTGTTTTTATTGTATATATATATATATATATATATATATATATATATATATGAGAGGATGGGTGTTAGTTGAACCTATTGTGGTTATCATTTCACAATATATGTAAATCAAACCATCATGCTGTGTGTCTTAAACTTATACAGTGATATATTTCAATTATTTCTCAATAATATTGGAAAAAAATAATTATCATTGTCCATTTATATGTCTGTCTCCCTTATTAGATGGTGAGGTTCTTGTTGATCAGAACTATATCTTACTGACCTTTGCACTGCTTTTGTTGGTGACCTGAAACATAGTGTGTGTTTAATAAATGCTACTAGAAGGAAGGACAACAGGAGAGATATTGGGGACAAGACAGAAGAGGAACCGACTTGAATGAGATAAAGGAGTTAAAACAGGATTTTAGACAAGTGAATTCAACAAAGATTTTACTCTGGTGCATGAATTTGACTTTAAAATATTGCATGGTCTATGAAATAGAAGCATCCCTCAAATTACTCAACATATAATAAAACTACAGAATATAAATATGCGGTTAAGCAGATGCTGTCAGTGTTTGTAGGTGCCAATTTTTACATATCCTTTTGTAACATTATTCATGCAGTTTTCCTATGTGTTTTCCCCTACAAAACAATCCATTTTTCTTAAATAATAATAATTGCGAGCAGCCTAACTCTAATAAACAGCCTTACAATAATAAGTCAGTATGTGCCCATACAGAGGAAAGAGAAAGGATTACTTCAGAAAACAGATGTCAGCTTCAAGCTTCCAAGGATTTATTATAAACAGAAATGAGTAAAGAACATGAAAAATAGTTTGGCAGTGCTATTTGAATACAGAGCTAATGAAAGGCTATATTCACCATCAAATGTATGCTAACAGCCAAATTGCCAGAAAATCTACTGTTTCAGGAGTGGTCTATGCCAAAACACAGACTACAATTATACATAAAAAATGGTTAAACAAAATGTGAAACAGCAGGATTAACTTTCTACTGGGAAATCTGTTTCAGTATAATTGCATTCTGTTGTGACAAATAGGAAATATATGCAAATAATGAATTAGAAATCAATTTTGGGTAAATAAATAATGTTACAGGGAAAAAAAGAAATTCAAAGAGTAAAATTTATAAATTAGCCATTATTGTGAACCAGTTCTTTCTTTTTAACATTCATTTCAATAAACACTTTAACAACTTTAGAGTAATGATATATATGTAAGGCCATTATAGCTAACTCTGAAAATGATTTGATCGTTTTTTATTTTAGTTATTTTGCTATGTGAATAAAGACTAGGAAGAAGTTTTAGCGTTTTCATTAGTAAAATTCAATATTTTTAAGGACACAAGCCTGACCAATAAATCTTTTAAATAAAATGTTTTATCTTTTGCAATTTTGTTGATCTTATTTGATTTTTGTTTGCTATTTATTGCTGTTGTTTTGAGTGCCCACTAAGTGACACCATACCAACTAAGTGACACCACAGAAAGTAACTTCATAACTTTTAATCACATATATTTTAAATCTCAGATAGGCTACGCAAACAATATACTGTTTAGAAGACCCTATTATAATACACAGTAGTATAGGATGAGGAGATGCTACATTTATTTTAAGAGAGGAAAAAAAATCTGTATTTCATTTGTTACACTGCTAACTTCACTTTAGGTAATTGCATTCAGCTTTATTATTGCCCAGAGCAATAACTGATTGTTAGTTATTGAAGTCTGAAATGATTTTCTCATTTCCCAGGGGAATCTAGAGATTTACATGGTGCACAGCAGTAACTAATAGATATAATCTGGTCATAATGTAGCCATATAATGTGTTATTTACTTGTGGAGAACATAGATGTTCAACATCTTAACATTTCCTCAAAAAGGGTGGCATATTTCACTTAAGATGCATAAGCATTAAGCGTTCATTGCTCTACCAAAAGCTGGCCCCAAAAATACTTTGTTAGAATTTATTAAAATATGCGTATATGTATATGCAGTAATAAATATAGTTTTTTCTTTTGTGATTTTTTAAATTTCTTTTTTAATTTAGATATGTTTCAAAAACTATATTATTTTTAAATTTCTTTCCAAAATGCCAGCTAAATTACAACATTCAACATATAATCGGAGTAAGACAGTACTGAAAAATAAATTTAGTGTATGGTTATTCTGCAAATATGTTAATTTTTTTAATTGATGATTTTTCTCCATTATAAATTTTTACTTTTATAATTTTGCTAACCCCTCACTCAGGAAGTTAAACAAACATAAACTTTCTCTACCCCTTTGTCATATTAATTTGGGACCAATAGTTTGAACATAGATTTTAGAAACCAAATTAGGAACGCCATACCAATAACCCAGGACAGTCAGGAAACGTGCAAGTTTTTTACCAAAGTCCTTACTTTCATTGCTCAGAATCTTTCTTTAGATAACGTGAGGGCATTGGTGTGCTCTCATTCTTTGCAAAATGTACATGTAATGCAAATTTATGGCTTATGATCTTGAATAAATAAAATTCTAACGGCAGCATGGTGTAATAGGGGCAAATGTTTTATTAAAGGAGGTTTTTCTTTTCTTTTTTTTTTTTTTTCTATCCAACTGATATAAATGTTTTATGAAGGTTTCAGAGTATTCCTCCTGGAAACATTATGGGGCCTGTACTTCTCACAAAGCAGGAGAGATTTGTGCATCTTATTCCCATTAACCCTAATGAGTGTTACCCACAAAACACCTTGTGCATCAGAAACAAGAAAAAAAAAAACCCTTTTTCCCAAATAAAAAATAATAAAATAAAACTTGCCTGGGCATGAACAAGGATTTGTATTCCTCAGAATTGAATTGAATTTGTACAATGTGCACTAAAAACATACTAATTCTTTTACTAATTCTGGAAATCCTCTCTGAAAACTAGTGATCTTGAATGCTTCTTTAGCAAAGATTTAATAGCAAAGAGCTTCGGTAAGGACTCTTATTACTCAGACTATAAAATATAGTATAAAGTACCATCATAAATAATTTAAACTAGAGTACAGTCATCACAATAAATGAACAAAGTACATTTTGCAAAGTAATGCCCCTTATTTAAAACAAAGTGTTGCCCACTTGCTAATTCAAAAAAAAAAAAAAAAGATAAATTTCTTGCTTTTCTGTGTGTCCTCCAGTTTAATATCGCTGAGAGACTTAAATTCGTGAGTCCTTTTCTATTCTAATTGGAAATTATTCAGTGGGGTGTACAAAAAAGAGAATATGAGATACGTATTTGGCTTCATTACCAATTAGCTTTCTAAACTAGTCTTGGAAAAACGGACCTAACTGTCAACTGGGAAAACTTTACTTTCAGCTTCAATTTTGCTGAGATCTAATGCAGAGAATTTATAAAATGTACCTCACAAATATTTCACTGAAGTGTAGAATTCAAGCCAGTTTTGCAGAACACTTTCAAATCCAGGTCTTATTTTTGAAATGTGGGTCCCCAATCTGGGAAGGACAAGACCTGATGCAGATAGAGAGGACTTCATGAAAGAAGAGATGTCTGACCTGAGTCCTAAGTATGGGAGTTAGCCAGGCAGTGGGCCTCTGGGATAGGGATGGGGAATGAGCTGAGTTGAAGAAGGTATTCTTGGCAGAAGAAGGAGCAGGTGCAAAGGCCCAGAGCTGAGTACGCTGTGCAACAGGAGAAATAAAGCACAGCTGGAAGAAAGGCATAAGGCTAGCAAAAGAAGTTCCGTGACAGAGGGAATGGGTAGAAAATTTGTTATATTTCTATGATGTAATATTATACAGTAATTATAGACAAATTAACAATACACAGGTTAGCATGGGTAAGATTTAATTACAAAATGCAGTAGAAAAAAAAGCTACAGAATAATACATATTATGTGGAACATTTACATAAAATTTAAAAATACAAATACTATACTAATACTGAATTTTCTATGGTTATATACAAATGTAGTCAAAGTACACCATATTTTGTACATTTGTACAAAATGCAAATGTAGTATTAAGAAACGATTGCTCTGGGGAGAAGGGGAAAGGAATAGAATTCAGGGGTCTAAGAATTCAGAGGTTTAAGAGGTCTCATTAATAAAATCTCTCCTTTATATACCTCAGGACTAACAAGTAAACAATGAAAAAAATGGCAACTGGAAGGCAAACTGGCCTCTGTTTTGATCAGTCTAGACTGAGGGAGATGGTGTGGGAATGTTACAAATAGGCTACTCAATATTGAAAATAGGCAGACGAAGTTGCCCACCCTGTCACCAGTAGTTCTGGACTTATATACAGACCATTCGCCAGGGGTCAGAGCTTTGCCCTGTAAACTGTGTTGTTGGACAGCAATAGCATGATTCTACTGTGTGAAGAGGAGGAGTTGAATGCCCAGACCCAGTTCCTTTTCCCAGGCTCACCGATCAGATAAATGGGCTCTCCACAGAACTGAGGCAAGAAGATGGAGAGGCCAGCATCGCTGTGCTAGTGACTTACCTCCACATGGAAGGAAACAAGAGGTGTGGACAGTAAGATTTACTCCTCTAAAAGATTTTAAAATAACTTACAAAGAATGCAAGCTTCCCACTGATAATTTTTTTTTAGTTTATTTATTTATTTTTGAGAGACAGCACGAGCAGGGGAGAGAAGAGGGAGAGATAGAATCCCAAGCAGGCTCCACACTGTCAGCATGGAGCTGGATGTGGGGCTTGAACTCAATAACCATGATCATGACCTGAGCTGAAATCAAGAGTCGGACGCTTAACCAATTGAGCCACCCAGGTGCCCTACGTTCTAAACACCAAGAAGAGTGGCTGACTGACAGTAAGTGCTCAAAAAATATCTGTTGAATGAATGAAGATCTTATTTCCCTAAAAAAAAATAATGAGAAGAAAACACCACTAATGTTAACACTCATTTATTTTTCAATGAGAGATACAGGAGTATGATGATACTTTGTTTTTCTACAAATTTGGAGTATTTCCGTACAAAAAGTCTGAGGTCAGACTTAATCTTAGCAGTAAGGGAAGGCTAAGGAACAGATCTCAAAGACATTTGAATACTTTGTAGGTGAGTTAGGTTCTAAGAACAGCTGGCAGAAATTTATTGAGGCCGCACTGTTTCTGAACTTAATGATCCTGAGGTCCATTTCCTGGGTTAAAGATCATTTGAAACAGAAATGAGGAGAAAGAAAAAGAAATCTGGTAAAGAAAGAATTTTGCTATTTTTGCATCTTTCCGGCTCTGTATCTTGGTGTGCATTTTTGGAAAATCCCTCATCATGGAAACTATGAGTGGCAAAAGATGTTGCCCCCAAGAGCATCTGATTTCAGGTAGGCATTGGGACAAAAATATGAGGGTGAAAGTTGTACATGACTCTTTTACTGGAGAGTCTCTTATAATAGCCAATATTCCAGCAGTGGTAGGAGAAATAATCTGGCTATTAAAGAGAGTTCTTTTACCCCGAAGACAAGAAAGGCAGTTTTTTTTTATATAGAAAAATGATTTGTGTAAAATGTTTTGACAGTTTCTTTTACCCTTGCCTTCCAAGTAAGCTTCAGGTGCTTCAATCAGGGCACACTGGCGTTGTATTTAAGCAGCTAGTTTTCAGAGAGCCCTGACACTGCAAAGACACCACCTACACACACACACACACACACACACACACACATGCGCGATTACTTGTATAGTCTTGCTCACTTCTTCTTTCCCCAATTGCTATACCTCAAAATGAACCAGAGTCAGCTACCCTTCCACAAGCTGGGGAACACAGAATTCCAAAGTACTAAGATCTGTTGGGACAGAAGCATTGACATGATTTAAGAAAAAAAAAAAACAAACAAACAGTTAAAATTAGAGGATCCTTGGAGTACCCAGGTGGCTCAGTTAGTTAAGGGTCCCACTCTTGATTTCAGCTCAGGTCGTGATCTCACGGTTTGTCAGTTCAAGCGTCGCATCAGGATCTGCGCTAACAGCATGGAGCCTGATTGGGATTCTCGGCCTCTCTTTCTCTCTCTCTCTTTCTGATTCTCCCTCTCTCTCAAAAAATATATAAATAAACTTTTTTTTTTTAAATAGAGGATGCTTGAATAGTAACAAAAATAGAGGGCAAGATCTTTAGATGGTACAATGGGTATATGTGTCTAGAGTATGAAAACTAGTAAGGGTTTTAATATGGGCAGACCAACCCAGTCTTCCTAAAAACCAATGATCAGAATCAACTTCTCTGTTTCCTGCCTTTTTTAAAGCTTCTTTTCTTTTTCTTGAATTCTTGGTATATAAAAGCTGAAAGAAAAATGTATTTTCTCAGCAGGATCACACAGGAAAGCACAATTTTCTTCCAAAGTCAATATAATCTATTCCTTTAGACATTTCTCTCTAGGAGCTGGTATGTCACAGTGATGATGAAGAGAATGAGCTCTGTACTCAGGGTGCCTGTCACAAAATTCTGGCCCCAACACTCACAAGCTGTGAGTTGACCTTGAAAAAATAATTAAACCTATCTATGATTTAGTTTATTCATGTGTAAATAGGGCTAATTAATATTTGGTAACTCACTGGACTGGGATATTAAATAAGACAATGTATCAAAACAACTTAGCAGAGTATATAACACATAATAAGCAGTTGATAAATGGGGGATTTGGGGGGGTTTGCTTGTTTTTGGTTTTTGGGTTTTTTTTAGTTAATATACAGTATAATATCAGTTTCAGGTATAGAATTTAGTTATTCAACACTAATGTACAGCACACAGTGCTCAACACAAAAGGTGCCCTCTTTAACACCCATCACCTATTTAACCTATGTCCCCACCACCTCCTGTCTGGTAACCATCAGTCTATAGTTAACAGTCTGTTCCTTGGTTGTCTTCTCTCCGTGCCCCCCCACCATGTTTGTTTGTCTTGTTTCTTAAATTTCATATATGACCGAAATCGTACAGTATCTCTTTCTATGACTGACTTATTTCACTTAGTATAATACTCTCTAGCTCCATCCGTGTCAGTGGAAATAGCAAGATTTCATTATTTTTCATTGCTGACTAACATTCTGTTGTGTATATATACCACCTCTCCTTTATCCATTCATCAGTTGATGGACATTTGGTCTCTTTCCATAATTTGGCTGTGGCTGATAATGCTGCTGCAAACATCGGGGTGCATGTATCCCTTCAAATTATTAATTTTGTATCCTTTGAGTAAATACCTAATAGTGCATTTGCTAGAATAGGTAGTTCTATTTTTAACTTTTGAGGAACTTCCATACTCTTTTCCAGCATTCAATAAATGTTAACAATCAAGTTATATACATTTTTAATTATTAATAATAATTTACATGACTTTGCACATTTATGGCATGCCCATTCTGAGTGATAGGTATGCAACACCAGAACGCATAGGCAACAATGAAAACATTGAATCACTAACACACTGATTTGAGTATATAGTTCTTGACCTCCTCTTAGTTATTTCAGTGAGGCAACTAATTCCTTTCATTTGAGTTGGTAAAGCTTTATCTGGTAAGTCTCTAGAGCCTTAAGCCCTATTTTTATTTCATCAGTGGAATTATATAATGCCAGATATTGACTACTATTTTTTTTAATTGCTTAATGCAAAAGGTAATATACATGCTTCTGGTTTCAATTTTGTCTACCTATCGCTCATGTTTCCTGAGAAAATTGGAGCCTTTGAGAATAATCCATCATTTTATTGCATTGAGTGATCATATCAGCTATGACAAAGAAGCCGCATCACACTGGATGTGTTGGAACTAAGTATTGGTAATTTAATAAATGGCCTGCAGAGAGGACTCCAGGCAGCAGCTTAATCACAGCAACCCTACCTTACTGACCTCTACCGCCTGATTCTGCCATTTTGGCCACACTGATTTCACTGGCGTGGGTACCTAACTCCAGGGCCTTCAGAGGCTTCTGAGACGACATGTCATGAGAGTCTTACCTCACAATGACACTGATACCTAAACCAATCAGTTCTTCCTCCAGGGTGGGATTAGACTGGGAGACATGCAGAGAGGAAGCTCATTGGTGGTGGAGGCAGAAGTAAAAACATACCAAAGGAAACCCAAGCAGGTAGAAACTGGATGCTGACTGAGGTGGTTGGAGCCAGGCAGGTGAGGAAGCACTGAGGTAACTTAATAGTTGCATTGTCTCTCAAAGTGTGCGTTCCAGCTGCCACAAGGCTTGACTGTTCAGTGTTTCTTATTCTTGCTTAAAGCAGCTTTTCTTTCTTTTCTTTTTTTTTTTTTTTTTTTGGCTTTCCTTGAGGATTGGCTAAAATTCCTGTTTTCCTTATTTTTATTGGATTCCCTTTATGAGGTGACCTGAATAAATCTCTGTTTTTTGCAAACAAAAGTACCTGTATTAGAACCAAAATAACACCAAAAAATCGTTAACTTTGGGACTTAAAATATGCACCACATTAATGTAGTTTATTAGTGTACCTATTTAAATAATGAAAAAAATTGCATTTAGAGTATTTTAATACGGGGAAATCTTATATTTGATGGTGAGATTTTTTGTTTGTTTTCCACAACTAATCTATGGAGGGATCTTTGAGTACACTTTCATAAATAGTGCATATATTAAACACTTAATGGATATAACATATTACCATTTCATACTAATTTCAGATAGCTATATTATAATTATTATTGTAGCCTTATTTTAAAACAATATTCATATTTAAGCATTGTTCATATTATAGAAGTTAAGGATATAGAATTTCTTAAATGTCCCTAGTGCTGTAACTTATGTAGGAGAACATTGATAAGTCTTCTCCACTATTACATAATATATATTTAACAAATTGCATTAAGTATTCACAGTGTGAGTTTTTGTTCATTGACTTAAAATTAGTCTCTAGATATTATTCTATTTGAATAGATGATGTTGTTATTTTCCTATATGAAATGTATGCAAACATTTTATTTTTAAATGATAATTTTTAACTAGCCAGAAAAAAAGGCTTACAAAGTCAAGGTTGTCCTCCCAAATGCTCCCATAAACAATTTGTGGTTTCTGCCTATTCAATTAACTTATTTGCCTGCTTGTCAGTGTCTGTCATTAGCTTATAAACTTCTAGAGGAGAAGAGCTGTATCTCCTGCGACATATATCCCCATCATTAGGAACATAGTAGGCATTTAATAAATATTTGTTAAATCACAGAAGTAAAAAATAAGCAAGCATATAAAACCACCTTTTAAAGGACTGTAAATGATACATTTACTCATATGCTTATGGCAGCAACTAAATGCTTCTATTGAATGTCTACTTAAGGCATTATTATTAGACTTAAGGCCATTCTGCTCCAAATAGAATGAAAGCAGATGGGATATTTCACTTCTTTACTCAGGAATGGGGAGGAACATGATCAAAATTTGTCATCAGAAGTACAGATTAATAAGGCATGGAAACATCATTTGAAACCTAACAGGGTATGCACTTCTTGTGGCTGTGATGTAATTCAATTATTGAAGATAATTTTGGCATTAGAGACCTTTGATACTGAAGTACTGAAAGGATAGCAAAACCTCTGCTCCTGCCCTTTCTTTTGTGCATTCAAATATGGAGCACCAGGCTCATGCTACTTTATGCTGACGGAGGTGGAAGGGGAGACGGAGGTGGAAGGCTGCCACTGAATTTGAATTATGTAGGGAACATAGCCGTGTTGTACTCTCTTGTCAATATCTCCTTCCAGCTGGTGCTGACATAATTAGGCACATCAAGCACAGAAGAAGACATTTTAAATTCAAAGCGCTGTTCCAAGTCCTGTGAGTAGCTGTGAGAGGGGCCTGAAGTAATCAGTAACACATGGTAAGGTGTGCAGTTGTAGTACGCTATCCACCCACCCTGGGTCTATTATAAGACATGAAGAAGCAGAAAAGCCAAGACTGTTAACTTCTTAAAGAGTGGCCCTGTTTAAAGAGTTTGACTTATTACAATGTATTGCATACACACACACACACACACACACACACACACACACACACACACACTTAGAATCGAATCTTTCATCACCAACATGAAGCCAATAAATGTCAACATCCTGACACCAGGAACTTCAACCTCCTTTATTCTCTGCTACGCCCCCAGCCTCTGCCATGCTGTGTGTCATCTAGTAAGTTGTCAATAAGTATGTGTCTGACAGAATGAATATGTAAATGGAGAGCCCTGGTCTTACTTATCTTTATCAGTAAAGTGGGAATATACCATACATTATGGGACTGTTGTGTGGATTAGAAGTAAATTAGATAAAGCATCGAAGCATCTGTAGCAACAACGGATGATCATTAAAGTGGGAGCCATATATAATTATGATATATAATTGAAATTTCAATGGAGTATATTATACAGTTTGGCGTTTACAAATATAACTCGGGCTTCTGTCCCTCTCCGTCTTGCCTCACTCTCACTGCCTCCTCTCTTCCCCAGTCCTTCTTTATTCCTTCCCAGCCCTCTATTTCCTACACATTTGTTTGGCAGAAAAGTGTACTTATCGTTTTTAAATTTGTCTTCAAAGCTTATCACTTGAGGATCTCAGATGCCACTCTAAAAGACATATCAAAGTATTTTCCTAAACAAAGACAATTATCTCCCAAGAAAAATTTTGGTGCCAGCGAGATTAATTTTTCACCCGCTTCAGATATGTAATTTCCACTGTCATTCATAGAAAGTTCTGTCACAGCTGAAAAAAGACACCATATGGAACAAGGTCCGTAAATACCTTCCTACAGCATGTGAGGGTATAAATTTAGTTTGTGATCCCAAAGATTACAATAATCTAAATGGTGGTTTTCAAACTGCAAGGTGGAATTTTAGGAGTCTCTGGAGAAAGAGTGGTTGATGCTCGAGTCTCTGGGCCCTTGAATACTAACAGTTTAATTTGTTCAATCAATAACTATTTGCTTGGGGAAAAATCCATGTTTAAAGAAAAGAAAAGTTTGAAAATCACTGGACTAAATAAGCTGCAGGAATATCAGAAAAATGTTGCCCAGTAAAAGTTCTATGACATAAAACGTTAGTAGAATATAACGCAGTGCCGAATGAGAAGATCTCATCTATTTATACAGTATTCTTCAAGATGATATAATCCAAGGCATAATCTGGGGCCTTGGATTATACTGGGCAAGTGTATGTGTATTTGCAACGTGTCATCTATGTGTATCACCCATTCATAACTCGAAACCAAGCAACTCTGTCAAAGTTTGTGACACGACACAAAATGGTATTCCTCTTTTTGTCTAAGAGCTGCCACTGCTTAGTCTAAGCACTGTCAAATTGCCTCTAGTGAAAATATGTCTCACACTAGTGAGAATGGGACACAAGAGCATATGGTGAATGATAGGGCTTTTTATTCTACATGTTTAGGAAGAGAGCAATAACTATGATTATCACCTTCCAATAACAGTTAATGCTCTTTCAAACAAAAGGGGTTCCTAACTAATCTACCCTACATGTTAAAAGAGCTTACAAGCATTGCTGAACACATTTTCTGTATTTGGGTCTTCTGAGAAGCAGAGGAACAAGGTAGGATTTGATATGCAAGAGATTTACTGGGGGAAACATGTGTGAAAGATAAAAGGGAGACAGCGGGAGCAGGCAGGGAGAGCCGGTAGACCACAAGACTGGTCTGACACCTGTGAAGAAAGAGGGGGAAGGAAGGAGGCTTGGCCACAAAGAGTCTCAGACTGCAACACTGTCCTAAGAAATCTTTCGCCCGGCCAGTGCGGGCCCAAGCCACAGCCGCCCTCCAGTGGACTCCTGTTTCCCATGAACACTTGCACCTTATCCCAACAGGAAGCAGCCTGAGGAAGTGTGGCCTCGGATGAGCACCGGTTACTGATCATAGACAGGGACAATAGTGGGGCCTGTCACTCAACTCTGCTCTTTCAGCAGATCTGAGAAATGCATTTCCATGGTCTCCGTGTCTTCCAGATAGAGAAAGTCTTTGTTTTCGAAGAATGCTTAAAGATTCTATCCCAGCAGACAATACGTTCAGCCAAGTCTTTTAACTGATCTAAAAACCAAATCAGCTTTACCTTTGCTTTCACGACATAATCCCTCACTCATAATCCCTCACTACAAGTAATCGGTCCTAAAACAGGGAGTTCTTCCAATGAAGGACTTCTGGCGACATGGAGAATTATGTAGTTGACAGTTTCTAGGATTTGTAACTTTAAGTATGCGTTTATCCATTTCACAAGCGTGAGGGAATGAAGCAAGTGCCTACTGAATGACAGGCAAAGTAGATGTCATCTGTCTCCAATATTTGACGTATTATTATGCACACGACATGCACTTAATCCAGCAAGTTATTGTCAGGATCCAGAGCCAAGGAGACATAGCACCTACAAAATAGAAGGTGCTTAACACTATGTGGTGACTGAATGGGTGAACTGGCACCTTTCTTTGCAATGAAACTCAGACACCTTAGGAAGGCATATGGCACTAGAACATTTTTAGAGGGCTCTACTCCAATACAAAAAAAAACTTAAACATTTGGGGCGCCTGGGTGGCTCCGTCGGTTAAGCATCCGACTTCAGCTCAGGTCACGATCTCGCGGTCTGTGAGTTCGAGCCCCGCGTCGGCTCTGGGCCAATGGCTCGGAGCCTGGAGCCTGTTTCGGATTCTGTGTCTCCCTCTCTCTGCCCCTCCCCCATTCATGCTCTGTCTCTCTCTGTCTCAAAAATAAATAAACGTTAAAAAAATAAAAAATAAAAAAAAACAAAAAAAAAACTTAAACATTTCTACCCTAGAATCTTCACTCAAAATAATGTATTTTAAGTAAATAAAAAGTGAACCACTAGAAAAGTTATCAATAGTGATTCAGTCATGTTAGCAAAAAGTTCCTTCTTTGGGAAGATGTATTTGGTTGCATTTTTATGATTGTTTATATTTGATTTTTTTTTAAGTCTGTGTTTTCTATTGTTTAATCTTTGAGGATAATATAAAACCCAGAATACAAACCACGCACTTAATGATGCCATTTCCTTGAAACCAAAAATGAAAATTTTTTTAAAGCAGGGCATTTTAGCCTGACTTAAAAACATCTGATTTTTCTGTTTCCAGCTAACTGTATGTCTTTATAAACTCTGTTTCCAATACAATCACATTCTATTAAGTTTAACAAGAAAAATTAATAAAACAAAACCATAACTTTAGAAACAGATGGTTCTATGTTCTTTTCTCCAGTCATGACATATAATACAAAGGCGTTTTATAACAGTAACCCAAGTAGGAAACTACAGTGATATTGTGGTTTTAAAAAATATCTTGTTTCTTTCAGTTCTATAGACATTTAAAGAGACTGAGAGAATGTCTGTTATCACAATGAACAGAAAGTCAGAAGTACTAAAATCGACCTCTACATTTACACACAATTTCCTGAAATCTTATAAATCACCCTGTAGTACTTTTTTTCATATCCCTCCTGAAAGACCACTGAGGAATTAACCATAGGGTTTTAAAAGTTGAAGGCATGTTTCAGCTCTGCTGGATTTGTGCAAGCCATCAGATGCTACCCAGGTTTGGGAGACAGACATTTATTATGTATTTGTCGTCTGGCCTATTTTAGGTCTTGCCGTATAGCTCTATACTTTTAAATAATAGAAAATCATTACAGGTAATGATTAGAGGAGGTCTTGATTTAATTGACCAATTTGGGAATTAAGTCTAAAGGGTTTTTAATTGTTATTTTGTAAGCTTTTAGAGTTTCTAGTTACCCCTGTCAATTCCTAAGAAATAACAAAACACACTTTGTAGTTAAAGTGAGAATATTTCCCTGTCGAAAATTGCCTGTTTTTATTATTGTAAGAATTGGTCCACTGAACTTAGCTCAGCCTCCAAGGTCTTGGCGAGAATGCTATGATTAATGAGGTAGCCATTAATGTCAGTAGATTGAACAACCAAAATCTGATTATATTAAAGTGCTTCCCAAACATTAGGGTCACATTAACAGTTTATTGAAACAAGCTGATAAAATTTAAAATGGTCATCTAATTCCCTTGGGTTCCTAATTGTTGCATGATAAATCACTCTGTAGAGAAATCTATTACAATGTTCCAAATGAGAAAATGTAATTTACTGTACCATTACTAGGGTGTCTGAAGCACTTCAGTTCTTTAAAGGGAGGATTTTGCTAGAATGAGAAAAAAACGTTCAGATTTTTTTTTAAAGAGTCTGGCCTGGCCTTGAATAAAACCTCTTAATGATAAATCTTCCAGCTATGAATTGGGTAAGAAAAATGATGCATTTTATGAGCCTGCATTATGTAAAAACAAATTACATTAAAGTTCTTTATGCGCCGATTACTGAAAGTTCAGCGTGAATGAGCCTTTATTGATGCTCTACTCTTTAGGAGGAAATCAGTGCAGAAATCAACTGCAGCCTCTAAACTAGTTGAAATATTCCCTTACTCTGGAAGTCTGGTCAAGTTCCCTCCAGAGACTAATGTCTCTGCTTTGGAAGATAATTTTCAGGGATCCAAGAACAAGTGAAATCTTTGAAATCTTTGCCTGTTCGGGTTTCTGATCATATGTCAATCCCTGAATGCAGTATTTCCAGGAATGGTCCCACGGTTTCATATATTGTTAAGCAGTTAAGATCATGTCGTCACTCATTCCTGGAAAAACCACTGGCCAAGAGAGGGAAGGAGGAGGTGAACATTTCTGGGAATGGCCTGAAAAGGTGGTGACCCCCATTGTTTTCATGTAACTGATGACATGGTTAAAGGAAAGGCACATAAGCATGTGCAAATAATGGGAAATTGTTAATGTATGCAGTGTTTGTGGCAAGGGAATATTGTAGGCTTTGACACTCTAAATTACTAGAATTATCACTCAAATTTAAAGAAAGAATGTTTCTGAGCAGCTTTCTTTGACTGTCTCTTCTCCCTGATTCAGAATGTCTTTTAGTCCTTCCTTTTCACATTCTAAGTTGACTGCGTAAACCTTTAGCAGAACATTCACCAAATTGTAATAATTTATGTGTTTATGTGACCTGCTAGCTCTTCAAGGACAGTAATTATATTTTGAGACAACTGTTTAATCCCGGATACTATCATGAAGTTGATGTACAGTACATTTTCAAGAAATACTTACTGAATGAATAATGAATGAGTGAATGAGTGAGTGGATGGATTGATGGGTAGATAGGATAGATAGACACATAAATCAATCTCCAAGTACCAAATTTGCCATTTTATATCCCCATTACTGCATGGCTATTTCACACGTTTAATTTATGATCAGGATGTCTTTAAAAATTCCTTCTATCCCATATTTTTTATTTTACCAGAAATGATTCTTTTGGTATTCTTTCTCTTTCATTTGCTCACATGTCTCCCAAGGAAAGATTTGGTGAAATGAACAACAGTTGGTGTTAGGACATCTAGTATATTTTAGAAACTCATAAGGCAGAGTGGTTCTAGAGTAAACTATGTGTCTAGGTGGCTGGGTAGAGGGCATAGAGATAACCATCAGTTTTGGGAGTAATGGTTACACTTGTAGCTTAGAGGGCCTGTGATGAGCCCATGAGAAAGCAGGTTATTGGAAAGGTTAGGTAGACCACCTGGAAAATTGTGACAACCAATCCCCAAATCACCACTTGTATTTTAATTGTTTTTTAATTTTGATTTACTTTTGAGAGAGAGACAGAGCATGAGCAGGGGAGGGGCAGAGAGAAAGGGAGACACAGAATCTTAAGCAGGCTCCAGGCACAGAGCCTGATGTGGGACTCGAACTCACAAACCATGAGATCATGACCTGAGCTGAAGGAAGTTGGACTCTTAGCCGACTGAGCCATCCAGGTGCCCCACCACTTGGGTTTTAAAATGTACCTTTGTATTTTAAATGGTTGAGCATCTCACTTCAGCTGTGCAGACAGCTCAGAGCCTGGAGCCTGCTTTGGATTCTGTGTCTCCCTCTCTCTCTCTCCCTCCCCCATTTGTGCATGCCCCCCACCGTCTCTCTCAAAAATAAATAAATAAACATTTAAAAAAGAAAATAAATGTACCAAGGAAAATTAAGA